>NC_133904.1:21751782-22068002 GCF_964199755.1 Larus michahellis
GAGCTGCTGTCGTGGTGGCTACTCGAGCTGATGCTTGGGCTGCCGAAGGCTGGCCCTGCAACAGAACTGTTTGAGGGCTGTGGGCTCTTTCCCTGTTGTGGGAGGTGTCTGGGGAGAGCAGGGAAGAGGGGGTTCTTCCAAGCAGAAGGGCATCAATGGGGCTCAGCTGCAGGGAGCTCTGCCCACCAGAACTTGCACCTTAGCAGATGGTCCCCAGCCAAATGGCCACGTGCGTCCAGTGCCGCCTTCAGTGGCAGCAAAGTTTGCTCTGGCGACGGGCTATGATCAGTCCGTCCCAATTGATTGAAACCCAGCGTGCTGGGTCCTATCCAAAACCGGGTCAGCCTTCCTGTGCCCTGCAGCTCGGAGGGCACGAGGAGGGCAGTGGGAGATGAAGGCACAGCGTGTGTTTTTAAAAGAAAGGGTGTCCATGGAGAGAGCTGAGGAGCAGAAAGACAGACTGATACTGAGGTCCGCGTTGGCTCTCTGCTCTGTGTTTCAGCTGTGCCTCCCTCACCGAGAGATGTCTTGCTTCAGACCCTGTCTCCCTCGCCCCTGCGGAGCCTCTGGCCCAACCCCGCTCGCCAGCAGCTGCAGTGAGCCCTGCGTGGCCCGCTGCGCTGACTCGACGGTGGCCATCGAGGCCTCGCCGGTGGTGGTGACCCTGCCGGGCCCCATCCTCACCTCTTTCCCCCAGAGCACAGCCGTGGGATCCTCTCTGTCGGCTGCTGTGGGGAGCTCCCTCAGTGCCGGTGGGGTTCCCATCTCTTCTGGGGGCTCCCTTGGTCTGGGGGGGTCAGGGCTGTGTCTGCCCGTTCCCCGCTGCAGTCTCAACTGCTGAAGCCGGCGCATCATCCCTCTCGGAGCGGGAAGGACGACGGGAACTCTGCAGCAGGAGCGTGGCCACGGCTTGCAGATGGGCTGGCTGTCCTCATCCCCCCAGGCAGGAGGGACCTGTGCCCGCTGCTCCTGGCTGCACGCAGGCCTCGCCGTGCCTCCCCTGCCTCCGCTTTGCTCTGAGCTCCTTGAGAAAGGGCTCGTTCTCTTCTGCTCTGCTCAGTCTGCTGCTGACGGGGAGAGGCTGCCGGAGTTGGCGACTGCTCTTGCTGGGGCTGGGATTGCCAGCAGGCAGAGCAGAGTGGGCAAAGGCAAGCGCTGTGAGTGGAGCTTGTCCTTGGGAAGCGTGTCATTCTCTTTGCCCCGCCGTGCCCCGCGGCTGTCTTTCTTGGTCTCTGTTCTGTGCCACTGCATTTGCTCCTTCTCATTAAAGACCTTGTGCAGCACAGCTGGAGACTGGTGGTGCTTTGTTCTCCTGCCCCCTCATCTGGCCAAGACCTCTGCAAGGCCGAGGGAGAAGCTGCTCTCCCCATGAGAGTGAGACTGTGCCCATGCGTGGGGCACTGCCAGTTGTGGGGGGCGCTCCCGGAAGCAGAGCACCAAAAAGAAGCGAGTAGGCACGAGAAAGACAGCAAAGCCTCAGAGAGACGGGGAGAGGCAGAAGCACTGGGCAGAGCTGGAAACGCAAGTCATGGCAGAAAGCGTGGCAGTCAAAGACGGGAAACGGTTGCCCGGGGAGGCTGTAGATTGTGCCCCTTTGGAGACGTCCAATACGCAACTAGAGAAAGCCGTCGAATGTGCCGTGCAGCCAAGGTGCTCAGGAAAGCTGGAGAGCTGTGGCGGGCGCAGGGCAGGAGAGGGGTCTCTGCTGGGGGTGCCAGGGCTGGGAGCCCAGGAAAGGAAGGAAGGTGGGAGTGCATTGAAGAGTTGAGGCAAGAGGGAGGCAAGGGAAGAAGGTGTGAGCACGGCAGGGCAGCAAAAGGGCTCAGGTCCCACTGAGATTTGAACTCAGATCGCTGGATTCAGAGTCCAGAGTGCTCACCATTACACCATGGGACCTCCCAAACTCCTCTCTTCTTTCCCCTCTCCCAGCCCTGCCTCACCCAATGCCTCCTGGACCACTCTGGCACTCTCCCCAGCTCCCTGCCCATCCCCAGCTGCAGCCTTCCTACAGGGCGACGCAGACCTCTACACCCACGCCACCTTTTCACACAGCGGCGCAACACCGCCCCTCTCCTGGGCCTCAGACTTCCTCACTCCCCTCCTTCGAAAATCGCACACCCTGCTCCCGCACCCTCTGATGACATTGCCTCAGGATGGCTCTGCCCTCTCACAGGGCTGCAGAGAAACGACACACGGCCTCCAATGCCCCCGGTGCCCTCTGACACGGGGGACCTGACTCCTGCCTCACCCTCTTCCCCCTGACGCTGCCCGTCTTTGCTGGTGACGAACTGACACTTCAGGGGAACTTTCCCCGTTGAAATCCTGCTGCGCAAGGCCACATCCTGGCTTGGCACCTATCGAACGTGCCACTGGGCGTCGCAGAGGCAAGGAGGCACCTCAGGGGCTCTCCAGCTTCGGGAGCAGAGGGCAGAGGAGCTCCCCGATGACTAAGGAGAGGGAAAAGTTGCCTCGTCTCCAAAAAAGCGGAAGAAGCAAGGAAAGGTGGGGAAGCAAGGAAAGGCCTTGATGAAGTGGAGCAAGTTCAGCAGAGGGGGACTCTGGCCTTGTGAGGAGAGGCTGAGGGCGCAAGGCTTGCTTAGCTGAGAGAAGAAAAGGCTTTGTGGGGTCTAAGAGGAGCTTCCCGGGGCCTACAAGGAGGCAACTCGATGGCTGGAGGGGGAGAGGTGGTGGTCGGAAACGGAAGAGGCCGGGGCTCTCGGTCATGCGTGTGTTGTAAGCCTAGGGAGTTGGTGCCCATTTTTCCTTCATCAGGAGCTGGGACGTGCAGCAGGCTGAGCAGAGCCCCCAGAAGAGCCAGGAGGCTCCGCTTAAGAGAGGGGTGCCGGCCAAGAGAGAGAGAGGCCATAAAGGAGGCCACCCAAGGCGAGGGGGCTGTCAGGAGTGGGACTCGAACCCACGCCTCCCAGGGAGACTGCAACCTGAATGCAGCGCCTTCGACCGCTCGGCCATCCTGACCCTCTGCTGCTGCCGCCGCTGCCGGCCCTGCAGCGGCCAGAGCCGGCCCAGCTCAGCCAGCCCCCTCCTGCCCCCGCTGGGGGGACACCTGCCTCCTGCCCCAGCTCCCAACAAGGGCTGCTGACGGGACACCGCAGCTCCTCCACACACCTCACAACGCACGCCGTACCCACACCAGGGTACAAACTGCAGCCTGGTGCCCTCACACCTTACATTCCCCGGGCTGAAAAAGCACGGCTGCGTCAGCATCCTCCATCTAGCACGCAAGGAGCCAGGCTGCAAGGCACCTCAGCGGTCACTAGTGATCCAAACGCCTGCTGAAAGCAGGGCCAGCCCCAAAGCTGGAGCAGGCGGCTGCGTGCCTGAGCCCCTTTGGAAGCCGAGCGTGACACCCAGGCGTAGGGAGTGCCAAAGCGCTCTGGGCACCTGCTCCAGGGCTTCGCCGCTGCCCAAGGAGCTCTGAATGGTGCAGAGCAGCCCCCCGAGGCTGCTGTGGGCAAGGTGGGCCTCGCTAAAGGCCAGGCGTGCGTCTGCTGGGCTAGGAGGTGCTCAGAGGGCTGGCCGTGCCCGCAGGCTGCAGGGGAGTGAAGGGCAACGAACGGCTTGAGCACCGCGGGCAAAGCTGGGCTGTCGGGGAGCAGCAGAGGCAAGGCACTGGGGAGCCCGCTGGCTGAAGAAAAGGGCTCTGCGTTGGCCAGGAATCGAACCCGGGTCAACTGCTTGGAAGGCAGCTATGCTCACCACTATACCACCAACGCATCTGGCTGTGCCACTGCTGCCTCTGCTCCTGAGCCCCACAGCCTCCGCTCCCTCCTGCTCCTCCACTGACCAACCCCACCTGCCTTCCCCTCCGACACAGCACACAACCACCTGCCTCCTCATCCTACGCTCCTCACCCTGCGCCCACTCCTCCTTACGCACCCCCGCACACGGGCACCACCTCAGCCTGCTCCTCTGCTTCTCTCCGCCTCACATCTTGGCCAGGCAAACTCCAGGTGCTGCCAGTGATGACGCTCCCCACCTGCGCTCAGACGCCTCCCACCCGTGCCTGGGCTCTGCAAGCCAACCTGCGCGCTGTGTACGCACCTGCCGTGCTTTAAGCGCAGACAAGCTCCCACCCGGCTGCGCACTCCTTTCCCCACCCTCAGGGCGACGCAGAGCATGCAGAACGGGAGGACAAACCTCATGGCTCAAGACAAGCAGAAGCACCTGCCTTAGCAAAGACTGTTGCGGGCAAATGGGGCTTCGCTGGGGGAAAGAATAATTTGCCAACAGTGGAGGCAGATGGAACCGTCTGTGTGCGGCACGGGGCAGCCCCTTGCCTCTCCTCACAGAGGCCACCCTGCAGCACCCCCGCTCCCCTCCACTGCCAACAGCCAGCCCACACAGAGCCAATCCGGTGCCCGCTGGGAATCCCTGCGCGGCCCTGCTGCCGGCCGGACCTGCCAGTGGGCATGGCAGCAGAGAGACACGGGTGGAGAAAAAGCCCGCGTGGCCAAGGTGACCCCACCGGTCTTTGCCAGACCAGCCCCAGCCTTGTCCTCCTGCCCACCTGCAGAGCCCCGGAGGGACCCGCTCACGGCTGAGAAGTTGCTCTTGAGCTGCGTGATGGGAAGGAGAAAGAGCTGTGTCCCCAGAAGAGGCACCACCTGGTCGGGGAGGTGTGTGCTGTGCTGTGCCCGCTGCTCCTCAGCCTGCGTCTGCCCTGCTGAGGGTGGCTTTGGGAGCGCTGGCTGCCGAGGAGACAAAGGAGGAAGGCGGCGTGAGGGCAGAGAGAGGGGTGTGAGGGAGCGGGAGAGCCGCTCTGGGCATGGGTGCCCAGAGAGGTAGAGCAGTGGCGGTTCAAAGTTGGTGGGAGAGGCAGCAAGCGTGAGGAGCAGGGCAAAAGGAAATTGCCATAGCAGAGGATGGTTTCGATCCATCGACCTCTGGGTTATGGGCCCAGCACGCTTCCGCTGCGCCACTCTGCTCCCCGTGGGGCCTTCTTTGGCACCTGCCACAGCCCTGAGGATGCTCCCGGACAGCACCAGCGCTCCTGCCTCCTTCCCTGCCTCTTCGCCCTGCCCTCGCCCGCGCGGGAAACTCTCTCCCTCCAAAGTTCACCTCTTTCGCGCCTGGCATGCCTACCTCAAGGGCCTTGCTTTGCCCTTCTCCCCGCGCCTCCTGCCCCTCGCCCTGCAGGGGCACTTGCTCTTTCACCGCCCGACTCTGGGCCTCTGCAGGACACACAGCAAACCCTGCGACTGCATGACGGACACTCTTCAATGCTCCAAGACATCCCCAGAAGGCTCTGGGCAGCCTGAGCTGGGAGACCCTCTTTGGGAGGGCGAGGGACGAGGGACGAGGGACAAGGGGGCAGTGCTGAAGCCTCCCTTCTGGGGCTTGTGTTTCCTGCTTCCCCGTCCCATCCTCAAAAAGCAACAGCAGGACGGGGAGGGCTGGGATGTGGGCGCCGATGGGAGCGTGGCCCCAGCCGCTCTGCCGCAGGGCCCTCTTGCTCAGGGGAAAGTATTCCCCTGCAGATCAAGAGGTCCGTGGCTCAGCTCCAGGTGCCCTCTCCATTGCCCCTTCCCTTCTTCATTCCTACTGAGGATCTCCGGGGAGAGGAGCTGAGTGCCGTGGCTGCAGCGGGGTGAATTGCCAGCAGCCCAAAATGCAGCTGCGCCCCGTAGTTGGCAGGATTCGAACCTGCGCGGGGAAACCCCAATGGATTTCTAGTCCATCACCTTCACCACTCGGCCACAACTACCTGCCCCAGCCCTCTCTGGCCTGCTCATCACGTGCCCTCTCCAAGGACACCCGCCTCCCTGACACTTTCAGCGACAGCCTGCACTCCAAGCCATGCACTGACCATGGACGGCACATGGCCACAGCCTTCCACAGGCCTTCAGGGACGCAACACCAGCACCTATGCCCCCACCTCCCAACCCCGCCTCCTCAGGCACCCATCTGAGAGAAACTCAGCACCAAGGCCACTTGCTCGGCCTTGCAGAGCTCTTGGCCAGATGAGGGGGCAGGAGAACAAAGCACCACCAGTCTCCAGCTGTGCTGCACAAGGTCTTTAATGAGAAGGAGCAAATGCAGTGGCACAGAACAGAGACCAAGAAAGACGGCCGCGGGGCGTGGCAGGGCAAAGAAGATGACACGCTTCCCAAGGACAAGCTCCACTCACAGCGCTTGCCTTTGCCCACTCTGCTCTGCCTGCTGGCAATCCCAGCCCAGCAAGAGCAGTCGCCAACTCCGGCAGCCTCTCCCCGTCAGCAGCAGATTGAGCAGAGCAGAAGAGAACGAGCCCTTTCTCAAGGAGCTCAGAGCAAAGCGGAGGCAGGGGAGGCACGGCGAGGCCTGCCGTGCAGCCAGGAGCAGCGGGCACAGGTCCCTCCTGCCTGGGGGGATGAGGACAGCCAGCCCATCTGCAAGCCGTGGCCACGCTCCTGCTGCAGAGTTCCCGTCGTCCTTCCCGCTCCGAGAGGGATGATGCGCCGGCTTCAGCAGTTGAGACTGCAGCGGGGAACGGGCAGACACAGCCCTGACCCCCCCAGACCAAGGGAGCCCCCAGAAGAGATGGGAACCCCCCCGGCACTGAGGGAGCTCCCCACAGCAGCCGACAGAGAGGATCCCACGGCTGTGCTCTGGGGGAAAGAGGTGAGGATGGGGCCCGGCAGGGTCACCACCACCGGCGAGGCCTGGATGGCCACCGTCGAGTCAGCGCAGCGGGCCACGCAGGGCTCACTGCAGCTGCTGGCGAGCGGGGTTGGGCCAGAGGCTCCGCAGGGGCGAGGGAGACAGGGTCTGAAGCAAGACATCTCTCGGTGAGGGAGGCACAGCTGAAACACAGAGCAGAGAGCCAACGCGGACCTCAGTATCAGTCTGTCTTTCTGCTCCTCAGCTCTCTCCATGGACACCCTTTCTTTTAAAAACACACGCTGTGCCTTCATCTCCCACTGCCCTCCTCGTGCCCTCCGAGCTGCAGGGCACAGGAAGGCTGACCCGGTTTTGGATAGGACCCAGCACGCTGGGTTTCAATCAATTGGGACGGACTGATCATAGCCCGTCGCCAGAGCAAACTTTGCTGCACTGAAGGCGGCACTGGACGCACGTGGCCATTTGGCTGGGGACCATCTGCTAAAGGTGCAAGTTCTGGTGGGCAGAGCTCCCTGCAGCTGAGCCCCATTGATGCCTTTCTGCTTGGAAGAACCCCCTCTTCCCTGCTCTCCCCAGACACCTCCCACAACAGGGAAAGAGCCCACAGCCCTCAAACAGTTCTGTTGCAGGGCCAGCCTTCGGCAGCCCAAGCATCAGCTCGAGTAGCCACCACGACAGCAGCTCAGCCCACAGGGAGAGATGGAGCAGGCTCAGGCTTACCTCGTTCCTGGAGGACAGGGAGGCAAGAGAGGAGCATGTGGAGCCAGAAGCAGCGCAGGCTTTTATGCTGTGTCCCAGAGCCCTGGCGGGGTCACAAACATTCCTGGCTCCTGAAGCATCGAAACACCCAGCAGCTACCGCTGGCTGAAGCCTCCCTGGTGATTAAGCCCTTGCCTCTTTCTCCTGAAGTGTTTTGCTCCCACGTCATAGCACCAAACGTCATAGAATCCTAGAATTGCCCAGGTTGGAAGGGATCTTTCAGATCAGGGAGTCCAACCATCAAGCTAACACTGACAAAACCCATCACTAAACCCAATTGCGAAGCTCTACGTTTACCCGTCTTTTAAATACCTCCAGGGATGACGATTCCACCACTTCCCTGGGCAGCCTGATCCAATGCTTGATAACCCTCTCAGTGTAAAAATTTTCTAACCTCTCATCTAAACCTCCCCTAGCGCAACTTGAGGCGGTTTCCTCTTGTCCTGTCGCCTGTTACTTGGGAGAAGAAAGCAACCCCAGCTCTCTACAACCTCCTTTCAGGTAGCTGTAGAGAGCGGTAAGCTCTGGTATCCCTGGAACGCCTGAGACTAGGGCACTGTGTCCACTGAAGTCCACAGCACGATGACTCACGTCTGCCTGGAGCTCCGGGTTTTTCCCAACTCTTCCACATCACGATGACTCCCAGGCGCTCTGGGAGACTGATGCCATGTCCCTTTGAAACTTGAAATGCATGGAATGGGCCACCCCATCCCTGACCCAGGTAAAAGTGCCATGAGCTTTTGGCTGCCTCCCCCAGGCCTCACCTCAAAAGCAGGCCACCCCGGGCTTCGGCCTCTGGGCTGAACTCGCTGAGCAAAACAGGTCAATTTGGGGGTGGGTCTCTTCCAGGGAAGGACGCGGGCATCTCTTTGACCACAAAAGCAGGCCGTGGCAGAGCCTGATGAGCATAAGCAAGGTCCTCGTGGCCATCACTCTGGCCCACCGAGGACATCCTTCCAGCCCACAATGGACTTTTCTTGCCGTTGAGCTTTGCCTCGTCCCTGGTTAATGAGTCTCTTCTCCCTTATGGCACTGTGCAGTCTTGATGTTCTGCCTGACTTTACCCAGAGTCTCCTGTGCGTCTAAGGTGACCCCCGGGGAGAAACGTCTCTCAGGATTAGCCCGAGTGCCTGCACTGAAAGCCCTTGAGAGCTGACCTGAGGCGTCCCTCATAGCTGAATTTGACCGTGACTGGTGGCCGTGCTGACCACGAAGAGGGCAGTGACAAAAGCAACGTGTATTACAGAAGCCCACTTAAACCCTCCTAGTACACTAGCCTGAGACCTCCGAGTTGGTTTTCCTTATGAAGCTGGGACAGGGATGCATCCCATGGTGCCACCGTTGGGTGGTATGGACAGCTGCAGCACAGGATTGGATAGAAGCACCAACTGATTCAGGAATGGTGCTAGAAAGTGTTTGAGGAAAGCAGCACTTTGGGAGGAAAGAGGCTCTGAAGTGTGGTATCCCTGGCACGTCTGAGGCCGGGCCACCATGTCCAGTGAAGTTGACAGAAGGGTGACTCAAGTTGTCATGGAGCTCAGGGTTTTTCCCCAACTCTTCCACATCACGATGACTCCCAGGCGCTCTGGGAGACTGATGCCATGTCCCTTGGAAATTTGAAATGCATGGAACGGGCCACCTGATCTCTGACCCAGAAAAAAGAGCCGTGAGCTTTTGGCTCCCTGCCCTGAGGCTCTCCTCAAAAGCAGGACACCCAGGGCTTTGGCCTCTGGGATGAACTTGCTCAGCAAAACTGGCCAATTTGGGTGTGGGTCTACTTCAGGGAAGGATGAGGGCATCTCTTTGATCACCCTCCTACGCGTTCATGTGCTTCTTTCCAACAGATTCCCCACTTCCCAAGCTGAGCCCAGCCCCCTGCTTGGAAGAAGCCTGAGGGCCTGGTCAAGTCGTCAAGGGACAGGGCAATGGAGGTCCCATGGAGAAGTCACTTGAAAGAGACCTACCTGAGCCTCTGCTCTTCGTCATTACGAACCTGCCCTTGTTCCCTGGGCTCATGGGCAGAAAAAAAGATGAGGAGGAGGCAGGAGCCCCTCCCTTAGGAGGACAGGCTTAGAGAGTTGGGGTTGTTGAGCCTAGAGAAGAGGAAGGTCCTGAGAGACCTTCCAGAAAGATGGGCACGGACTATTTATCAGGGAGTGTAGGGATTGGATGAGGGGGTAATGCTTTTAAAACAAAAGAGGGTAGATGTAGATTAGATACTGGGAAGAAATTCTTTCCTATGAGCGTGGTGAGACACCGGAACAAGTGGTCCAGAGACCTTGTGGATGCCCCATACCTGGAAGTGTTCAAGGACAGGTTGGATGGCACTTTGAGAAACCTGATCTCATGGAAGGTATCCCTACCCATGGCAAAGGGGTAGGAAGTAGATGATCATGAAGGTCCCTTCCAACCCAAAACCATTCAATAATTCATTCTTTGATTCTAGGTGCTATGAAGTGGGAGCAAAACATTTCAGGAGAAAGAGGCAAGGGCTTAATCACCAGGGAGGCTTCAGCCAGCGGTAGCTGCTGGGTGTTTCGATGCTTCAGGAGCCAGGAATGTTTGTGACCCCGCCAGGGCTCTGGGACACAGCATAAAAGCCTGCGCTGCTTCTGGCTCCACATGCTCCTCTCTTGCCTCCCTGTCCTCCAGGAACGAGGTAAGCCTGAGCCTGCTCCATCTCTCCCTGTGGGCTGAGCTGCTGTCGTGGTGGCTACTCGAGCTGATGCTTGGGCTGCCGAAGGCTGGCCCTGCAACAGAACTGTTTGAGGGCTGTGGGCTCTTTCCCTGTTGTGGGAGGTGTCTGGGGAGAGCAGGGAAGAGGGGGTTCTTCCAAGCAGAAGGGCATCAATGGGGCTCAGCTGCAGGGAGCTCTGCCCACCAGAACTTGCACCTTTAGCAGATGGTCCCCAGCCAAATGGCCACGTGCGTCCAGTGCCGCCTTCAGTGCAGCAAAGTTTGCTCTGGCGACGGGCTATGATCAGTCCGTCCCAATTGATTGAAACCCAGCGTGCGGGGTCCTATCCAAAACCGGGTCAGCCTTCCTGTGCCCTGCAGCTCGGAGGGCACGAGGAGGGCAGTGGGAGATGAAGGCACAGCGTGTGTTTTTAAAAGAAAGGGTGTCCATGGAGAGAGCTGAGGAGCAGAAAGACAGACTGATACTGAGGTCCACGTTGGCTCTCTGCTCTGTGTTTCAGCTGTGCCTCCCTCACCGAGAGATGTCTTGCTTCAGACCCTGTCTCCCTCGCCCCTGCGGAGCCTCTGGCCCAACCCCGCTCGCCAGCAGCTGCAGTGAGCCCTGCGTGGCCCGCTGTGCTGACTCGACGGTGGCCATCGAGGCCTCGCCGGTGGTGGTGACCCTGCCGGGCCCCATCCTCACCTCTTTCCCCCAGAGCACAGCCGTGGGATCCTCTCTGTCGGCTGCTGTGGGGAGCTCCCTCAGTGCCGGGGGGGTTCCCATCTCTTCTGGGGGCTCCCTTGGTCTGGGGGGGTCAGGGCTGTGTCTGCCCGTTCCCCGCTGCAGTCTCAACTGCTGAAGCCGGCGCATCATCCCTCTCGGAGCGGGAAGGACGACGGGAACTCTGCAGCAGGAGCGTGGCCACGGCTTGCAGATGGGCTGGCTGTCCTCATCCCCCCAGGCAGGAGGGACCTGTGCCCGCTGCTCCTGGCTGCACGGCAGGCCTCGCCGTGCCTCCCCTGCCTCCGCTTTGCTCTGAGCTCCTTGAGAAAGGGCTCGTTCTCTTCTGCTCTGCTCAATCTGCTGCTGACGGGGAGAGGCTGCCGGAGTTGGCGACTGCTCTTGCTGGGCTGGGATTGCCAGCAGGCAGAGCAGAGTGGGCAAAGGCAAGCGCTGTGAGTGGAGCTTGTCCTTGGGAAGCGTGTCATTCTCTTTGCCCCGCCGTGCCCCGCGGCCGTCTTTCTTGGTCTCTGTTCTGTGCCACTGCATTTGCTCCTTCTCATTAAAGACCTTGTGCAGCACAGCTGGAGACTGGTGGTGCTTTGTTCTCCTGCCCCCTCATCTGGCCAAGACCTCTGCAAGGCCGAGGGAGAAGCTGCTCTCCCCATGAGAGTGAGACTGTGCCCATGCGTGGGGCACTGCCAGTTGTGGGGGGCGCTCCCGGAAGCAGAGCACCAAAAAGAAGCGAGTAGGCACGAGAAAGACAGCAAAGCCTCAGAGAGACGGGGAGAGGCAGAAGCACTGGGCAGAGCTGGAAACGCAAGTCATGGCAGAAAGCGTGGCAGTCAAAGACGGGAAACGGTTGCCCGGGGAGGCTGTAGATTGTGCCCCTTTGGAGACGTCCAATACGCAACTAGAGAAAGCCGTCGAATGTGCCGTGCAGCCAAGGTGCTCAGGAAAGCTGGAGAGCTGTGGCGGGCGCAGGGCAGGAGAGGGGTCTCTGCTGGGGGTGCCAGGGCTGGGAGCCCAGGAAAGGAAGGAAGGTGGGAGTGCATTGAAGAGTTGAGGCAAGAGGGAGGCAAGGGAAGAAGGTGTGAGCACGGCAGGGCAGCAAAAGGGCTCAGGTCCCACTGAGATTTGAACTCAGATCGCTGGATTCAGAGTCCAGAGTGCTCACCATTACACCATGGGACCTCCCAGACTCCTCTCTTCTTTCCCCTCTCCCAGCCCTGCCTCACCCAATGCCTCCTGGACCACTCTGGCACTCTCCCCAGCTCCCTGCCCATCCCCAGCTGCAGCCTTCCTACAGGGCGACGCAGACCTCTACACCCACGCCACCTTTTCACACAGCGGCGCAACACCGCCCCTCTCCTGGGCCTCAGACTTCCTCACTCCCCTCCTTCGAAAATCGCACACCCTGCTCCCGCACCCTCTGATGACATTGCCTCAGGATGGCTCTGCCCTCTCACAGGGCTGCAGAGAAACGACACACGGCCTCCAATGCCCCCGGTGCCCTCTGACACGGGGGACCTGACTCCTGCCTCACCCTCTTCCCCCTGACGCTGCCCGTCTTTGCTGGTGACGAACTGACACTTCAGGGGAACTTTCCCCGTTGAAATCCTGCTGCGCAAGGCCACATCCTGGCTTGGCACCTATCGAACGTGCCACTGGGCGTCGCAGAGGCAAGGAGGCACCTCAGGGGCTCTCCAGCTTCGGGAGCAGAGGGCAGAGGAGCTCCCCGATGACTAAGGAGAGGGAAAAGTTGCCTCGTCTCCAAAAAAGCGGAAGAAGCAAGGAAAGGTGGGGAAGCAAGGAAAGGCCTTGATGAAGTGGAGCAAGTTCAGCAGAGGGGGACTCTGGCCTTGTGAGGAGAGGCTGAGGGCGCAAGGCTTGCTTAGCTGAGAGAAGAAAAGGCTTTGTGGGGTCTAAGAGGAGCTTCCCGGGGCCTACAAGGAGGCAACTCGATGGCTGGAGGGGGAGAGGTGGTGGTCGGAAACGGAAGAGGCCGGGGCTCTCGGTCATGCGTGTGTTGTAAGCCTAGGGAGTTGGTGCCCATTTTTCCTTCATCAGGAGCTGGGACGTGCAGCAGGCTGAGCAGAGCCCCCAGAAGAGCCAGGAGGCTCCGCTTAAGAGAGGGGTGCCGGCCAAGAGAGAGAGAGGCCATAAAGGAGGCCACCCAAGGCGAGGGGGCTGTCAGGAGTGGGACTCGAACCCACGCCTCCCAGGGAGACTGCAACCTGAATGCAGCGCCTTCGACCGCTCGGCCATCCTGACCCTCTGCTGCTGCCGCCGCTGCCGGCCCTGCAGCGGCCAGAGCCGGCCCAGCTCAGCCAGCCCCCTCCTGCCCCCGCTGGGGGGACACCTGCCTCCTGCCCCAGCTCCCAACAAGGGCTGCTGACGGGACACCGCAGCTCCTCCACACACCTCACAACGCACGCCGTACCCACACCAGGGTACAAACTGCAGCCTGGTGCCCTCACACCTTACATTCCCCGGGCTGAAAAAGCACGGCTGCGTCAGCATCCTCCATCTAGCACGCAAGGAGCCAGGCTGCAAGGCACCTCAGCGGTCACTAGTGATCCAAACGCCTGCTGAAAGCAGGGCCAGCCCCAAAGCTGGAGCAGGCGGCTGCGTGCCTGAGCCCCTTTGGAAGCCGAGCGTGACACCCAGGCGTAGGAAGTGCCAAAGCGCTCTGGGCACCTGCTCCAGGGCTTCGCCGCTGCCCAAGGAGCTCTGAATGGTGCAGAGCAGCCCCCCGAGGCTGCTGTGGGCAAGGTGGGCCTCGCTAAAGGCCAGGCGTGCGTCTGCTGGGCTAGGAGGTGCTCAGAGGGCTGGCCGTGCCCGCAGGCTGCAGGGGAGTGAAGGGCAACGAACGGCTTGAGCACCGCGGGCAAAGCTGGGCTGTCGGGGAGCAGCAGAGGCAAGGCACTGGGGAGCCCGCTGGCTGAAGAAAAGGGCTCTGCGTTGGCCAGGAATCGAACCCGGGTCAACTGCTTGGAAGGCAGCTATGCTCACCACTATACCACCAACGCATCTGGCTGTGCCACTGCTGCCTCTGCTCCTGAGCCCCACAGCCTCCGCTCCCTCCTGCTCCTCCACTGACCAACCCCACCTGCCTTCCCCTCCGACACAGCACACAACCACCTGCCTCCTCATCCTACGCTCCTCACCCTGCGCCCACTCCTCCTTACGCACCCCCGCACACGGGCACCACCTCAGCCTGCTCCTCTGCTTCTCTCCGCCTCACATCTTGGCCAGGCAAACTCCAGGTGCTGCCAGTGATGACGCTCCCCACCTGCGCTCAGACGCCTCCCACCCGTGCCTGGGCTCTGCAAGCCAACCTGCGCGCTGTGTACGCACCTGCCGTGCTTTAAGCGCAGACAAGCTCCCACCCGGCTGCGCACTCCTTTCCCCACCCTCAGGGCGACGCAGAGCATGCAGAACGGGAGGACAAACCTCATGGCTCAAGACAAGCAGAAGCACCTGCCTTAGCAAAGACTGTTGCGGGCAAATGGGGCTTCGCTGGGGGAAAGAATAATTTGCCAACAGTGGAGGCAGATGGAACCGTCTGTGTGCGGCACGGGGCAGCCCCTTGCCTCTCCTCACAGAGGCCACCCTGCAGCACCCGCGCTCCCCTCCACTGCCAACAGCCAGCCCACACAGAGCCAATCCGGTGCCCGCTGGGAATCCCTGCGCGGCCCTGCTGCCGGCCGGACCTGCCAGTGGGCATGGCAGCAGAGAGACACGGGTGGAGAAAAAGCCCGCGTGGCCAAGGTGACCCCACCGGTCTTTGCCAGACCAGCCCCAGCCTTGTCCTCCTGCCCACCTGCAGAGCCCCGGAGGGACCCGCTCACGGCTGAGAAGTTGCTCTTGAGCTGCGTGATGGGAAGGAGAAAGAGCTGTGTCCCCAGAAGAGGCACCACCTGGTCGGGGAGGTGTGTGCTGTGCTGTGCCCGCTGCTCCTCAGCCTGCGTCTGCCCTGCTGAGGGTGGCTTTGGGAGCGCTGGCTGCCGAGGAGACAAAGGAGGAAGGCGGCGTGAGGGCAGAGAGAGGGGTGTGAGGGAGCGGGAGAGCCGCTCTGGGCATGGGTGCCCAGAGAGGTAGAGCAGTGGCGGTTCAAAGTTGGTGGGAGAGGCAGCAAGCGTGAGGAGCAGGGCAAAAGGAAATTGCCATAGCAGAGGATGGTTTCGATCCATCGACCTCTGGGTTATGGGCCCAGCACGCTTCCGCTGCGCCACTCTGCTCCCCGTGGGGCCTTCTTTGGCACCTGCCACAGCCCTGAGGATGCTCCCGGACAGCACCAGCGCTCCTGCCTCCTTCCCTGCCTCTTCGCCCTGCCCTCGCCCGCGCGGGAAACTCTCTCCCTCCAAAGTTCACCTCTTTCGCGCCTGGCATGCCTACCTCAAGGGCCTTGCTTTGCCCTTCTCCCCGCGCCTCCTGCCCCTCGCCCTGCAGGGGCACTTGCTCTTTCACCGCCCGACTCTGGGCCTCTGCAGGACACACAGCAAACCCCGCGACTGCATGACGGACACTCTTCAATGCTCCAAGACATCCCCAGAAGGCTCTGGGCAGCCTGAGCTGGGAGACCCTCTTTGGGAGGGCGAGGGACGAGGGACGAGGGACAAGGGGGCAGTGCTGAAGCCTCCCTTCTGGGGCTTGTGTTTCCTGCTTCCCCGTCCCATCCTCAAAAAGCAACAGCAGGACGGGGAGGGCTGGGATGTGGGCGCCGATGGGAGCGTGGCCCCAGCCGCTCTGCCGCAGGGCCCTCTTGCTCAGGGGAAAGTATTCCCCTGCAGATCAAGAGGTCCGTGGCTCAGCTCCAGGTGCCCTCTCCATTGCCCCTTCCCTTCTTCATTCCTACTGAGGATCTCCGGGGAGAGGAGCTGAGTGCCGTGGCTGCAGCGGGGTGAATTGCCAGCAGCCCAAAATGCAGCTGCGCCCCGTAGTTGGCAGGATTCGAACCTGCGCGGGGAAACCCCAATGGATTTCTAGTCCATCGCCTTCACCACTCGGCCACAACTACCTGCCCCAGCCCTCTCTGCCCTGCTCATCACGTGCCCTCTCCAAGGACACCCGCCTCCCTGACACTTTCAGCGACAGCCTGCACTCCAAGCCATGCACTGACCATGGACGGCACCTGGCCACAGCCTTCCACAGGCCTTCAGGGACGCAACACCAGCACCTATGCCCCCACCTCCCAACCCCGCCTCCTCAGGCACCCATCTGAGAGAAACTCAGCACCAAGGCCGCTTGCTCGGCCTTGCAGAGGTCTTGGCCAGATGAGGGGGCAGGAGAACAAAGCATCACCAGTCTCCAGCTGTGCTGCACAAGGTCTTTAATGAGAAGGAGCAAATGCAGTGGCACAGAACAGAGACCAAGAAAGACAGCCGCGGGGCGTGGCGGGGCAAAGAAGATGACACGCTTCCCAAGGACAAGCTCCACTCACAGCGCTTGCCTTTGCCCACTCTGCTCTGCCTGCTGGCAATCCCAGCCCAGCAAGAGCAGTCGCCAACTCCGGCAGCCTCTCCCCGTCAGCAGCAGACTGAGCAGAGCAGAAGAGAACGAGCCCTTTCTCAAGGAGCTCAGAGCAAAGCGGAGGCAGGGGAGGCACGGCGAGGCCTGCCGTGCAGCCAGGAGCAGCGGGCACAGGTCCCTCCTGCCTGGGGGGATGAGGACAGCCAGCCCATCTGCAAGCCGTGGCCACGCTCCTGCTGCAGAGTTCCCGTCGTCCTTCCCGCTCCGAGAGGGATGATGCGCCGGCTTCAGCAGTTGAGACTGCAGCGGGGAACGGGCAGACACAGCCCTGACCCCCCCAGACCAAGGGAGCCCCCAGAAGAGATGGGAACCCCACCGGCACTGAGGGAGCTCCCCACAGCAGCCGACAGAGAGGATCCCACGGCTGTGCTCTGGGGGAAAGAGGTGAGGATGGGGCCCGGCAGGGTCACCACCACCGGCGAGGCCTCGATGGCCACCGTCGAGTCAGCGCAGCGGGCCACGCAGGGCTCACTGCAGCTGCTGGCGAGCGGGGTTGGGCCAGAGGCTCCGCAGGGGTGAGGGAGACAGGGTCTGAAGCAAGACATCTCTCGGTGAGGGAGGCACAGCTGAAACACAGAGCAGAGAGCCAACGCGGACCTCAGTATCAGTCTGTCTTTCTGCTCCTCAGCTCTCTCCATGGACACCCTTTCTTTTAAAAACACACGCTGTGCCTTCATCTCCCACTGCCCTCCTCGTGCCCTCCGAGCTGCAGGGCACAGGAAGGCTGACCCGGTTTTGGATAGGACCCAGCACGCTGGGTTTCAATCAATTGGGACGGACTGATCATAGCCCGTCGCCAGAGCAAACTTTGCTGCACTGAAGGCGGCACTGGACGCACGTGGCCATTTGGCTGGGGACCATCTGCTAAAGGTGCAAGTTCTGGTGGGCAGAGCTCCCTGCAGCTGAGCCCCATTGATGCCCTTCTGCTTGGAAGAACCCCCTCTTCCCTGCTCTCCCCAGACACCTCCCACAACAGGGAAAGAGCCCACAGCCCTCAAACAGTTCTGTTGCAGGGCCAGCCTTCGGCAGCCCAAGCATCAGCTCGAGTAGCCACCACGACAGCAGCTCAGCCCACAGGGAGAGATGGAGCAGGCTCAGGCTTACCTCGTTCCTGGAGGACAGGGAGGCAAGAGAGGAGCATGTGGAGCCAGAAGCAGCGCAGGCTTTTATGCTGTGTCCCAGAGCCCTGGCGGGGTCACAAACATTCCTGGCTCCTGAAGCATCGAAACACCCAGCAGCTACCGCTGGCTGAAGCCTCCCTGGTGATTAAGCCCTTGCCTCTTTCTCCTGAAGTGTTTTGCTCCCACGTCATAGCACCAAACGTCATAGAATCCTAGAATTGCCCAGGTTGGAAGGGATCTTTCAGATCAGGGAGTCCAACCATCAAGCTAACACTGACAAAACCCATCACTAAACCCAATTGCGAAGCTCTACGTTTACCCGTCTTTTAAATACCTCCAGGGATGACGATTCCACCACTTCCCTGGGCAGCCTGATCCAATGCTTGATAACCCTCTCAGTGTAAAAATTTTCTAACCTCTCATCTAAACCTCCCCTAGCGCAACTTGAGGCGGTTTCCTCTTGTCCTGTCGCCTGTTACTTGGGAGAAGAAAGCAACCCCAGCTCTCTACAACCTCCTTTCAGGTAGCTGTAGAGAGCGGTAAGCTCTGGTATCCCTGGAACGCCTGAGACTAGGGCACTGTGTCCACTGAAGTCCACAGCACGATGACTCACGTCTGCCTGGAGCTCCGGGTTTTTCCCAACTCTTCCACATCACGATGACTCCCAGGCGCTCTGGGAGACTGATGCCATGTCCCTTTGAAACTTGAAATGCATGGAATGGGCCACCCCATCCCTGACCCAGGTAAAAGTGCCATGAGCTTTTGGCTGCCTCCCCCAGGCCTCACCTCAAAAGCAGGCCACCCCGGGCTTCGGCCTCTGGGCTGAACTCGCTGAGCAAAACAGGTCAATTTGGGGGTGGGTCTCTTCCAGGGAAGGACGCGGGCATCTCTTTGACCACAAAAGCAGGCCGTGGCAGAGCCTGATGAGCATAAGCAAGGTCCTCGTGGCCATCACTCTGGCCCACCGAGGACATCCTTCCAACCCACAATGGACTTTTCTTGCCGTTGAGCTTTGCCTCGTCCCTGGTTAATGAGTCTCTTCTCCCTTATGGCACTGTGCAGTCTTGATGTTCTGCCTGACTTTACCCAGAGTCTCCTGTGCGTCTAAGGTGACCCCCGGGGAGAAACGTCTCTCAGGATTAGCCCGAGTGCCTGCACTGAAAGCCCTTGAGAGCTGACCTGAGGCGTCCCTCATAGCTGAATTTGACCGTGACTGGTGGCCATGCTGACCACGAAGAGGGCAGTGACAAAAGCAACGTGTATTACGGAAGCCCACTTAAACCCTCCTAGTACACTAGCCTGAGACCTCCGAGTTGGTTTTCCTTATGAAGCTGGGACAGGGATGCATCCCATGGTGCCACCGTTGGGTGGTATGGACAGCTGCAGCACAGGATTGGATAGAAGCACCAACTGATTCAGGAATGGTGCTAGAAAGTGTTTGAGGAAAGCAGCACTTTGGGAGGAAAGAGGCTCTGAAGTGTGGTATCCCTGGCACGTCTGAGGCCGGGCCACCATGTCCAGTGAAGTTGACAGAAGGGTGACTCAAGTTGTCATGGAGCTCAGGGTTTTTCCCCAACTCTTCCACATCACGATGACTCCCAGGTGCTCTGGGAGACTGATGCCATGTCCCTTGGAAATTTGAAATGCATGGAACGGGCCACCTGATCTCTGACCCAGAAAAAAGAGCCGTGAGCTTTTGGCTCCCTGCCCTGAGGCTCTCCTCAAAAGCAGGACACCCAGGGCTTTGGCCTCTGGGATGAACTTGCTCAGCAAAACTGGCCAATTTGGGTGTGGGTCTACTTCAGGGAAGGATGAGGGCATCTCTTTGATCACCCTCCTACGCGTTCATGTGCTTCTTTCCAACAGATTCCCCACTTCCCAAGCTGAGCCCAGCCCCCTGCTTGGAAGAAGCCTGAGGGCCTGGTCAAGTCGTCAAGGGACAGGGCAATGGAGGTCCCATGGAGAAGTCACTTGAAAGAGACCTACCTGAGCCTCTGCTCTTCGTCATTACGAACCTGCCCTTGTTCCCTGGGCTCATGGGCAGAAAAAAAGATGAGGAGGAGGCAGGAGCCCCTCCCTTAGGAGGACAGGCTTAGAGAGTTGGGGTTGTTGAGCCTAGAGAAGAGGAAGGTCCTGAGAGACCTTCCAGAAAGATGGGCACGGACTATTTATCAGGGAGTGTAGGGATTGGATGAGGGGGTAATGCTTTTAAAACAAAAGAGGGTAGATGTAGATTAGATACTGGGAAGAAATTCTTTCCTATGAGCGTGGTGAGACACCGGAACAAGTGGTCCAGAGACCTTGTGGATGCCCCATACCTGGAAGTGTTCAAGGACAGGTTGGATGGCACTTTGAGAAACCTGATCTCATGGAAGGTATCCCTACCCATGGCAAAGGGGTAGGAAGTAGATGATCATGAAGGTCCCTTCCAACCCAAAACCATTCAATAATTCATTCTTTGATTCTAGGTGCTATGAAGTGGGAGCAAAACATTTCAGGAGAAAGAGGCAAGGGCTTAATCACCAGGGAGGCTTCAGCCAGCGGTAGCTGCTGGGTGTTTCGATGCTTCAGGAGCCAGGAATGTTTGTGACCCCGCCAGGGCTCTGGGACACAGCATAAAAGCCTGCGCTGCTTCTGGCTCCACATGCTCCTCTCTTGCCTCCCTGTCCTCCAGGAACGAGGTAAGCCTGAGCCTGCTCCATCTCTCCCTGTGGGCTGAGCTGCTGTCGTGGTGGCTACTCGAGCTGATGCTTGGGCTGCCGAAGGCTGGCCCTGCAACAGAACTGTTTGAGGGCTGTGGGCTCTTTCCCTGTTGTGGGAGGTGTCTGGGGAGAGCAGGGAAGAGGGGGTTCTTCCAAGCAGAAGGGCATCAATGGGGCTCAGCTGCAGGGAGCTCTGCCCACCAGAACTTGCACCTTTAGCAGATGGTCCCCAGCCAAATGGCCACGTGCGTCCAGTGCCGCCTTCAGTGCAGCAAAGTTTGCTCTGGCGACGGGCTATGATCAGTCCGTCCCAATTGATTGAAACCCAGCGTGCTGGGTCCTATCCAAAACCGGGTCAGCCTTCCTGTGCCCTGCAGCTCGGAGGGCACGAGGAGGGCAGTGGGAGATGAAGGCACAGCGTGTGTTTTTAAAAGAAAGGGTGTCCATGGAGAGAGCTGAGGAGCAGAAAGACAGACTGATACTGAGGTCCGCGTTGGCTCTCTGCTCTGTGTTTCAGCTGTGCCTCCCTCACCGAGAGATGTCTTGCTTCAGACCCTGTCTCCCTCGCCCCTGCGGAGCCTCTGGCCCAACCCCGCTCGCCAGCAGCTGCAGTGAGCCCTGCGTGGCCCGCTGCGCTGACTCGACGGTGGCCATCCAGGCCTCGCCGGTGGTGGTGACCCTGCCGGGCCCCATCCTCACCTCTTTCCCCCAGAGCACAGCCGTGGGATCCTCTCTGTCGGCTGCTGTGGGGAGCTCCCTCAGTGCCGGGGGGGTTCCCATCTCTTCTGGGGGCTCCCTTGGTCTGGGGGGGTCAGGGCTGTGTCTGCCCGTTCCCCGCTGCAGTCTCAACTGCTGAAGCCGGCGCATCATCCCTCTCGGAGCGGGAAGGACGACGGGAACTCTGCAGCAGGAGCGTGGCCACGGCTTGCAGATGGGCTGGCTGTCCTCATCCCCCCAGGCAGGAGGGACCTGTGCCCGCTGCTCCTGGCTGCACGGCAGGCCTCGCCGTGCCTCCCCTGCCTCCGCTTTGCTCTGAGCTCCTTGAGAAAGGGCTCGTTCTCTTCTGCTCTGCTCAATCTGCTGCTGACGGGGAGAGGCTGCCGGAGTTGGCGACTGCTCTTGCTGGGCTGGGATTGCCAGCAGGCAGAGCAGAGTGGGCAAAGGCAAGCGCTGTGAGTGGAGCTTGTCCTTGGGAAGCGTGTCATTCTCTTTGCCCCGCCGTGCCCCGCGGCCGTCTTTCTTGGTCTCTGTTCTGTGCCACTGCATTTGCTCCTTCTCATTAAAGACCTTGTGCAGCACAGCTGGAGACTGGTGATGCTTTGTTCTCCTGCCCCCTCATCTGGCCAAGACCTCTGCAAGGCCGAGGGAGAAGCTGCTCTCCCCATGAGAGTGAGACTGTGCCCATGCGTGGGGCACTGCCAGTTGTGGGGGGCGCTCCCGGAAGCAGAGCACCAAAAAGAAGCGAGTAGGCACGAGAAAGACAGCAAAGCCTCAGAGAGACGGGGAGAGGCAGAAGCACTGGGCAGAGCTGGAAACGCAAGTCATGGCAGAAAGCGTGGCAGTCAAAGACGGGAAACGGTTGCCCGGGGAGGCTGTAGATTGTGCCCCTTTGGAGACGTCCAATACGCAACTAGAGAAAGCCGTCGAATGAATGTGCCGTGCAGCCGAGGTGCTCAGGAAAGCTGGAGAGCTGTGGCGGGCGCAGGGCAGGAGAGGGGTCTCTGCTGGGGGTGCCAGGGCTGGGAGCCCAGGAAAGGAAGGAAGGTGGGAGTGCATTGAAGAGTTGAGGCAAGGGAAGAAAGCGTGAGCACGGCAGGGCAGCAAAAGGGCTCAGGTCCCACTGAGATTTGAACTCAGATCGCTGGATTCAGAGTCCAGAGTGCTCACCATTATACCATGGGACCTCCCAGACTCCTCTCTTCTTTCCCCTCTCCCTGCCCTGCCTCACCCAATGCCTCCTGGACCACTCTGGCACTCTCCCCAGCTCCCTGCCCATCCCCAGCTGCAGCCTTCCTACAGGGCGACGCAGACCTCTACACCCACGCCACCTTTTCACACAGCGGCGCAACACCGCCCCTCTCCTGGGCCTCAGACTTCCTCACTCCCCTCCTTCGAAAATCGCACACCCTGCTCCCGCACCCTCTGATGACATTGCCTCAGGATGGCTCTGCCCTCTCACAGGGCTGCAGAGAAACGACACACGGCCTCCAATGCCCCCGGTGCCCTCTGACACGGGGGACCTGACTCCTGCCTCACCCTCTTCCCCCTGACGCTGCCCGTCTTTGCTGGTGACGAACTGACACTTCAGGGGAACTTTCCCCGTTGAAATCCTGCTGCGCAAGGCCACATCCTGGCTTGGCACCTATCGAACGTGCCACTGGGCGTCGCAGAGGCAAGGAGGCACCTCAGGGGCTCTCCAGCTTCGGGAGCAGAGGGCAGAGGAGCTCCCCGATGACTAAGGAGAGGGAAAAGTTGCCTCGTCTCCAAAAAAGCGGAAGAAGCAAGGAAAGGTGGGGAAGCAAGGAAAGGCCTTGATGAAGTGGAGCAAGTTCAGCAGAGGGGGACTCTGGCCTTGTGAGGAGAGGCTGAGGGCGCAAGGCTTGCTTAGCTGAGAGAAGAAAAGGCTTTGTGGGGTCTAAGAGGAGCTTCCCGGGGCCTACAAGGAGGCAACTCGATGGCTGGAGGGGGAGAGGTGGTGGTCGGAAACGGAAGAGGCCGGGGCTCTCGGTCATGCGTGTGTTGTAAGCCTAGGGAGTTGGTGCCCATTTTTCCTTCATCAGGAGCTGGGACGTGCAGCAGGCTGAGCAGAGCCCCCAGAAGAGCCAGGAGGCTCCGCTTAAGAGAGGGGTGCCGGCCAAGAGAGAGAGAGGCCATAAAGGAGGCCACCCAAGGCGAGGGGGCTGTCAGGAGTGGGACTCGAACCCACGCCTCCCAGGGAGACTGCAACCTGAATGCAGCGCCTTCGACCGCTCGGCCATCCTGACCCTCTGCTGCTGCCGCCGCTGCCGGCCCTGCAGCGGCCAGAGCCGGCCCAGCTCAGCCAGCCCCCTCCTGCCCCCGCTGGGGGGACACCTGCCTCCTGCCCCAGCTCCCAACAAGGGCTGCTGACGGGACACCGCAGCTCCTCCACACACCTCACAACGCACGCCGTACCCACACCAGGGTACAAACTGCAGCCTGGTGCCCTCACACCTTACATTCCCCGGGCTGAAAAAGCACGGCTGCGTCAGCATCCTCCATCTAGCACGCAAGGAGCCAGGCTGCAAGGCACCTCAGCGGTCACTAGTGATCCAAACGCCTGCTGAAAGCAGGGCCAGCCCCAAAGCTGGAGCAGGCGGCTGCGTGCCTGAGCCCCTTTGGAAGCCGAGCGTGACACCCAGGCGTAGGGAGTGCCAAAGCGCTCTGGGCACCTGCTCCAGGGCTTCGCCGCTGCCCAAGGAGCTCTGAATGGTGCAGAGCAGCCCCCCGAGGCTGCTGTGGGCAAGGTGGGCCTCGCTAAAGGCCAGGCGTGCGTCTGCTGGGCTAGGAGGTGCTCAGAGGGCTGGCCGTGCCCGCAGGCTGCAGGGGAGTGAAGGGCAACGAACGGCTTGAGCACCGCGGGCAAAGCTGGGCTGTCGGGGAGCAGCAGAGGCAAGGCACTGGGGAGCCCGCTGGCTGAAGAAAAGGGCTCTGCGTTGGCCAGGAATCGAACCCGGGTCAACTGCTTGGAAGGCAGCTATGCTCACCACTATACCACCAACGCATCTGGCTGTGCCACTGCTGCCTCTGCTCCTGAGCCCCACAGCCTCCGCTCCCTCCTGCTCCTCCACTGACCAACCCCACCTGCCTTCCCCTCCGACACAGCACACAACCACCTGCCTCCTCATCCTACGCTCCTCACCCTGCGCCCACTCCTCCTTACGCACCCCCGCACACGGGCACCACCTCAGCCTGCTCCTCTGCTTCTCTCCGCCTCACATCTTGGCCAGGCAAACTCCAGGTGCTGCCAGTGATGATGCTCCCCACCTGCGCTCAGACGCCTCCCACCCGTGCCTGGGCTCTGCAAGCCAACCTGCGCGCTGTGTACGCACCTGCCGCAGACAAGCTCCCACCCGGCTGCGCACTCCTTTCCCCACCCTCAGGGCGACGCAGAGCATGCAGAACGGGAGGACAAACCTCATGGCTCAAGACAAGCAGAAGCACCTGCCTTAGCAAAGACTGTTGCGGGCAAATGGGGCTTCGCTGGGGGAAAGAATAATTTGCCAACAGTGGAGGCAGATGGAACCGTCTGTGTGCGGCACGGGGCAGCCCCTTGCCTCTCCTCACAGAGGCCACCCTGCAGCAGCCCCGCTCCCCTCCACTGCCAACAGCCAGCCCACACAGAGCCAATCCGGTGCCCGCTGGGAATCCCTGCGCGGCCCTGCTGCCGGCCGGACCTGCCAGTGGGCATGGCAGCAGAGAGACACGGGTGGAGAAAAAGCCCGCGTGGCCAAGGTGACCCCACCGGTCTTTGCCAGACCAGCCCCAGCCTTGTCCTCCTGCCCACCTGCAGAGCCCCGGAGGGACCCGCTCACGGCTGAGAAGTTGCTCTTGAGCTGCGTGATGGGAAGGAGAAAGAGCTGTGTCCCCAGAAGAGGCACCACCTGGTCGGGGAGGTGTGTGCTGTGCTGTGCCCGCTGCTCCTCAGCCTGCGTCTGCCCTGCTGAGGGTGGCTTTGGGAGCGCTGGCTGCCGAGGAGACAAAGGAGGAAGGCGGCGTGAGGGCAGAGAGAGGGGTGTGAGGGAGCGGGAGAGCCGCTCTGGGCATGGGTGCCCAGAGAGGTAGAGCAGTGGCGGTTCAAAGTTGGTGGGAGAGGCAGCAAGCGTGAGGAGCAGGGCAAAAGGAAATTGCCATAGCAGAGGATGGTTTCGATCCATCGACCTCTGGGTTATGGGCCCAGCACGCTTCCGCTGCGCCACTCTGCTCCCCGTGGGGCCTTCTTTGGCACCTGCCACAGCCCTGAGGATGCTCCCGGACAGCACCAGCGCTCCTGCCTCCTTCCCTGCCTCTTCGCCCTGCCCTCGCCCGCGCGGGAAACTCTCTCCCTCCAAAGTTCACCTCTTTCGCGCCTGGCATGCCTACCTCAAGGGCCTTGCTTTGCCCTTCTCCCCGCGCCTCCTGCCCCTCGCCCTGCAGGGGCACTTGCTCTTTCACCGCCCGACTCTGGGCCTCTGCAGGACACACAGCAAACCCCGTGACTGCATGACGGACACTCTTCAATGCTCCAAGACATCCCCAGAAGGCTCTGGGCAGCCTGAGCTGGGAGACCCTCTTTGGGAGGGCGAGGGACGAGGGACAAGGGGGCAGTGCTGAAGCCTCCCTTCTGGGGCTTGTGTTTCCTGCTTCCCCGTCCCATCCTCAAAAAGCAACAGCAGGACGGGGAGGGCTGGGATGTGGGCGCCGATGGGAGCGTGGCCCCAGCCGCTCTGCCGCAGGGCCCTCTTGCTCAGGGGAAAGTATTCCCCTGCAGATCAAGAGGTCCGTGGCTCAGCTCCAGGTGCCCTCTCCATTGCCCCTTCCCTTCTTCATTCCTACTGAGGATCTCCGGGGAGAGGAGCTGAGTGCCGTGGCTGCAGCGGGGTGAATTGCCAGCAGCCCAAAATGCAGCTGCGCCCCGTAGTTGGCAGGATTCGAACCTGCGCGGGGAAACCCCAATGGATTTCTAGTCCATCGCCTTCACCACTCGGCCACAACTACCTGCCCCAGCCCTCTCTGCCCTGCTCATCACGTGCCCTCTCCAAGGACACCCGCCTCCCTGACACTTTCAGCGACAGCCTGCACTCCAAGCCATGCACTGACCATGGACGGCACCTGGCCACAGCCTTCCACAGGCCTTCAGGGACGCAACACCAGCACCTATGCCCCCACCTCCCAACCCCGCCTCCTCAGGCACCCATCTGAGAGAAACTCAGCACCAAGGCCACTTGCTCGGCCTTGCAGAGCTCTTGGCCAGATGAGGGGGCAGGAGAACAAAGCACCACCACTCTCCAGCTGTGCTGCACAAGGTCTTTAATGAGAAGGAGCAAATGCAGTGGCACAGAACAGAGACCAAGAAAGACGGCCGCGGGGCGTGGCGGGGCAAAGAAGATGACACGCTTCCCAAGGACAAGCTCCACTCACAGCGCTTGCCTTTGCCCACTCTGCTCTGCCTGCTGGCAATCCCAGCCCAGCAAGAGCAGTCGCCAACTCCGGCAGCCTCTCCCCGTCAGCAGCAGATTGAGCAGAGCAGAAGAGAACGAGCCCTTTCTCAAGGAGCTCAGAGCAAAGCGGAGGCAGGGGAGGCACGGCGAGGCCTGCCGTGCAGCCAGGAGCAGCGGGCACAGGTCCCTCCTGCCTGGGGGGATGAGGACAGCCAGCCCATCTGCAAGCCGTGGCCACGCTCCTGCTGCAGAGTTCCCGTCGTCCTTCCCGCTCCGAGAGGGATGATGCGCCGGCTTCAGCAGTTGAGACTGCAGCGGGGAACGGGCAGACACAGCCCTGACCCCCCCAGACCAAGGGAGCCCCCAGAAGAGATGGGAACCCCCCCGGCACTGAGGGAGCTCCCCACAGCAGCCGACAGAGAGGATCCCACGGCTGTGCTCTGGGGGAAAGAGGTGAGGATGGGGCCCGGCAGGGTCACCACCACCGGCGAGGCCTGGATGGCCACCGTCGAGTCAGCGCAGCGGGCCACGCAGGGCTCACTGCAGCTGCTGGCGAGCGGGGTTGGGCCAGAGGCTCCGCAGGGGCGAGGGAGACAGGGTCTGAAGCAAGACATCTCTCGGTGAGGGAGGCACAGCTGAAACACAGAGCAGAGAGCCAACGCGGACCTCAGTATCAGTCTGTCTTTCTGCTCCTCAGCTCTCTCCATGGACACCCTTTCTTTTAAAAACACACGCTGTGCCTTCATCTCCCACTGCCCTCCTCGTGCCCTCCGAGCTGCAGGGCACAGGAAGGCTGACCCGGTTTTGGATAGGACCCAGCACGCTGGGTTTCAATCAATTGGGACGGACTGATCATAGCCCGTCGCCAGAGCAAACTTTGCTGCACTGAAGGCGGCACTGGACGCACGTGGCCATTTGGCTGGGGACCATCTGCTAAAGGTGCAAGTTCTGGTGGGCAGAGCTCCCTGCAGCTGAGCCCCATTGATGCCTTTCTGCTTGGAAGAACCCCCTCTTCCCTGCTCTCCCCAGACACCTCCCACAACAGGGAAAGAGCCCACAGCCCTCAAACAGTTCTGTTGCAGGGCCAGCCTTCGGCAGCCCAAGCATCAGCTCGAGTAGCCACCACGACAGCAGCTCAGCCCACAGGGAGAGATGGAGCAGGCTCAGGCTTACCTCGTTCCTGGAGGACAGGGAGGCAAGAGAGGAGCATGTGGAGCCAGAAGCAGCGCAGGCTTTTATGCTGTGTCCCAGAGCCCTGGCGGGGTCACAAACATTCCTGGCTCCTGAAGCATCGAAACACCCAGCAGCTACCGCTGGCTGAAGCCTCCCTGGTGATTAAGCCCTTGCCTCTTTCTCCTGAAGTGTTTTGCTCCCACGTCATAGCACCAAACGTCATAGAATCCTAGAATTGCCCAGGTTGGAAGGGATCTTTCAGATCAGGGAGTCCAACCATCAAGCTAACACTGACAAAACCCATCACTAAACCCAATTGCGAAGCTCTACGTTTACCCGTCTTTTAAATACCTCCAGGGATGACGATTCCACCACTTCCCTGGGCAGCCTGATCCAATGCTTGATAACCCTCTCAGTGTAAAAATTTTCTAACCTCTCATCTAAACCTCCCCTAGCGCAACTTGAGGCGGTTTCCTCTTGTCCTGTCGCCTGTTACTTGGGAGAAGAAAGCAACCCCAGCTCTCTACAACCTCCTTTCAGGTAGCTGTAGAGAGCGGTAAGCTCTGGTATCCCTGGAACGCCTGAGACTAGGGCACTGTGTCCACTGAAGTCCACAGCACGATGACTCACGTCTGCCTGGAGCTCCGGGTTTTTCCCAACTCTTCCACATCACGATGACTCCCAGGCGCTCTGGGAGACTGATGCCATGTCCCTTTGAAACTTGAAATGCATGGAATGGGCCACCCCATCCCTGACCCAGGTAAAAGTGCCATGAGCTTTTGGCTGCCTCCCCCAGGCCTCACCTCAAAAGCAGGCCACCCCGGGCTTCGGCCTCTGGGCTGAACTCGCTGAGCAAAACAGGTCAATTTGGGGGTGGGTCTCTTCCAGGGAAGGACGCGGGCATCTCTTTGACCACAAAAGCAGGCCGTGGCAGAGCCTGATGAGCATAAGCAAGGTCCTCGTGGCCATCACTCTGGCCCACCGAGGACATCCTTCCAGCCCACAATGGACTTTTCTTGCCGTTGAGCTTTGCCTCGTCCCTGGTTAATGAGTCTCTTCTCCCTTATGGCACTGTGCAGTCTTGATGTTCTGCCTGACTTTACCCAGAGTCTCCTGTGCGTCTAAGGTGACCCCCGGGGAGAAACGTCTCTCAGGATTAGCCCGAGTGCCTGCACTGAAAGCCCTTGAGAGCTGACCTGAGGCGTCCCTCATAGCTGAATTTGACCGTGACTGGTGGCCGTGCTGACCACGAAGAGGGCAGTGACAAAAGCAACGTGTATTACAGAAGCCCACTTAAACCCTCCTAGTACACTAGCCTGAGACCTCCGAGTTGGTTTTCCTTATGAAGCTGGGACAGGGATGCATCCCATGGTGCCACCGTTGGGTGGTATGGACAGCTGCAGCACAGGATTGGATAGAAGCACCAACTGATTCAGGAATGGTGCTAGAAAGTGTTTGAGGAAAGCAGCACTTTGGGAGGAAAGAGGCTCTGAAGTGTGGTATCCCTGGCACGTCTGAGGCCGGGCCACCATGTCCAGTGAAGTTGACAGAAGGGTGACTCAAGTTGTCATGGAGCTCAGGGTTTTTCCCCAACTCTTCCACATCACGATGACTCCCAGGCGCTCTGGGAGACTGATGCCATGTCCCTTGGAAATTTGAAATGCATGGAACGGGCCACCTGATCTCTGACCCAGAAAAAAGAGCCGTGAGCTTTTGGCTCCCTGCCCTGAGGCTCTCCTCAAAAGCAGGACACCCAGGGCTTTGGCCTCTGGGATGAACTTGCTCAGCAAAACTGGCCAATTTGGGTGTGGGTCTACTTCAGGGAAGGATGAGGGCATCTCTTTGATCACCCTCCTACGCGTTCATGTGCTTCTTTCCAACAGATTCCCCACTTCCCAAGCTGAGCCCAGCCCCCTGCTTGGAAGAAGCCTGAGGGCCTGGTCAAGTCGTCAAGGGACAGGGCAATGGAGGTCCCATGGAGAAGTCACTTGAAAGAGACCTACCTGAGCCTCTGCTCTTCGTCATTACGAACCTGCCCTTGTTCCCTGGGCTCATGGGCAGAAAAAAAGATGAGGAGGAGGCAGGAGCCCCTCCCTTAGGAGGACAGGCTTAGAGAGTTGGGGTTGTTGAGCCTAGAGAAGAGGAAGGTCCTGAGAGACCTTCCAGAAAGATGGGCACGGACTATTTATCAGGGAGTGTAGGGATTGGATGAGGGGGTAATGCTTTTAAAACAAAAGAGGGTAGATGTAGATTAGATACTGGGAAGAAATTCTTTCCTATGAGCGTGGTGAGACACCGGAACAAGTGGTCCAGAGACCTTGTGGATGCCCCATACCTGGAAGTGTTCAAGGACAGGTTGGATGGCACTTTGAGAAACCTGATCTCATGGAAGGTATCCCTACCCATGGCAAAGGGGTAGGAAGTAGATGATCATGAAGGTCCCTTCCAACCCAAAACCATTCAATGATTCATTCTTTGATTCTAGGTGCTATGACGTGGGAGCAAAACATTTCAGGAGAAAGAGGCAAGGGCTTAATCACCAGGGAGGCTTCAGCCAGCGGTAGCTGCTGGGTGTTTCGATGCTTCAGGAGCCAGGAATGTTTGTGACCCCGCCAGGGCTCTGGGACACAGCATAAAAGCCTGCGCTGCTTCTGGCTCCACATGCTCCTCTCTTGCCTCCCTGTCCTCCAGGAACGAGGTAAGCCTGAGCCTGCTCCATCTCTCCCTGTGGGCTGAGCTGCTGTCGTGGTGGCTACTCGAGCTGATGCTTGGGCTGCCGAAGGCTGGCCCTGCAACAGAACTGTTTGAGGGCTGTGGGCTCTTTCCCTGTTGTGGGAGGTGTCTGGGGAGAGCAGGGAAGAGGGGGTTCTTCCAAGCAGAAGGGCATCAATGGGGCTCAGCTGCAGGGAGCTCTGCCCACCAGAACTTGCACCTTTAGCAGATGGTCCCCAGCCAAATGGCCACGTGCGTCCAGTGCCGCCTTCAGTGCAGCAAAGTTTGCTCTGGCGACGGGCTATGATCAGTCCGTCCCAATTGATTGAAACCCAGCGTGCTGGGTCCTATCCAAAACCGGGTCAGCCTTCCTGTGCCCTGCAGCTCGGAGGGCACGAGGAGGGCAGTGGGAGATGAAGGCACAGCGTGTGTTTTTAAAAGAAAGGGTGTCCATGGAGAGAGCTGAGGAGCAGAAAGACAGACTGATACTGAGGTCCGCGTTGGCTCTCTGCTCTGTGTTTCAGCTGTGCCTCCCTCACCGAGAGATGTCTTGCTTCAGACCCTGTCTCCCTCGCCCCTGCGGAGCCTCTGGCCCAACCCCGCTCGCCAGCAGCTGCAGTGAGCCCTGCGTGGCCCGCTGCGCTGACTCGACGGTGGCCATCGAGGCCTCGCCGGTGGTGGTGACCCTGCCGGGCCCCATCCTCACCTCTTTCCCCCAGAGCACAGCTGTGGGATCCTCTCTGTCGGCTGCTGTGGGGAGCTCCCTCAGTGCCGGTGGGGTTCCCATCTCTTCTGGGGGCTCCCTTGGTCTGGGGGGGTCAGGGCTGTGTCTGCCCGTTCCCCGCTGCAGTCTCAACTGCTGAAGCCGGCGCATCATCCCTCTCGGAGCGGGAAGGACGACGGGAACTCTGCAGCAGGAGCGTGGCCACGGCTTGCAGATGGGCTGGCTGTCCTCATCCCCCCAGGCAGGAGGGACCTGTGCCCGCTGCTCCTGGCTGCACGGCAGGCCTCGCCGTGCCTCCCCTGCCTCCGCTTTGCTCTGAGCTCCTTGAGAAAGGGCTCGTTCTCTTCTGCTCTGCTCAATCTGCTGCTGACGGGGAGAGGCTGCCGGAGTTGGCGACTGCTCTTGCTGGGCTGGGATTGCCAGCAGGCAGAGCAGAGTGGGCAAAGGCAAGCGCTGTGAGTGGAGCTTGTCCTTGGGAAGCGTGTCATTCTCTTTGCCCCGCCGTGCCCCGCGGCTGTCTTTCTTGGTCTCTGTTCTGTGCCACTGCATTTGCTCCTTCTCATTAAAGACCTTGTGCAGCACAGCTGGAGACTGGTGATGCTTTGTTCTCCTGCCCCCTCATCTGGCCAAGACCTCTGCAAGGCCGAGGGAGAAGCTGCTCTCCCCATGAGAGTGAGACTGTGCCCATGCGTGGGGCACTGCCAGTTGTGGGGGGCGCTCCCGGAAGCAGAGCACCAAAAAGAAGCGAGTAGGCACGAGAAAGACAGCAAAGCCTCAGAGAGACGGGGAGAGGCAGAAGCACTGGGCAGAGCTGGAAACGCAAGTCATGGCAGAAAGCGTGGCAGTCAAAGACGGGAAACGGTTGCCCGGGGAGGCTGTAGATTGTGCCCCTTTGGAGACGTCCAATACGCAACTAGAGAAAGCCGTCGAATGAATGTGCCGTGCAGCCGAGGTGCTCAGGAAAGCTGGAGAGCTGTGGCGGGCGCAGGGCAGGAGAGGGGTCTCTGCTGGGGGTGCCAGGGCTGGGAGCCCAGGAAAGGAAGGAAGGTGGGAGTGCATTGAAGAGTTGAGGCAAGGGAAGAAAGCGTGAGCACGGCAGGGCAGCAGAAGGGCTCAGGTCCCACTGAGATTTGAACTCAGATCGCTGGATTCAGAGTCCAGAGTGCTCACCATTACACCATGGGACCTCCCAAACTCCTCTCTTCTTTCCCCTCTCCCAGCCCTGCCTCACCCAATGCCTCCTGGACCACTCTGGCACTCTCCCCAGCTCCCTGCCCATCCCCAGCTGCAGCCTTCCTACAGGGCGACGCAGACCTCTACACCCACGCCACCTTTTCACACAGCGGCGCAACACCGCCCCTCTCCTGGGCCTCAGACTTCCTCACTCCCCTCCTTCGAAAATCGCACACCCTGCTCCCGCACCCTCTGATGACATTGCCTCAGGATGGCTCTGCCCTCTCACAGGGCTGCAGAGAAACGACACACGGCCTCCAATGCCCCCGGTGCCCTCTGACACGGGGGACCTGACTCCTGCCTCACCCTCTTCCCCCTGACGCTGCCCGTCTTTGCTGGTGACGAACTGACACTTCAGGGGAACTTTCCCCGTTGAAATCCTGCTGCGCAAGGCCACATCCTGGCTTGGCACCTATCGAACGTGCCACTGGGCGTCGCAGAGGCAAGGAGGCACCTCAGGGGCTCTCCAGCTTCGGGAGCAGAGGGCAGAGGAGCTCCCCGATGACTAAGGAGAGGGAAAAGTTGCCTCGTCTCCAAAAAAGCGGAAGAAGCAAGGAAAGGTGGGGAAGCAAGGAAAGGCCTTGATGAAGTGGAGCAAGTTCAGCAGAGGGGGACTCTGGCCTTGTGAGGAGAGGCTGAGGGCGCAAGGCTTGCTTAGCTGAGAGAAGAAAAGGCTTTGTGGGGTCTAAGAGGAGCTTCCCGGGGCCTACAAGGAGGCAACTCGATGGCTGGAGGGGGAGAGGTGGTGGTCGGAAACGGAAGAGGCCGGGGCTCTCGGTCATGCGTGTGTTGTAAGCCTAGGGAGTTGGTGCCCATTTTTCCTTCATCAGGAGCTGGGACGTGCAGCAGGCTGAGCAGAGCCCCCAGAAGAGCCAGGAGGCTCCGCTTAAGAGAGGGGTGCCGGCCAAGAGAGAGAGAGGCCATAAAGGAGGCCACCCAAGGCGAGGGGGCTGTCAGGAGTGGGACTCGAACCCACGCCTCCCAGGGAGACTGCAACCTGAATGCAGCGCCTTCGACCGCTCGGCCATCCTGACCCTCTGCTGCTGCCGCCGCTGCCGGCCCTGCAGCGGCCAGAGCCGGCCCAGCTCAGCCAGCCCCCTCCTGCCCCCGCTGGGGGGACACCTGCCTCCTGCCCCAGCTCCCAACAAGGGCTGCTGACGGGACACCGCAGCTCCTCCACACACCTCACAACGCACGCCGTACCCACACCAGGGTACAAACTGCAGCCTGGTGCCCTCACACCTTACATTCCCCGGGCTGAAAAAGCACGGCTGCGTCAGCATCCTCCATCTAGCACGCAAGGAGCCAGGCTGCAAGGCACCTCAGCGGTCACTAGTGATCCAAACGCCTGCTGAAAGCAGGGCCAGCCCCAAAGCTGGAGCAGGCGGCTGCGTGCCTGAGCCCCTTTGGAAGCCGAGCGTGACACCCAGGCGTAGGGAGTGCCAAAGCGCTCTGGGCACCTGCTCCAGGGCTTCGCCGCTGCCCAAGGAGCTCTGAATGGTGCAGAGCAGCCCCCCGAGGCTGCTGTGGGCAAGGTGGGCCTCGCTAAAGGCCAGGCGTGCGTCTGCTGGGCTAGGAGGTGCTCAGAGGGCTGGCCGTGCCCGCAGGCTGCAGGGGAGTGAAGGGCAACGAACGGCTTGAGCACCGCGGGCAAAGCTGGGCTGTCGGGGAGCAGCAGAGGCAAGGCACTGGGGAGCCCGCTGGCTGAAGAAAAGGGCTCTGCGTTGGCCAGGAATCGAACCCGGGTCAACTGCTTGGAAGGCAGCTATGCTCACCACTATACCACCAACGCATCTGGCTGTGCCACTGCTGCCTCTGCTCCTGAGCCCCACAGCCTCCGCTCCCTCCTGCTCCTCCACTGACCAACCCCACCTGCCTTCCCCTCCGACACAGCACACAACCACCTGCCTCCTCATCCTACGCTCCTCACCCTGCGCCCACTCCTCCTTACGCACCCCCGCACACGGGCACCACCTCAGCCTGCTCCTCTGCTTCTCTCCGCCTCACATCTTGGCCAGGCAAACTCCAGGTGCTGCCAGTGATGACGCTCCCCACCTGCGCTCAGACGCCTCCCACCCGTGCCTGGGCTCTGCAAGCCAACCTGCGCGCTGTGTACGCACCTGCCGTGCTTTAAGCGCAGACAAGCTCCCACCCGGCTGCGCACTCCTTTCCCCACCCTCAGGGCGACGCAGAGCATGCAGAACGGGAGGACAAACCTCATGGCTCAAGACAAGCAGAAGCACCTGCCTTAGCAAAGACTGTTGCGGGCAAATGGGGCTTCGCTGGGGGAAAGAATAATTTGCCAACAGTGGAGGCAGATGGAACCGTCTGTGTGCGGCACGGGGCAGCCCCTTGCCTCTCCTCACAGAGGCCACCCTGCAGCACCCGCGCTCCCCTCCACTGCCAACAGCCAGCCCACACAGAGCCAATCCGGTGCCCGCTGGGAATCCCTGCGCGGCCCTGCTGCCGGCCGGACCTGCCAGTGGGCATGGCAGCAGAGAGACACGGGTGGAGAAAAAGCCCGCGTGGCCAAGGTGACCCCACCGGTCTTTGCCAGACCAGCCCCAGCCTTGTCCTCCTGCCCACCTGCAGAGCCCCGGAGGGACCCGCTCACGGCTGAGAAGTTGCTCTTGAGCTGCGTGATGGGAAGGAGAAAGAGCTGTGTCCCCAGAAGAGGCACCACCTGGTCGGGGAGGTGTGTGCTGTGCTGTGCCCGCTGCTCCTCAGCCTGCGTCTGCCCTGCTGAGGGTGGCTTTGGGAGCGCTGGCTGCCGAGGAGACAAAGGAGGAAGGCGGCGTGAGGGCAGAGAGAGGGGTGTGAGGGAGCGGGAGAGCCGCTCTGGGCATGGGTGCCCAGAGAGGTAGAGCAGTGGCGGTTCAAAGTTGGTGGGAGAGGCAGCAAGCGTGAGGAGCAGGGCAAAAGGAAATTGCCATAGCAGAGGATGGTTTCGATCCATCGACCTCTGGGTTATGGGCCCAGCACGCTTCCGCTGCGCCACTCTGCTCCCCGTGGGGCCTTCTTTGGCACCTGCCACAGCCCTGAGGATGCTCCCGGACAGCACCAGCGCTCCTGCCTCCTTCCCTGCCTCTTCGCCCTGCCCTCGCCCGCGCGGGAAACTCTCTCCCTCCAAAGTTCACCTCTTTCGCGCCTGGCATGCCTACCTCAAGGGCCTTGCTTTGCCCTTCTCCCCGCGCCTCCTGCCCCTCGCCCTGCAGGGGCACTTGCTCTTTCACCGCCCGACTCTGGGCCTCTGCAGGACACACAGCAAACCCCGCGACTGCATGACGGACACTCTTCAATGCTCCAAGACATCCCCAGAAGGCTCTGGGCAGCCTGAGCTGGGAGACCCTCTTTGGGAGGGCGAGGGACGAGGGACGAGGGACAAGGGGGCAGTGCTGAAGCCTCCCTTCTGGGGCTTGTGTTTCCTGCTTCCCCGTCCCATCCTCAAAAAGCAACAGCAGGACGGGGAGGGCTGGGATGTGGGCGCCGATGGGAGCGTGGCCCCAGCCGCTCTGCCGCAGGGCCCTCTTGCTCAGGGGAAAGTATTCCCCTGCAGATCAAGAGGTCCGTGGCTCAGCTCCAGGTGCCCTCTCCATTGCCCCTTCCCTTCTTCATTCCTACTGAGGATCTCCGGGGAGAGGAGCTGAGTGCCGTGGCTGCAGCGGGGTGAATTGCCAGCAGCCCAAAATGCAGCTGCGCCCCGTAGTTGGCAGGATTCGAACCTGCGCGGGGAAACCCCAATGGATTTCTAGTCCATCGCCTTCACCACTCGGCCACAACTACCTGCCCCAGCCCTCTCTGCCCTGCTCATCACGTGCCCTCTCCAAGGACACCCGCCTCCCTGACACTTTCAGCGACAGCCTGCACTCCAAGCCATGCACTGACCATGGACGGCACCTGGCCACAGCCTTCCACAGGCCTTCAGGGACGCAACACCAGCACCTATGCCCCCACCTCCCAACCCCGCCTCCTCAGGCACCCATCTGAGAGAAACTCAGCACCAAGGCCGCTTGCTCGGCCTTGCAGAGGTCTTGGCCAGATGAGGGGGCAGGAGAACAAAGCACCACCACTCTCCAGCTGTGCTGCACAAGGTCTTTAATGAGAAGGAGCAAATGCAGTGGCACAGAACAGAGACCAAGAAAGACAGCCGCGGGGCGTGGCGGGGCAAAGAAGATGACACGCTTCCCAAGGACAAGCTCCACTCACAGCGCTTGCCTTTGCCCACTCTGCTCTGCCTGCTGGCAATCCCAGCCCAGCAAGAGCAGTCGCCAACTCCGGCAGCCTCTCCCCGTCAGCAGCAGATTGAGCAGAGCAGAAGAGAACGAGCCCTTTCTCAAGGAGCTCAGAGCAAAGCGGAGGCAGGGGAGGCACGGCGAGGCCTGCCGTGCAGCCAGGAGCAGCGGGCACAGGTCCCTCCTGCCTGGGGGGATGAGGACAGCCAGCCCATCTGCAAGCCGTGGCCACGCTCCTGCTGCAGAGTTCCCGTCGTCCTTCCCGCTCCGAGAGGGATGATGCGCCGGCTTCAGCAGTTGAGACTGCAGCGGGGAACGGGCAGACACAGCCCTGACCCCCCCAGACCAAGGGAGCCCCCAGAAGAGATGGGAACCCCCCCGGCACTGAGGGAGCTCCCCACAGCAGCCGACAGAGAGGATCCCACGGCTGTGCTCTGGGGGAAAGAGGTGAGGATGGGGCCCGGCAGGGTCACCACCACCGGCGAGGCCTGGATGGCCACCGTCGAGTCAGCGCAGCGGGCCACGCAGGGCTCACTGCAGCTGCTGGCGAGCGGGGTTGGGCCAGAGGCTCCGCAGGGGCGAGGGAGACAGGGTCTGAAGCAAGACATCTCTCGGTGAGGGAGGCACAGCTGAAACACAGAGCAGAGAGCCAACGCGGACCTCAGTATCAGTCTGTCTTTCTGCTCCTCAGCTCTCTCCATGGACACCCTTTCTTTTAAAAACACACGCTGTGCCTTCATCTCCCACTGCCCTCCTCGTGCCCTCCGAGCTGCAGGGCACAGGAAGGCTGACCCGGTTTTGGATAGGACCCAGCACGCTGGGTTTCAATCAATTGGGACGGACTGATCATAGCCCGTCGCCAGAGCAAACTTTGCTGCACTGAAGGCGGCACTGGACGCACGTGGCCATTTGGCTGGGGACCATCTGCTAAAGGTGCAAGTTCTGGTGGGCAGAGCTCCCTGCAGCTGAGCCCCATTGATGCCCTTCTGCTTGGAAGAACCCCCTCTTCCCTGCTCTCCCCAGACACCTCCCACAACAGGGAAAGAGCCCACAGCCCTCAAACAGTTCTGTTGCAGGGCCAGCCTTCGGCAGCCCAAGCATCAGCTCGAGTAGCCACCACGACAGCAGCTCAGCCCACAGGGAGAGATGGAGCAGGCTCAGGCTTACCTCGTTCCTGGAGGACAGGGAGGCAAGAGAGGAGCATGTGGAGCCAGAAGCAGCGCAGGCTTTTATGCTGTGTCCCAGAGCCCTGGCGGGGTCACAAACATTCCTGGCTCCTGAAGCATCGAAACACCCAGCAGCTACCGCTGGCTGAAGCCTCCCTGGTGATTAAGCCCTTGCCTCTTTCTCCTGAAGTGTTTTGCTCCCACGTCATAGCACCAAACGTCATAGAATCCTAGAATTGCCCAGGTTGGAAGGGATCTTTCAGATCAGGGAGTCCAACCATCAAGCTAACACTGACAAAACCCATCACTAAACCCAATTGCGAAGCTCTACGTTTACCCGTCTTTTAAATACCTCCAGGGATGACGATTCCACCACTTCCCTGGGCAGCCTGATCCAATGCTTGATAACCCTCTCAGTGTAAAAATTTTCTAACCTCTCATCTAAACCTCCCCTAGCGCAACTTGAGGCGGTTTCCTCTTGTCCTGTCGCCTGTTACTTGGGAGAAGAAAGCAACCCCAGCTCTCTACAACCTCCTTTCAGGTAGCTGTAGAGAGCGGTAAGCTCTGGTATCCCTGGAACGCCTGAGACTAGGGCACTGTGTCCACTGAAGTCCACAGCACGATGACTCACGTCTGCCTGGAGCTCCGGGTTTTTCCCAACTCTTCCACATCACGATGACTCCCAGGCGCTCTGGGAGACTGATGCCATGTCCCTTTGAAACTTGAAATGCATGGAATGGGCCACCCCATCCCTGACCCAGGTAAAAGTGCCATGAGCTTTTGGCTGCCTCCCCCAGGCCTCACCTCAAAAGCAGGCCACCCCGGGCTTCGGCCTCTGGGCTGAACTCGCTGAGCAAAACAGGTCAATTTGGGGGTGGGTCTCTTCCAGGGAAGGACGCGGGCATCTCTTTGACCACAAAAGCAGGCCGTGGCAGAGCCTGATGAGCATAAGCAAGGTCCTCGTGGCCATCACTCTGGCCCACCGAGGACATCCTTCCAGCCCACAATGGACTTTTCTTGCCGTTGAGCTTTGCCTCGTCCCTGGTTAATGAGTCTCTTCTCCCTTATGGCACTGTGCAGTCTTGATGTTCTGCCTGACTTTACCCAGAGTCTCCTGTGCGTCTAAGGTGACCCCCGGGGAGAAACGTCTCTCAGGATTAGCCCGAGTGCCTGCACTGAAAGCCCTTGAGAGCTGACCTGAGGCGTCCCTCATAGCTGAATTTGACCGTGACTGGTGGCCGTGCTGACCACGAAGAGGGCAGTGACAAAAGCAACGTGTATTACAGAAGCCCACTTAAACCCTCCTAGTACACTAGCCTGAGACCTCCGAGTTGGTTTTCCTTATGAAGCTGGGACAGGGATGCATCCCATGGTGCCACCGTTGGGTGGTATGGACAGCTGCAGCACAGGATTGGATAGAAGCACCAACTGATTCAGGAATGGTGCTAGAAAGTGTTTGAGGAAAGCAGCACTTTGGGAGGAAAGAGGCTCTGAAGTGTGGTATCCCTGGCACGTCTGAGGCCGGGCCACCATGTCCAGTGAAGTTGACAGAAGGGTGACTCAAGTTGTCATGGAGCTCAGGGTTTTTCCCCAACTCTTCCACATCACGATGACTCCCAGGCGCTCTGGGAGACTGATGCCATGTCCCTCGGAAATTTGAAATGCATGGAACGGGCCACCTGATCTCTGACCCAGAAAAAAGAGCCGTGAGCTTTTGGCTCCCTGCCCTGAGGCTCTCCTCAAAAGCAGGACACCCAGGGCTTTGGCCTCTGGGATGAACTTGCTCAGCAAAACTGGCCAATTTGGGTGTGGGTCTACTTCAGGGAAGGATGAGGGCATCTCTTTGATCACCCTCCTACGCGTTCATGTGCTTCTTTCCAACAGATTCCCCACTTCCCAAGCTGAGCCCAGCCCCCTGCTTGGAAGAAGCCTGAGGGCCTGGTCAAGTCGTCAAGGGACAGGGCAATGGAGGTCCCATGGAGAAGTCACTTGAAAGAGACCTACCTGAGCCTCTGCTCTTCGTCATTACGAACCTGCCCTTGTTCCCTGGGCTCATGGGCAGAAAAAAAGATGAGGAGGAGGCAGGAGCCCCTCCCTTAGGAGGACAGGCTTAGAGAGTTGGGGTTGTTGAGCCTAGAGAAGAGGAAGGTCCTGAGAGACCTTCCAGAAAGATGGGCACGGACTATTTATCAGGGAGTGTAGGGATTGGATGAGGGGGTAATGCTTTTAAAACAAAAGAGGGTAGATGTAGATTAGATACTGGGAAGAAATTCTTTCCTATGAGCGTGGTGAGACACCGGAACAAGTGGTCCAGAGACCTTGTGGATGCCCCATACCTGGAAGTGTTCAAGGACAGGTTGGATGGCACTTTGAGAAACCTGATCTCATGGAAGGTATCCCTACCCATGGCAAAGGGGTAGGAAGTAGATGATCATGAAGGTCCCTTCCAACCCAAAACCATTCAATGATTCATTCTTTGATTCTAGGTGCTATGACGTGGGAGCAAAACATTTCAGGAGAAAGAGGCAAGGGCTTAATCACCAGGGAGGCTTCAGCCAGCGGTAGCTGCTGGGTGTTTCGATGCTTCAGGAGCCAGGAATGTTTGTGACCCCGCCAGGGCTCTGGGACACAGCATAAAAGCCTGCGCTGCTTCTGGCTCCACATGCTCCTCTCTTGCCTCCCTGTCCTCCAGGAACGAGGTAAGCCTGAGCCTGCTCCATCTCTCCCTGTGGGCTGAGCTGCTGTCGTGGTGGCTACTCGAGCTGATGCTTGGGCTGCCGAAGGCTGGCCCTGCAACAGAACTGTTTGAGGGCTGTGGGCTCTTTCCCTGTTGTGGGAGGTGTCTGGGGAGAGCAGGGAAGAGGGGGTTCTTCCAAGCAGAAGGGCATCAATGGGGCTCAGCTGCAGGGAGCTCTGCCCACCAGAACTTGCACCTTTAGCAGATGGTCCCCAGCCAAATGGCCACGTGCGTCCAGTGCCGCCTTCAGTGCAGCAAAGTTTGCTCTGGCGACGGGCTATGATCAGTCCGTCCCAATTGATTGAAACCCAGCGTGCGGGGTCCTATCCAAAACCGGGTCAGCCTTCCTGTGCCCTGCAGCTCGGAGGGCACGAGGAGGGCAGTGGGAGATGAAGGCACAGCGTGTGTTTTTAAAAGAAAGGGTGTCCATGGAGAGAGCTGAGGAGCAGAAAGACAGACTGAAACTGAGGTCCACGTTGGCTCTCTGCTCTGTGTTTCAGCTGTGCCTCCCTCACCGAGAGATGTCTTGCTTCAGACCCTGTCTCCCTCGCCCCTGCGGAGCCTCTGGCCCAACCCCGCTCGCCAGCAGCTGCAGTGAGCCCTGCGTGGCCCGCTGTGCTGACTCGACGGTGGCCATCGAGGCCTCGCCGGTGGTGGTGACCCTGCCGGGCCCCATCCTCACCTCTTTCCCCCAGAGCACAGCCGTGGGATCCTCTCTGTCGGCTGCTGTGGGGAGCTCCCTCAGTGCCGGGGGGGTTCCCATCTCTTCTGGGGGCTCCCTTGGTCTGGGGGGGTCAGGGCTGTGTCTGCCCGTTCCCCGCTGCAGTCTCAACTGCTGAAGCCGGCGCATCATCCCTCTCGGAGCGGGAAGGACGACGGGAACTCTGCAGCAGGAGCGTGGCCACGGCTTGCAGATGGGCTGGCTGTCCTCATCCCCCCAGGCAGGAGGGACCTGTGCCCGCTGCTCCTGGCTGCACGGCAGGCCTCGCCGTGCCTCCCCTGCCTCCGCTTTGCTCTGAGCTCCTTGAGAAAGGGCTCGTTCTCTTCTGCTCTGCTCAATCTGCTGCTGACGGGGAGAGGCTGCCGGAGTTGGCGACTGCTCTTGCTGGGCTGGGATTGCCAGCAGGCAGAGCAGAGTGGGCAAAGGCAAGCGCTGTGAGTGGAGCTTGTCCTTGGGAAGCGTGTCATTCTCTTTGCCCCGCCGTGCCCCGCGGCCGTCTTTCTTGGTCTCTGTTCTGTGCCACTGCATTTGCTCCTTCTCATTAAAGACCTTGTGCAGCACAGCTGGAGACTGGTGGTGCTTTGTTCTCCTGCCCCCTCATCTGGCCAAGACCTCTGCAAGGCCGAGGGAGAAGCTGCTCTCCCCATGAGAGTGAGACTGTGCCCATGCGTGGGGCACTGCCAGTTGTGGGGGGCGCTCCCGGAAGCAGAGCACCAAAAAGAAGCGAGTAGGCACGAGAAAGACAGCAAAGCCTCAGAGAGACGGGGAGAGGCAGAAGCACTGGGCAGAGCTGGAAACGCAAGTCATGGCAGAAAGCGTGGCAGTCAAAGACGGGAAACGGTTGCCCGGGGAGGCTGTAGATTGTGCCCCTTTGGAGACGTCCAATACGCAACTAGAGAAAGCCGTCGAATGTGCCGTGCAGCCAAGGTGCTCAGGAAAGCTGGAGAGCTGTGGCGGGCGCAGGGCAGGAGAGGGGTCTCTGCTGGGGGTGCCAGGGCTGGGAGCCCAGGAAAGGAAGGAAGGTGGGAGTGCATTGAAGAGTTGAGGCAAGAGGGAGGCAAGGGAAGAAGGTGTGAGCACGGCAGGGCAGCAAAAGGGCTCAGGTCCCACTGAGATTTGAACTCAGATCGCTGGATTCAGAGTCCAGAGTGCTCACCATTACACCATGGGACCTCCCAAACTCCTCTCTTCTTTCCCCTCTCCCAGCCCTGCCTCACCCAATGCCTCCTGGACCACTCTGGCACTCTCCCCAGCTCCCTGCCCATCCCCAGCTGCAGCCTTCCTACAGGGCGACGCAGACCTCTACACCCACGCCACCTTTTCACACAGCGGCGCAACACCGCCCCTCTCCTGGGCCTCAGACTTCCTCACTCCCCTCCTTCGAAAATCGCACACCCTGCTCCCGCACCCTCTGATGACATTGCCTCAGGATGGCTCTGCCCTCTCACAGGGCTGCAGAGAAACGACACACGGCCTCCAATGCCCCCGGTGCCCTCTGACACGGGGGACCTGACTCCTGCCTCACCCTCTTCCCCCTGACGCTGCCCGTCTTTGCTGGTGACGAACTGACACTTCAGGGGAACTTTCCCCGTTGAAATCCTGCTGCGCAAGGCCACATCCTGGCTTGGCACCTATCGAACGTGCCACTGGGCGTCGCAGAGGCAAGGAGGCACCTCAGGGGCTCTCCAGCTTCGGGAGCAGAGGGCAGAGGAGCTCCCCGATGACTAAGGAGAGGGAAAAGTTGCCTCGTCTCCAAAAAAGCGGAAGAAGCAAGGAAAGGTGGGGAAGCAAGGAAAGGCCTTGATGAAGTGGAGCAAGTTCAGCAGAGGGGGACTCTGGCCTTGTGAGGAGAGGCTGAGGGCGCAAGGCTTGCTTAGCTGAGAGAAGAAAAGGCTTTGTGGGGTCTAAGAGGAGCTTCCCGGGGCCTACAAGGAGGCAACTCGATGGCTGGAGGGGGAGAGGTGGTGGTCGGAAACGGAAGAGGCCGGGGCTCTCGGTCATGCGTGTGTTGTAAGCCTAGGGAGTTGGTGCCCATTTTTCCTTCATCAGGAGCTGGGACGTGCAGCAGGCTGAGCAGAGCCCCCAGAAGAGCCAGGAGGCTCCGCTTAAGAGAGGGGTGCCGGCCAAGAGAGAGAGAGGCCATAAAGGAGGCCACCCAAGGCGAGGGGGCTGTCAGGAGTGGGACTCGAACCCACGCCTCCCAGGGAGACTGCAACCTGAATGCAGCGCCTTCGACCGCTCGGCCATCCTGACCCTCTGCTGCTGCCGCCGCTGCCGGCCCTGCAGCGGCCAGAGCCGGCCCAGCTCAGCCAGCCCCCTCCTGCCCCCGCTGGGGGGACACCTGCCTCCTGCCCCAGCTCCCAACAAGGGCTGCTGACGGGACACCGCAGCTCCTCCACACACCTCACAACGCACGCCGTACCCACACCAGGGTACAAACTGCAGCCTGGTGCCCTCACACCTTACATTCCCCGGGCTGAAAAAGCACGGCTGCGTCAGCATCCTCCATCTAGCACGCAAGGAGCCAGGCTGCAAGGCACCTCAGCGGTCACTAGTGATCCAAACGCCTGCTGAAAGCAGGGCCAGCCCCAAAGCTGGAGCAGGCGGCTGCGTGCCTGAGCCCCTTTGGAAGCCGAGCGTGACACCCAGGCGTAGGGAGTGCCAAAGCGCTCTGGGCACCTGCTCCAGGGCTTCGCCGCTGCCCAAGGAGCTCTGAATGGTGCAGAGCAGCCCCCCGAGGCTGCTGTGGGCAAGGTGGGCCTCGCTAAAGGCCAGGCGTGCGTCTGCTGGGCTAGGAGGTGCTCAGAGGGCTGGCCGTGCCCGCAGGCTGCAGGGGAGTGAAGGGCAACGAACGGCTTGAGCACCGCGGGCAAAGCTGGGCTGTCGGGGAGCAGCAGAGGCAAGGCACTGGGGAGCCCGCTGGCTGAAGAAAAGGGCTCTGCGTTGGCCAGGAATCGAACCCGGGTCAACTGCTTGGAAGGCAGCTATGCTCACCACTATACCACCAACGCATCTGGCTGTGCCACTGCTGCCTCTGCTCCTGAGCCCCACAGCCTCCGCTCCCTCCTGCTCCTCCACTGACCAACCCCACCTGCCTTCCCCTCCGACACAGCACACAACCACCTGCCTCCTCATCCTACGCTCCTCACCCTGCGCCCACTCCTCCTTACGCACCCCCGCACACGGGCACCACCTCAGCCTGCTCCTCTGCTTCTCTCCGCCTCACATCTTGGCCAGGCAAACTCCAGGTGCTGCCAGTGATGACGCTCCCCACCTGCGCTCAGACGCCTCCCACCCGTGCCTGGGCTCTGCAAGCCAACCTGCGCGCTGTGTACGCACCTGCCGTGCTTTAAGCGCAGACAAGCTCCCACCCGGCTGCGCACTCCTTTCCCCACCCTCAGGGCGACGCAGAGCATGCAGAACGGGAGGACAAACCTCATGGCTCAAGACAAGCAGAAGCACCTGCCTTAGCAAAGACTGTTGCGGGCAAATGGGGCTTCGCTGGGGGAAAGAATAATTTGCCAACAGTGGAGGCAGATGGAACCGTCTGTGTGCGGCACGGGGCAGCCCCTTGCCTCTCCTCACAGAGGCCACCCTGCAGCACCCCCGCTCCCCTCCACTGCCAACAGCCAGCCCACACAGAGCCAATCCGGTGCCCGCTGGGAATCCCTGCGCGGCCCTGCTGCCGGCCGGACCTGCCAGTGGGCATGGCAGCAGAGAGACACGGGTGGAGAAAAAGCCCGCGTGGCCAAGGTGACCCCACCGGTCTTTGCCAGACCAGCCCCAGCCTTGTCCTCCTGCCCACCTGCAGAGCCCCGGAGGGACCCGCTCACGGCTGAGAAGTTGCTCTTGAGCTGCGTGATGGGAAGGAGAAAGAGCTGTGTCCCCAGAAGAGGCACCACCTGGTCGGGGAGGTGTGTGCTGTGCTGTGCCCGCTGCTCCTCAGCCTGCGTCTGCCCTGCTGAGGGTGGCTTTGGGAGCGCTGGCTGCCGAGGAGACAAAGGAGGAAGGCGGCGTGAGGGCAGAGAGAGGGGTGTGAGGGAGCGGGAGAGCCGCTCTGGGCATGGGTGCCCAGAGAGGTAGAGCAGTGGCGGTTCAAAGTTGGTGGGAGAGGCAGCAAGCGTGAGGAGCAGGGCAAAAGGAAATTGCCATAGCAGAGGATGGTTTCGATCCATCGACCTCTGGGTTATGGGCCCAGCACGCTTCCGCTGCGCCACTCTGCTCCCCGTGGGGCCTTCTTTGGCACCTGCCACAGCCCTGAGGATGCTCCCGGACAGCACCAGCGCTCCTGCCTCCTTCCCTGCCTCTTCGCCCTGCCCTCGCCCGCGCGGGAAACTCTCTCCCTCCAAAGTTCACCTCTTTCGCGCCTGGCATGCCTACCTCAAGGGCCTTGCTTTGCCCTTCTCCCCGCGCCTCCTGCCCCTCGCCCTGCAGGGGCACTTGCTCTTTCACCGCCCGACTCTGGGCCTCTGCAGGACACACAGCAAACCCCGCGACTGCATGACGGACACTCTTCAATGCTCCAAGACATCCCCAGAAGGCTCTGGGCAGCCTGAGCTGGGAGACCCTCTTTGGGAGGGCGAGGGACGAGGGACGAGGGACAAGGGGGCAGTGCTGAAGCCTCCCTTCTGGGGCTTGTGTTTCCTGCTTCCCCGTCCCATCCTCAAAAAGCAACAGCAGGACGGGGAGGGCTGGGATGTGGGCGCCGATGGGAGCGTGGCCCCAGCCGCTCTGCCGCAGGGCCCTCTTGCTCAGGGGAAAGTATTCCCCTGCAGATCAAGAGGTCCGTGGCTCAGCTCCAGGTGCCCTCTCCATTGCCCCTTCCCTTCTTCATTCCTACTGAGGATCTCCGGGGAGAGGAGCTGAGTGCCGTGGCTGCAGCGGGGTGAATTGCCAGCAGCCCAAAATGCAGCTGCGCCCCGTAGTTGGCAGGATTCGAACCTGCGCGGGGAAACCCCAATGGATTTCTAGTCCATCGCCTTCACCACTCGGCCACAACTACCTGCCCCAGCCCTCTCTGCCCTGCTCATCACGTGCCCTCTCCAAGGACACCCGCCTCCCTGACACTTTCAGCGACAGCCTGCACTCCAAGCCATGCACTGACCATGGACGGCACCTGGCCACAGCCTTCCACAGGCCTTCAGGGACGCAACACCAGCACCTATGCCCCCACCTCCCAACCCCGCCTCCTCAGGCACCCATCTGAGAGAAACTCAGCACCAAGGCCGCTTGCTCGGCCTTGCAGAGGTCTTGGCCAGATGAGGGGGCAGGAGAACAAAGCACCACCACTCTCCAGCTGTGCTGCACAAGGTCTTTAATGAGAAGGAGCAAATGCAGTGGCACAGAACAGAGACCAAGAAAGACAGCCGCGGGGCGTGGCGGGGCAAAGAAGATGACACGCTTCCCAAGGACAAGCTCCACTCACAGCGCTTGCCTTTGCCCACTCTGCTCTGCCTGCTGGCAATCCCAGCCCAGCAAGAGCAGTCGCCAACTCCGGCAGCCTCTCCCCGTCAGCAGCAGACTGAGCAGAGCAGAAGAGAACGAGCCCTTTCTCAAGGAGCTCAGAGCAAAGCGGAGGCAGGGGAGGCACGGCGAGGCCTGCCGTGCAGCCAGGAGCAGCGGGCACAGGTCCCTCCTGCCTGGGGGGATGAGGACAGCCAGCCCATCTGCAAGCCGTGGCCACGCTCCTGCTGCAGAGTTCCCGTCGTCCTTCCCGCTCCGAGAGGGATGATGCGCCGGCTTCAGCAGTTGAGACTGCAGCGGGGAACGGGCAGACACAGCCCTGACCCCCCCAGACCAAGGGAGCCCCCAGAAGAGATGGGAACCCCACCGGCACTGAGGGAGCTCCCCACAGCAGCCGACAGAGAGGATCCCACAGCTGTGCTCTGGGGGAAAGAGGTGAGGATGGGGCCCGGCAGGGTCACCACCACCGGCGAGGCCTCGATGGCCACTGTCGAGTCAGCGCATCGGGCCACGCAGGGCTCACTGCAGCTGCTGGCGAGCGGGGTTGGGCCAGAGGCTCCGCAGGGGTGAGGGAGACAGGGTCTGAAGCAAGACATCTCTCGGTGAGGGAGGCACAGCTGAAACACAGAGCAGAGAGCCAACGCGGACCTCAGTATCAGTCTGTCTTTCTGCTCCTCAGCTCTCTCCATGGACACCCTTTCTTTTAAAAACACACGCTGTGCCTTCATCTCCCACTGCCCTCCTCGTGCCCTCCGAGCTGCAGGGCACAGGAAGGCTGACCCGGTTTTGGATAGGACCCAGCACGCTGGGTTTCAATCAATTGGGACGGACTGATCATAGCCCGTCGCCAGAGCAAACTTTGCTGCACTGAAGGCGGCACTGGACGCACGTGGCCATTTGGCTGGGGACCATCTGCTAAAGGTGCAAGTTCTGGTGGGCAGAGCTCCCTGCAGCTGAGCCCCATTGATGCCCTTCTGCTTGGAAGAACCCCCTCTTCCCTGCTCTCCCCAGACACCTCCCACAACAGGGAAAGAGCCCACAGCCCTCAAACAGTTCTGTTGCAGGGCCAGCCTTCGGCAGCCCAAGCATCAGCTCGAGTAGCCACCACGACAGCAGCTCAGCCCACAGGGAGAGATGGAGCAGGCTCAGGCTTACCTCGTTCCTGGAGGACAGGGAGGCAAGAGAGGAGCATGTGGAGCCAGAAGCAGCGCAGGCTTTTATGCTGTGTCCCAGAGCCCTGGCAGGGTCACAAACATTCCTGGCTCCTGAAGCATCGAAACACCCAGCAGCTACCGCTGGCTGAAGCCTCCCTGGTGATTAAGCCCTTGCCTCTTTCTCCTGAAGTGTTTTGCTCCCACGTCATAGCACCAAACGTCATAGAATCCTAGAATTGCCCAGGTTGGAAGGGATCTTTCAGATCAGGGAGTCCAACCATCAAGCTAACACTGACAAAACCCATCACTAAACCCAATTGCGAAGCTCTACGTTTACCCGTCTTTTAAATACCTCCAGGGATGACGATTCCACCACTTCCCTGGGCAGCCTGATCCAATGCTTGATAACCCTCTCAGTGTAAAAATTTTCTAACCTCTCATCTAAACCTCCCCTAGCGCAACTTGAGGCGGTTTCCTCTTGTCCTGTCGCCTGTTACTTGGGAGAAGAAAGCAACCCCAGCTCTCTACAACCTCCTTTCAGGTAGCTGTAGAGAGCGGTAAGCTCTGGTATCCCTGGAACGCCTGAGACTAGGGCACTGTGTCCACTGAAGTCCACAGCACGATGACTCACGTCTGCCTGGAGCTCCGGGTTTTTCCCAACTCTTCCACATCACGATGACTCCCAGGCGCTCTGGGAGACTGATGCCATGTCCCTTTGAAACTTGAAATGCATGGAATGGGCCACCCCATCCCTGACCCAGGTAAAAGTGCCATGAGCTTTTGGCTGCCTCCCCCAGGCCTCACCTCAAAAGCAGGCCACCCCGGGCTTCGGCCTCTGGGCTGAACTCGCTGAGCAAAACAGGTCAATTTGGGGGTGGGTCTCTTCCAGGGAAGGACGCGGGCATCTCTTTGACCACAAAAGCAGGCCGTGGCAGAGCCTGATGAGCATAAGCAAGGTCCTCGTGGCCATCACTCTGGCCCACCGAGGACATCCTTCCAGCCCACAATGGACTTTTCTTGCCGTTGAGCTTTGCCTCGTCCCTGGTTAATGAGTCTCTTCTCCCTTATGGCACTGTGCAGTCTTGATGTTCTGCCTGACTTTACCCAGAGTCTCCTGTGCGTCTAAGGTGACCCCCGGGGAGAAACGTCTCTCAGGATTAGCCCGAGTGCCTGCACTGAAAGCCCTTGAGAGCTGACCTGAGGCGTCCCTCATAGCTGAATTTGACCGTGACTGGTGGCCGTGCTGACCACGAAGAGGGCAGTGACAAAAGCAACGTGTATTACAGAAGCCCACTTAAACCCTCCTAGTACACTAGCCTGAGACCTCCGAGTTGGTTTTCCTTATGAAGCTGGGACAGGGATGCATCCCATGGTGCCACCGTTGGGTGGTATGGACAGCTGCAGCACAGGATTGGATAGAAGCACCAACTGATTCAGGAATGGTGCTAGAAAGTGTTTGAGGAAAGCAGCACTTTGGGAGGAAAGAGGCTCTGAAGTGTGGTATCCCTGGCACGTCTGAGGCCGGGCCACCATGTCCAGTGAAGTTGACAGAAGGGTGACTCAAGTTGTCATGGAGCTCAGGGTTTTTCCCCAACTCTTCCACATCACGATGACTCCCAGGCGCTCTGGGAGACTGATGCCATGTCCCTCGGAAATTTGAAATGCATGGAACGGGCCACCTGATCTCTGACCCAGAAAAAAGAGCCGTGAGCTTTTGGCTCCCTGCCCTGAGGCTCTCCTCAAAAGCAGGACACCCAGGGCTTTGGCCTCTGGGATGAACTTGCTCAGCAAAACTGGCCAATTTGGGTGTGGGTCTACTTCAGGGAAGGATGAGGGCATCTCTTTGATCACCCTCCTACGCGTTCATGTGCTTCTTTCCAACAGATTCCCCACTTCCCAAGCTGAGCCCAGCCCCCTGCTTGGAAGAAGCCTGAGGGCCTGGTCAAGTCGTCAAGGGACAGGGCAATGGAGGTCCCATGGAGAAGTCACTTGAAAGACACCTACCCGAGCCTCTGCTCTTCGTCGTTACGAACCTGCCCTTGTTCCCTGGGCTCATGGGCAGAAAAAAAGATGAGGAGGAGGCAGGAGCCCCTCCCTTAGGAGGACAGGCTTAGAGAGTTGGGGTTGTTGAGCCTAGAGAAGAGGAAGGTCCTGAGAGACCTTCCAGAAAGATGGGCACGGACTATTTATCAGGGAGTGTAGGGATTGGATGAGGGGGTAATGCTTTTAAAACAAAAGAGGGTAGATGTAGATTAGATACTGGGAAGAAATTCTTTCCTATGAGCGTGGTGAGACACCGGAACAAGTGGTCCAGAGACCTTGTGGATGCCCCATACCTGGAAGTGTTCAAGGACAGGTTGGATGGCACTTTGAGAAACCTGATCTCATGGAAGGTATCCCTACCCATGGCAAAGGGGTAGGAAGTAGATGATCATGAAGGTCCCTTCCAACCCAAAACCATTCAATGATTCATTCTTTGATTCTAGGTGCTATGAAGTGGGAGCAAAACATTTCAGGAGAAAGAGGCAAGGGCTTAATCACCAGGGAGGCTTCAGCCAGCGGTAGCTGCTGGGTGTTTCGATGCTTCAGGAGCCAGGAATGTTTGTGACCCCGCCAGGGCTCTGGGACACAGCATAAAAGCCTGCGCTGCTTCTGGCTCCACATGCTCCTCTCTTGCCTCCCTGTCCTCCAGGAACGAGGTAAGCCTGAGCCTGCTCCATCTCTCCCTGTGGGCTGAGCTGCTGTCGTGGTGGCTACTCGAGCTGATGCTTGGGCTGCCGAAGGCTGGCCCTGCAACAGAACTGTTTGAGGGCTGTGGGCTCTTTCCCTGTTGTGGGAGGTGTCTGGGGAGAGCAGGGAAGAGGGGGTTCTTCCAAGCAGAAGGGCATCAATGGGGCTCAGCTGCAGGGAGCTCTGCCCACCAGAACTTGCACCTTTAGCAGATGGTCCCCAGCCAAATGGCCACGTGCGTCCAGTGCCGCCTTCAGTGCAGCAAAGTTTGCTCTGGCGACGGGCTATGATCAGTCCGTCCCAATTGATTGAAACCCAGCGTGCTGGGTCCTATCCAAAACCGGGTCAGCCTTCCTGTGCCCTGCAGCTCGGAGGGCACGAGGAGGGCAGTGGGAGATGAAGGCACAGCGTGTGTTTTTAAAAGAAAGGGTGTCCATGGAGAGAGCTGAGGAGCAGAAAGACAGACTGATACTGAGGTCCGCGTTGGCTCTCTGCTCTGTGTTTCAGCTGTGCCTCCCTCACCGAGAGATGTCTTGCTTCAGACCCTGTCTCCCTCACCCCTGCGGAGCCTCTGGCCCAACCCCGCTCGCCAGCAGCTGCAGTGAGCCCTGCGTGGCCCGCTGCGCTGACTCGACGGTGGCCATCGAGGCCTCGCCGGTGGTGGTGACCCTGCCGGGCCCCATCCTCACCTCTTTCCCCCAGAGCACAGCTGTGGGATCCTCTCTGTCGGCTGCTGTGGGGAGCTCCCTCAGTGCCGGTGGGGTTCCCATCTCTTCTGGGGGCTCCCTTGGTCTGGGGGGGTCAGGGCTGTGTCTGCCCGTTCCCCGCTGCAGTCTCAACTGCTGAAGCCGGCGCATCATCCCTCTCGGAGCGGGAAGGACGACGGGAACTCTGCAGCAGGAGCGTGGCCACGGCTTGCAGATGGGCTGGCTGTCCTCATCCCCCCAGGCAGGAGGGACCTGTGCCCGCTGCTCCTGGCTGCACGGCAGGCCTCGCCGTGCCTCCCCTGCCTCCGCTTTGCTCTGAGCTCCTTGAGAAAGGGCTCGTTCTCTTCTGCTCTGCTCAATCTGCTGCTGACGGGGAGAGGCTGCCGGAGTTGGCGACTGCTCTTGCTGGGCTGGGATTGCCAGCAGGCAGAGCAGAGTGGGCAAAGGCAAGCGCTGTGAGTGGAGCTTGTCCTTGGGAAGCGTGTCATTCTCTTTGCCCCGCCGTGCCCTGCGGCCGTCTTTCTTGGTCTCTGTTCTGTGCCACTGCATTTGCTCCTTCTCATTAAAGACCTTGTGCAGCACAGCTGGAGACTGGTGATGCTTTGTTCTCCTGCCCCCTCATCTGGCCAAGACCTCTGCAAGGCCGAGGGAGAAGCTGCTCTCCCCATGAGAGTGAGACTGTGCCCATGCGTGGGGCACTGCCAGTTGTGGGGGGCGCTCCCGGAAGCAGAGCACCAAAAAGAAGCGAGTAGGCACGAGAAAGACAGCAAAGCCTCAGAGAGACGGGGAGAGGCAGAAGCACTGGGCAGAGCTGGAAACGCAAGTCATGGCAGAAAGCGTGGCAGTCAAAGACGGGAAACGGTTGCCCGGGGAGGCTGTAGATTGTGCCCCTTTGGAGACGTCCAATACGCAACTAGAGAAAGCCGTCGAATGAATGTGCCGTGCAGCCGAGGTGCTCAGGAAAGCTGGAGAGCTGTGGCGGGCGCAGGGCAGGAGAGGGGTCTCTGCTGGGGGTGCCAGGGCTGGGAGCCCAGGAAAGGAAGGAAGGTGGGAGTGCATTGAAGAGTTGAGGCAAGGGAAGAAAGCGTGAGCACGGCAGGGCAGCAAAAGGGCTCAGGTCCCACTGAGATTTGAACTCAGATCACTGGATTCAGAGTCCAGAGTGCTCACCATTATACCATGGGACCTCCCAGACTCCTCTCTTCTTTCCCCTCTCCCTGCCCTGCCTCACCCAATGCCTCCTGGACCACTCTGGCACTCTCCCCAGCTCCCTGCCCATCCCCAGCTGCAGCCTTCCTACAGGGCGACGCAGACCTCTACACCCACGCCACCTTTTCACACAGCGGCGCAACACCGCCCCTCTCCTGGGCCTCAGACTTCCTCACTCCCCTCCTTCGAAAATCGCACACCCTGCTCCCGCACCCTCTGATGACATTGCCTCAGGATGGCTCTGCCCTCTCACAGGGCTGCAGAGAAACGACACACGGCCTCCAATGCCCCCGGTGCCCTCTGACACGGGGGACCTGACTCCTGCCTCACCCTCTTCCCCCTGACGCTGCCCGTCTTTGCTGGTGACGAACTGACACTTCAGGGGAACTTTCCCCGTTGAAATCCTGCTGCGCAAGGCCACATCCTGGCTTGGCACCTATCGAACGTGCCACTGGGCGTCGCAGAGGCAAGGAGGCACCTCAGGGGCTCTCCAGCTTCGGGAGCAGAGGGCAGAGGAGCTCCCCGATGACTAAGGAGAGGGAAAAGTTGCCTCGTCTCCAAAAAAGCGGAAGAAGCAAGGAAAGGTGGGGAAGCAAGGAAAGGCCTTGATGAAGTGGAGCAAGTTCAGCAGAGGGGGACTCTGGCCTTGTGAGGAGAGGCTGAGGGCGCAAGGCTTGCTTAGCTGAGAGAAGAAAAGGCTTTGTGGGGTCTAAGAGGAGCTTCCCGGGGCCTACAAGGAGGCAACTCGATGGCTGGAGGGGGAGAGGTGGTGGTCGGAAACGGAAGAGGCCGGGGCTCTCGGTCATGCGTGTGTTGTAAGCCTAGGGAGTTGGTGCCCATTTTTCCTTCATCAGGAGCTGGGACGTGCAGCAGGCTGAGCAGAGCCCCCAGAAGAGCCAGGAGGCTCCGCTTAAGAGAGGGGTGCCGGCCAAGAGAGAGAGAGGCCATAAAGGAGGCCACCCAAGGCGAGGGGGCTGTCAGGAGTGGGACTCGAACCCACGCCTCCCAGGGAGACTGCAACCTGAATGCAGCGCCTTCGACCGCTCGGCCATCCTGACCCTCTGCTGCTGCCGCCGCTGCCGGCCCTGCAGCGGCCAGAGCCGGCCCAGCTCAGCCAGCCCCCTCCTGCCCCCGCTGGGGGGACACCTGCCTCCTGCCCCAGCTCCCAACAAGGGCTGCTGACGGGACACCGCAGCTCCTCCACACACCTCACAACGCACGCCGTACCCACACCAGGGTACAAACTGCAGCCTGGTGCCCTCACACCTTACATTCCCCGGGCTGAAAAAGCACGGCTGCGTCAGCATCCTCCATCTAGCACGCAAGGAGCCAGGCTGCAAGGCACCTCAGCGGTCACTAGTGATCCAAACGCCTGCTGAAAGCAGGGCCAGCCCCAAAGCTGGAGCAGGCGGCTGCGTGCCTGAGCCCCTTTGGAAGCCGAGCGTGACACCCAGGCGTAGGGAGTGCCAAAGCGCTCTGGGCACCTGCTCCAGGGCTTCGCCGCTGCCCAAGGAGCTCTGAATGGTGCAGAGCAGCCCCCCGAGGCTGCTGTGGGCAAGGTGGGCCTCGCTAAAGGCCAGGCGTGCGTCTGCTGGGCTAGGAGGTGCTCAGAGGGCTGGCCGTGCCCGCAGGCTGCAGGGGAGTGAAGGGCAACGAACGGCTTGAGCACCGCGGGCAAAGCTGGGCTGTCGGGGAGCAGCAGAGGCAAGGCACTGGGGAGCCCGCTGGCTGAAGAAAAGGGCTCTGCGTTGGCCAGGAATCGAACCCGGGTCAACTGCTTGGAAGGCAGCTATGCTCACCACTATACCACCAACGCATCTGGCTGTGCCACTGCTGCCTCTGCTCCTGAGCCCCACAGCCTCCGCTCCCTCCTGCTCCTCCACTGACCAACCCCACCTGCCTTCCCCTCCGACACAGCACACAACCACCTGCCTCCTCATCCTACGCTCCTCACCCTGCGCCCACTCCTCCTTACGCACCCCCGCACACGGGCACCACCTCAGCCTGCTCCTCTGCTTCTCTCCGCCTCACATCTTGGCCAGGCAAACTCCAGGTGCTGCCAGTGATGACGCTCCCCACCTGCGCTCAGACGCCTCCCACCCGTGCCTGGGCTCTGCAAGCCAACCTGCGCGCTGTGTACGCACCTGCCGTGCTTTAAGCGCAGACAAGCTCCCACCCGGCTGCGCACTCCTTTCCCCACCCTCAGGGCGACGCAGAGCATGCAGAACGGGAGGACAAACCTCATGGCTCAAGACAAGCAGAAGCACCTGCCTTAGCAAAGACTGTTGCGGGCAAATGGGGCTTCGCTGGGGGAAAGAATAATTTGCCAACAGTGGAGGCAGATGGAACCGTCTGTGTGCGGCACGGGGCAGCCCCTTGCCTCTCCTCACAGAGGCCACCCTGCAGCACCCCCGCTCCCCTCCACTGCCAACAGCCAGCCCACACAGAGCCAATCCGGTGCCCGCTGGGAATCCCTGCGCGGCCCTGCTGCCGGCCGGACCTGCCAGTGGGCATGGCAGCAGAGAGACACGGGTGGAGAAAAAGCCCGCGTGGCCAAGGTGACCCCACCGGTCTTTGCCAGACCAGCCCCAGCCTTGTCCTCCTGCCCACCTGCAGAGCCCCGGAGGGACCCGCTCACGGCTGAGAAGTTGCTCTTGAGCTGCGTGATGGGAAGGAGAAAGAGCTGTGTCCCCAGAAGAGGCACCACCTGGTCGGGGAGGTGTGTGCTGTGCTGTGCCCGCTGCTCCTCAGCCTGCGTCTGCCCTGCTGAGGGTGGCTTTGGGAGCGCTGGCTGCCGAGGAGACAAAGGAGGAAGGCGGCGTGAGGGCAGAGAGAGGGGTGTGAGGGAGCGGGAGAGCCGCTCTGGGCATGGGTGCCCAGAGAGGTAGAGCAGTGGCGGTTCAAAGTTGGTGGGAGAGGCAGCAAGCGTGAGGAGCAGGGCAAAAGGAAATTGCCATAGCAGAGGATGGTTTCGATCCATCGACCTCTGGGTTATGGGCCCAGCACGCTTCCGCTGCGCCACTCTGCTCCCCGTGGGGCCTTCTTTGGCACCTGCCACAGCCCTGAGGATGCTCCCGGACAGCACCAGCGCTCCTGCCTCCTTCCCTGCCTCTTCGCCCTGCCCTCGCCCGCGCGGGAAACTCTCTCCCTCCAAAGTTCACCTCTTTCGCGCCTGGCATGCCTACCTCAAGGGCCTTGCTTTGCCCTTCTCCCCGCGCCTCCTGCCCCTCGCCCTGCAGGGGCACTTGCTCTTTCACCGCCCGACTCTGGGCCTCTGCAGGACACACAGCAAACCCCGCGACTGCATGACGGACACTCTTCAATGCTCCAAGACATCCCCAGAAGGCTCTGGGCAGCCTGAGCTGGGAGACCCTCTTTGGGAGGGCGAGGGACGAGGGACGAGGGGGCAGTGCTGAAGCCTCCCTTCTGGGGCTTGTGTTTCCTGCTTCCCCGTCCCATCCTCAAAAAGCAACAGCAGGACGGGGAGGGCTGGGATGTGGGCGCCGATGGGAGCGTGGCCCCAGCCGCTCTGCCGCAGGGCCCTCTTGCTCAGGGGAAAGTATTCCCCTGCAGATCAAGAGGTCCGTGGCTCAGCTCCAGGTGCCCTCTCCATTGCCCCTTCCCTTCTTCATTCCTACTGAGGATCTCCGGGGAGAGGAGCTGAGTGCCGTGGCTGCAGCGGGGTGAATTGCCAGCAGCCCAAAATGCAGCTGCGCCCCGTAGTTGGCAGGATTCGAACCTGCGCGGGGAAACCCCAATGGATTTCTAGTCCATCGCCTTCACCACTCGGCCACAACTACCTGCCCCAGCCCTCTCTGCCCTGCTCATCACGTGCCCTCTCCAAGGACACCCGCCTCCCTGACACTTTCAGCGACAGCCTGCACTCCAAGCCATGCACTGACCATGGACGGCACCTGGCCACAGCCTTCCACAGGCCTTCAGGGACGCAACACCAGCACCTATGCCCCCACCTCCCAACCCCGCCTCCTCAGGCACCCATCTGAGAGAAACTCAGCACCAAGGCCGCTTGCTCGGCCTTGCAGAGGTCTTGGCCAGATGAGGGGGCAGGAGAACAAAGCACCACCACTCTCCAGCTGTGCTGCACAAGGTCTTTAATGAGAAGGAGCAAATGCAGTGGCACAGAACAGAGACCAAGAAAGACAGCCGCGGGGCGTGGCGGGGCAAAGAAGATGACACGCTTCCCAAGGACAAGCTCCACTCACAGCGCTTGCCTTTGCCCACTCTGCTCTGCCTGCTGGCAATCCCAGCCCAGCAAGAGCAGTCGCCAACTCCGGCAGCCTCTCCCCGTCAGCAGCAGACTGAGCAGAGCAGAAGAGAACGAGCCCTTTCTCAAGGAGCTCAGAGCAAAGCGGAGGCAGGGGAGGCACGGCGAGGCCTGCCGTGCAGCCAGGAGCAGCGGGCACAGGTCCCTCCTGCCTGGGGGGATGAGGACAGCCAGCCCATCTGCAAGCCGTGGCCACGCTCCTGCTGCAGAGTTCCCGTCGTCCTTCCCGCTCCGAGAGGGATGATGCGCCGGCTTCAGCAGTTGAGACTGCAGCGGGGAACGGGCAGACACAGCCCTGACCCCCCCAGACCAAGGGAGCCCCCAGAAGAGATGGGAACCCCCCCGGCGCTGAGGGAGCTCCCCACAGCAGCCGACAGAGAGGATCCCACGGCTGTGCTCTGGGGGAAAGAGGTGAGGATGGGGCCCGGCAGGGTCACCACCACCGGCGAGGCCTGGATGGCCACCGTCGAGTCAGCGCAGCGGGCCACGCAGGGCTCACTGCAGCTGCTGGCGAGCGGGGTTGGGCCAGAGGCTCCGCAGGGGCGAGGGAGACAGGGTCTGAAGCAAGACATCTCTCGGTGAGGGAGGCACAGCTGAAACACAGAGCAGAGAGCCAACGCGGACCTCAGTTTCAGTCTGTCTTTCTGCTCCTCAGCTCTCTCCATGGACACCCTTTCTTTTAAAAACACACGCTGTGCCTTCATCTCCCACTGCCCTCCTCGTGCCCTCCGAGCTGCAGGGCACAGGAAGGCTGACCCGGTTTTGGATAGGACCCAGCACGCTGGGTTTCAATCAATTGGGACGGACTGATCATAGCCCGTCGCCAGAGCAAACTTTGCTGCACTGAAGGCGGCACTGGACGCACGTGGCCATTTGGCTGGGGACCATCTGCTAAAGGTGCAAGTTCTGGTGGGCAGAGCTCCCTGCAGCTGAGCCCCATTGATGCCCTTCTGCTTGGAAGAACCCCCTCTTCCCTGCTCTCCCCAGACACCTCCCACAACAGGGAAAGAGCCCACAGCCCTCAAACAGTTCTGTTGCAGGGCCAGCCTTCGGCAGCCCAAGCATCAGCTCGAGTAGCCACCACGACAGCAGCTCAGCCCACAGGGAGAGATGGAGCAGGCTCAGGCTTACCTCGTTCCTGGAGGACAGGGAGGCAAGAGAGGAGCATGTGGAGCCAGAAGCAGCGCAGGCTTTTATGCTGTGTCCCAGAGCCCTGGCGGGGTCACAAACATTCCTGGCTCCTGAAGCATCGAAACACCCAGCAGCTACCGCTGGCTGAAGCCTCCCTGGTGATTAAGCCCTTGCCTCTTTCTCCTGAAGTGTTTTGCTCCCACGTCATAGCACCAAACGTCATAGAATCCTAGAATTGCCCAGGTTGGAAGGGATCTTTCAGATCAGGGAGTCCAACCATCAAGCTAACACTGACAAAACCCATCACTAAACCCAATTGCGAAGCTCTACGTTTACCCGTCTTTTAAATACCTCCAGGGATGACGATTCCACCACTTCCCTGGGCAGCCTGATCCAATGCTTGATAACCCTCTCAGTGTAAAAATTTTCTAACCTCTCATCTAAACCTCCCCTAGCGCAACTTGAGGCGGTTTCCTCTTGTCCTGTCGCCTGTTACTTGGGAGAAGAAAGCAACCCCAGCTCTCTACAACCTCCTTTCAGGTAGCTGTAGAGAGCGGTAAGCTCTGGTATCCCTGGAACGCCTGAGACTAGGGCACTGTGTCCACTGAAGTCCACAGCACGATGACTCACGTCTGCCTGGAGCTCCGGGTTTTTCCCAACTCTTCCACATCACGATGACTCCCAGGCGCTCTGGGAGACTGATGCCATGTCCCTTTGAAACTTGAAATGCATGGAATGGGCCACCCCATCCCTGACCCAGGTAAAAGTGCCATGAGCTTTTGGCTGCCTCCCCCAGGCCTCACCTCAAAAGCAGGCCACCCCGGGCTTCGGCCTCTGGGCTGAACTCGCTGAGCAAAACAGGTCAATTTGGGGGTGGGTCTCTTCCAGGGAAGGACGCGGGCATCTCTTTGACCACAAAAGCAGGCCGTGGCAGAGCCTGATGAGCATAAGCAAGGTCCTCGTGGCCATCACTCTGGCCCACCGAGGACATCCTTCCAGCCCACAATGGACTTTTCTTGCCGTTGAGCTTTGCCTCGTCCCTGGTTAATGAGTCTCTTCTCCCTTATGGCACTGTGCAGTCTTGATGTTCTGCCTGACTTTACCCAGAGTCTCCTGTGCGTCTAAGGTGACCCCCGGGGAGAAACGTCTCTCAGGATTAGCCCGAGTGCCTGCACTGAAAGCCCTTGAGAGCTGACCTGAGGCGTCCCTCATAGCTGAATTTGACCGTGACTGGTGGCCGTGCTGACCACGAAGAGGGCAGTGACAAAAGCAACGTGTATTACAGAAGCCCACTTAAACCCTCCTAGTACACTAGCCTGAGACCTCCGAGTTGGTTTTCCTTATGAAGCTGGGACAGGGATGCATCCCATGGTGCCACCGTTGGGTGGTATGGACAGCTGCAGCACAGGATTGGATAGAAGCACCAACTGATTCAGGAATGGTGCTAGAAAGTGTTTGAGGAAAGCAGCACTTTGGGAGGAAAGAGGCTCTGAAGTGTGGTATCCCTGGCACGTCTGAGGCCGGGCCACCATGTCCAGTGAAGTTGACAGAAGGGTGACTCAAGTTGTCATGGAGCTCAGGGTTTTTCCCCAACTCTTCCACATCACGATGACTCCCAGGCGCTCTGGGAGACTGATGCCATGTCCCTTGGAAATTTGAAATGCATGGAACGGGCCACCTGATCTCTGACCCAGAAAAAAGAGCCGTGAGCTTTTGGCTCCCTGCCCCGAGGCTCTCCTCAAAAGCAGGACACCCAGGGCTTTGGCCTCTGGGATGAACTTGCTCAGCAAAACTGGCCAATTTGGGTGTGGGTCTACTTCAGGGAAGGATGAGGGCATCTCTTTGATCACCCTCCTACGCGTTCATGTGCTTCTTTCCAACAGATTCCCCACTTCCCAAGCTGAGCCCAGCCCCCTGCTTGGAAGAAGCCTGAGGGCCTGGTCAAGTCGTCAAGGGACAGGGCAATGGAGGTCCCATGGAGAAGTCACTTGAAAGAGACCTACCTGAGCCTCTGCTCTTCGTCGTTACGAACCTGCCCTTGTTCCCTGGGCTCATGGGCAGAAAAAAAGATGAGGAGGAGGCAGGAGCCCCTCCCTTAGGAGGACAGGCTTAGAGAGTTGGGGTTGTTGAGCCTAGAGAAGAGGAAGGTCCTGAGAGACCTTCCAGAAAGATGGGCACGGACTATTTATCAGGGAGTGTAGGGATTGGATGAGGGGGTAATGCTTTTAAAACAAAAGAGGGTAGATGTAGATTAGATACTGGGAAGAAATTCTTTCCTATGAGCGTGGTGAGACACCGGAACAAGTGGTCCAGAGACCTTGTGGATGCCCCATACCTGGAAGTGTTCAAGGACAGGTTGGATGGCACTTTGAGAAACCTGATCTCATGGAAGGTATCCCTACCCATGGCAAAGGGGTAGGAAGTAGATGATCATGAAGGTCCCTTCCAACCCAAAACCATTCAATGATTCATTCTTTGATTCTAGGTGCTATGAAGTGGGAGCAAAACATTTCAGGAGAAAGAAGCAAGGGCTTAATCACCAGGGAGGCTTCAGCCAGCGGTAGCTGCTGGGTGTTTCGATGCTTCAGGAGCCAGGAATGTTTGTGACCCTGCCAGGGCTCTGGGACACAGCATAAAAGCCTGCGCTGCTTCTGGCTCCACATGCTCCTCTCTTGCCTCCCTGTCCTCCAGGAACGAGGTAAGCCTGAGCCTGCTCCATCTCTCCCTGTGGGCTGAGCTGCTGTCGTGGTGGCTACTCGAGCTGATGCTTGGGCTGCCGAAGGCTGGCCCTGCAACAGAACTGTTTGAGGGCTGTGGGCTCTTTCCCTGTTGTGGGAGGTGTCTGGGGAGAGCAGGGAAGAGGGGGTTCTTCCAAGCAGAAGGGCATCAATGGGGCTCAGCTGCAGGGAGCTCTGCCCACCAGAACTTGCACCTTTAGCAGATGGTCCCCAGCCAAATGGCCACGTGCGTCCAGTGCCGCCTTCAGTGCAGCAAAGTTTGCTCTGGCGACGGGCTATGATCAGTCCGTCCCAATTGATTGAAACCCAGCGTGCTGGGTCCTATCCAAAACCGGGTCAGCCTTCCTGTGCCCTGCAGCTCGGAGGGCACGAGGAGGGCAGTGGGAGATGAAGGCACAGCGTGTGTTTTTAAAAGAAAGGGTGTCCATGGAGAGAGCTGAGGAGCAGAAAGACAGACTGAAACTGAGGTCCGCGTTGGCTCTCTGCTCTGTGTTTCAGCTGTGCCTCCCTCACCGAGAGATGTCTTGCTTCAGACCCTGTCTCCCTCGCCCCTGCGGAGCCTCTGGCCCAACCCCGCTCGCCAGCAGCTGCAGTGAGCCCTGCGTGGCCCGCTGCGCTGACTCGACGGTGGCCATCCAGGCCTCGCCGGTGGTGGTGACCCTGCCGGGCCCCATCCTCACCTCTTTCCCCCAGAGCACAGCCGTGGGATCCTCTCTGTCGGCTGCTGTGGGGAGCTCCCTCAGCGCCGGGGGGGTTCCCATCTCTTCTGGGGGCTCCCTTGGTCTGGGGGGGTCAGGGCTGTGTCTGCCCGTTCCCCGCTGCAGTCTCAACTGCTGAAGCCGGCACATCATCCCTCTCGGAGCGGGAAGGACGACGGGAACTCTGCAGCAGGAGCGTGGCCACGGCTTGCAGATGGGCTGGCTGTCCTCATCCCCCCAGGCAGGACGGACCTGTGCCCGCTGCTCCTGGCTGCACGGCAGGCCTCGCCGTGCCTCCCCTGCCTCCGCTTTGCTCTGAGCTCCTTGAGAAAGGGCTCGTTCTCTTCTGCTCTGCTCAGTCTGCTGCTGACGGGGAGAGGCTGCCGGAGTTGGCGACTGCTCTTGCTGGGCTGGGATTGCCAGCAGGCAGAGCAGAGTGGGCAAAGGCAAGCGCTGTGAGTGGAGCCTGTCCTTGGGAAGCGTGTCATCTTCTTTGCCCCGCCACGCCCCGCGGCTGTCTTTCTTGGTCTCTGTTCTGTGCCACTGCATTTGCTCCTTCTCATTAAAGCCTTTGTGCAGCACAGCTGGAGACTGGTGGTGCTTTGTTCTCCTGCCCCCTCAGTTCAGCCACGCGCTTTGCAAGAAAGAGCTCTGGCCTTTGCCCTGAGCTTACCACCAGTTGTGGATAGAGCTCCCTGAACGTATACCAAACACCAGTAGCAAAAATAAGCAAGCAGGCGAGAGAAATATTTAAAAACCTCAGAGAAATGGAGCATGAGTCTCTAAACTGGTCATCGTGGCCCTCTGATGTCTCTCAGGGTCAGTCCCGAGATCCAGCACTGAAAGCATTCAAGAGCTGATCTCCGTTCTTTTGCCAGTGTACCCAGAGCGTCTTCCATGTCTATTCCGGATGCAGGGACATTTCCCTGGCTGCCCAGGCAGGGGACAGGGGCAGGCTTACGAACTGGGCTGAGATAACTGCACTTCCTGAGGTGGCAGGAGAAAATGGACATGTGTGCTCAGCTGAGCTCTTGAGGGCGCCTTCAGAAACGTGCAGAGACGCGTTGCCTTTCTGAGCATGAATCTCAGGAGAGTCCTGGCATTTGGAAGTCAGGTTCATACCTCCCTTCCCTTTGCTGATGCACTTTGCTACTCACAGGTGGTTTGGGGGCAAAAAGCACCGAAGCTGCTCAGCAGTAAAGCCAAGCCTCCCCCACGCAAGCACAAAGGAACATCCCGTGTCACTGTTTAGTCTCTCGAACGCGGCATTTCTCTCCCCAGCGCTGCGCCACCAAAGCCTCTCAGCAGCCACTGCTGCTCGAGTTGCACAAACTGCGGGGCAGGTGCGTGTCTTCTCCTCACCGAATGCTGTTGCTTCTGCTTTCTCTCTTTGTCTAACCCGCTCCCAGCAGCCAGTGCAAACCCTTCTGCAAAGAAGGCCGTGCCTCTGCACATCATGTCTCCAACCCACACTGTTGCCATGGCAGGGAGTAGAGGCGGCTGTGGTTCAGCCAGGTGACAGTGACAGGACCTACCCCTTGATAAAGCAGTCCCGGGTTGACACCGCGGCGCTCACCCGGCCTGGGGCTGCTCTGGTGGGACGTGGCAGCAGGGCTGGGGCTGTGCCCCCCCCGTCAGGGGGTGGGAGCGGGCAGCGACGCTGCGACTGGGGGACAGGGAGGTGCCCGCCCGAGGCTGCGTGGACGCGGGGGGGTGTGGAGTGGTCAGCGTTGCTCACGGGGGGGCCGAGCGGGCAGTTGGGAGCAGCGGGGGGAGAAACCCAGCTAAAGAAAAGCCTCTTTGCGTTGGCCGGGAATCGAACCCGGGTCAACTGCTTGGAAGGCAGCTATGCTCACCACTATACCACCAACGCATCTGGCTGTGGTTTTTCCTGCGGCTCCTGTGGAGCGCGGCTGCCACCGCCCCTCTCCGGCTGCCGGGCGGTCCCTTCCCGCCCCTGCACACACTGCCGCCACCTGCCGCCGAGTACGTGCGTTTGTTTTGGCTGGGAAACCTCAGCCGCACTAGCCACCGACCAGGGAGGATCCGCACCCGGGCTGGAGGGGGACACCGGGCAAAGCGGGACCGTCGGAGCCCCAGGCACCGACGCTGCGCAGGGCTCAGGGGACCCTCTGGCGCGCTCGGCGGTGGGAAGAGGGGGGGGTGTCCAGCGCCGATCACCAGTCCTGAGCAGAAGGAGAAGAGGAAGAGGGTCGGGCTGTCTATCTTCTTCATGCTGGTGTGAGTCCTGGGGGTGCTTCTGGGGGTGCTGCCAATGCTGCCACTCCCCATCCAGGACCTGAAAGATGCTCCCCTTCCCGTCCCTAAAGGGGCTCCAGGAAAGCTGGGGAGGGACTCTGGATCAGGGAGGGGAGCCATAGGATGAGGGAGAACGGTTTTAAACTGAAAGAGGGGAGATTTAGATGAGATGTGAGGAAGAAATTGTTTGCTGTGAGGGTGGTGAGCCCCTGGCCCAGGTTGTCCAGAGACGCTGTGGCTGCCCCATCCCGGGAGGTGTTCAAGGCCAGGTTGGACGGGGCTTTGAGCAACCTGGGCTGGTGGGAGGCGTCCCTGCCCAGGGCAGGGGGTGGCACTGGGTTAGCATTAAGGTCCCTTCCAACCCAAACCAGTCTATGATTCTGTGATCTGCATCCATACATACACCAGCTGTGCATGCACTGTGCAAGCGAATGCGCATTTGTGTGTGTGTACCTGTGGTGGTGCAAGCGTAGCTAACAGCCAAACACCCACCCAGCTGCTCACTCCCTTCCCCACCTTCAGTGGGAGTTGGGGCACAGAAAATAGGATGAGGAAGCCCCCAGGTCAAGATAAGCACAAGGACATGGCTTAGCAAAGCCTATTGTGGGCAAAACAGACTCAACTTGGGGGAAACTGATTTATTGCCAATTGAAATAGATTCAGATAGTGAGAAACAAAAAGACAAACATAAAGCACCAACGTTTCTCCCTCTTACCCAGGCTGCTCCTCAGCCTGCGTCTGCCCTGCTGAGGGTGGCTTTGGGAGCGCTGGCTGCAGAGGAGACAAAAGAGGAAGGCGGCGTGAGGGCAGAGAGAGGGGTGTGAGGGAGCGGGAGAGCCGCTCTGGGCATGGGTGCCCAGAGAGGTAGAGCAGTGGCGGTTCAAAGTTGGTGGGAGAGGCAGCAAGCGTGAGGAGCAGGGCAAAAGGAAATTGCCATAGCAGAGGATGGTTTCAATCCATCAACCTCTGGGTTATGGGCCCAGCACGCTTCCGCTGCACCACTCTGCTCCCCGTGGGGCCTTCTTTGGCACCTGCCACAGCCCTGAGGATGCTCCCGGACAGCACCAGCACTGGTGCTCAGGTCCTTCCCCCTTTCCGGCCTGGGCTCTGCAAGGGCTTTTCTGAAACAGGTCGAATTCTCCGCAGAACCTTTCTCCAAGACCTTTGTCCCCTCCTCCCTTTGGCCACCTGGCACAGCCCAGACTCCGCCATGGGGGTAACTTCTGAAGTGAGACCCTGTTATTTTATCTGGGCAGCCCCTCTGGACCCACCGCTGGGGTCGATGCGGGCTGTCCTCCTCCCGCTTCTGAGATGGTTGGGTTCCCTTCGGAGACCAGTTTGTCCGACTCCCTGGGACAGTTTGCCCTCCCCCCCATCATTGGCTTAATGCTCTTGGTACCACCCACATGCATGTCTGTCATATCTGCTGTTATACTGTTGATAAATTCACTTCAATGATGAATAAGTTTGTAGTAACCCATAGCACTATATATATATATATATGTTTCTGTTATTAATACAACATATTGTTATATTGCAATAATATTAATTATTGCAATTATTATATAGCAATATAATGCAATTATATTATTGCTGCTATTATTGTCACTGTTATTGATTGTTTCTGTTATTTATGGCTGTTAATAATTTGTAATAGCTTGAGATACATATATTTGCTTTATTAATCCTAGATACACTTGCTGATGGTGATTTTTGTGGCGTTTGTGGTAATCTGTAATAAGTAGAGAAATTTTGAGGATGGAGCCTCCATGTCCTTCTGTATGACGGGATCCTACAAACACAAGGCCACAACCCGTGCACAGGCGCAGGCCCGGTAACCCGTTAGGTCGCGATGGCACCGATGGCTTGGGTCAGCTAAGACGCTTGGTCTTACTTACAGTCAGTGCATAACAGTTGGCCTCTGCTGCTCCTTCCTCCTCACGCTTTGCTTCAGCTCCAGCGTGGGCCCTCTCTGGGGGCTGCAGCCCTCCAGGATAAACCTGCTCTAGTGTGGGCTTTCCATGAGCTGCAGTTCCCCACCGCTCAAACCTTGCCACGCACACCCAATACACCAGGAATTGTAAAATTGTCCTTTTGTATTTGTCATAGAGCACCTTTGTTACTTCTGGTCTAAGAGACAGTGATGTAAATTAGGTAGTAATCACACCAATTGAAAGAGAAAATGCTGCTCGGACATAAGCAAGACCAGAATTGGGCTTGAAGTTCGATCGAAACAAGCAGAGAGAAAATAAAAGCACAAGTCACATTTCGCTTTAATGAACACTCCATCTGGCAAGCCGGAAAAAGAATCAGACAGAAAGTATCGGGTTCAATGAGTTAACAAACAATCCCCTCCTATAACTTTTTTTCAGACTACATGAGATAAGAATTAATTAAAACAAAGCTACTGCATCTTGCTGTCAATGTCTCAGTTTATCCTTTCTGTTTTAAAGCGAGATAGTTACTAGCTAGTTTGGGAAAGAGATCTTTGTTCTGAGAGGAAATAAATCAGACCATGTCTACACTTGAATCTTTTCTGTCCCATCGGTAGGGAGGACACTTCCAGGAGACACAGCTCCTTCCCTCCAACCATAAGGTACTAACTGGTTTCTCGACATTATTGAGTTTTGGTGTTAGTTTTTAACTTTTTTTGGGGTGTGGGGGAGAAGTTCCAGTCTTATCACTTTTGCTTTGACAGGGAGGAAACCAAAGTTCTTTTTTCCCAAGACAGGGACTTTATATACTTATGGGCATAGAGGTATAATGATGGGGGAGGATAAGAATTGCATAATCCACTTGTGTAATATTCCTACACTGTGTCAGCTTTACTTGTTTGCAAGGACAGAGTTGCAACAACTATAATTTATTCTAATATACAGAGTAAAAATGGCCAGGTACTTTATGGATTTAACAGCAGATCTTTTTGAAAAACATTTAACTTCATTCACAAATTCCATTTAAATTTTTTTACTAGGGAAACACTTATGTTCTGTGCAGCTCCAAGGAATCCATCACCTGGCCAGAGAAAATACGTCCATCTGCTTCCTAAGTAACCGCTTCTCAATGCATCTCCTCAGGCTTTGCTTGACTTCCTGATTCCTCAAGCTGTAGATGATGGGGTTGAGCATGGGGGTGACAACCGAGTAAGACAGGGAAACCATTTTCTTCATGTTGGATGAGAGGCTGGACTTGGGTCGCAGATGAATGATGCCAGCTGTGCTGTAGAAAAGAGTCACTACCACCAGGTGAGCTGCACAGGTGGAAAAGGCCTGCCTCCGGCCCACAGCTGAGGGTATCTGAAGAACAGCATGGATAATGCGAAAGTAAGAGATGGCTATCAGAGAAAAGGGAATCATCACTATTATGACAATAGCAATAAAAATCAGTAGCTCAAACAAGGCTGTGTCTGCACACACCAGCTTCAACACAGGAGGGACATCACAAAAGAAATGATCAACCACATTTCTCCCGCAGAAGGGCAGGGTAAATAACCACGTGGTGAATCCCAGAGCTACGGGGACACCAGACAGCCAAGACCCAACAACCATCTTGAAGCAGCGATCCCTGTTCATCATGGTGGCATAATGCAATGGGTGGCATATTGCTGCTTGCCGGTCATAAGCCATGACACCTAAGAGGAAACACTCACAGGTGACAAAAAGAATAACACAGTTGAGCTGCAAGGCGCAAGCTGTGAAGGAAATCCTTTTTCTCTCCACCAGCAGAATTGTGAGCATCTTGGGGACAATGCTCAGGCTGTAGCAGATCTCTGTCAAGGCAAGATTCTTTAGGAAGTAGTACATGGGCGTGTGTAGGAGAGGGTCAATGGTTGTGATCAAAACAATTAGAGAGTTCCCTGTCAAGATGGCCAGGAACATGATGGACATCAGTGTGAAAAATAGGAACTGCATCTCGCCTTGGAAGGCAAACCCCACAAGTAAGAAATGAGTAGTGACGGTTTGGTTTCCTGGCTTCATTTCCTCAACAGGTCCCATCCTAAAAGAGGAAAAAAAAAAAACACACTACAAAAGGATTAGTAGCTTGGGACAGACTTGTGGTCTCAGAAATAGCTACAGCTCCAAGTAAAATGTGGTTTAAAACGTGAGGTGAAACTTGGACTGGATATGACAGTGACCCCAATCTCAGCTGGGGAACCTGAACAAGACCATTTGAACAATCACAGGCTGGGATTCATCTTCTCTAAATTAGGTGAACAGAAGATAGACGTACACATTTCGAATAACAATTTGTGTTTATTTTATATGGAAAGAAATGGATACCTGCAAAGGGCAGGTCACCTTAGTGTAAGAGCGGCGTCTGTGATCGAACAGAATAATTTCACTTTGGATGGGCTGGATGTCCCTTAGTTCGCTTCAGCGTCTGAATGTCTATAGACATCTAAATGTCAGACAGTCATCTTAGCATCCGTTTATACTGAGTGACAAGAAATAAAGCACAAGACAGAAACACAATTTCTTTCCTTCTGAGATGTGTGTCCAAGGGTGACAGGATTCACGGTATCATCAATAGTGAAGTGAGTCAAAAATGACCACATTTTTGGATACCTGGAATTAGCTAAAATTCATTTACTTCTTGGTGCTCTAAGCCAGGTGACAGGGAGATCCCGTGGCTTTCCAGCTCCCAGTTTGACTTCAAGCAGAAGTCATCTGCCTACATTATTTTCGTTGTTAAGCCTGGAAAAGTATGATGCAAAGCTAAAAAAGTTTAATTTAAGAAAAGTGTTCATGCACCTACGTTTGTTTCATCAAATCATATAAAATCCATATTCTGAGTTTTCCTTTTAGATAAACTCTGTGGAGTAAAAAGATGCTCAGCACACAGACAGCTGCCCACTTAAAAGTGGTCGCCAGCATCCACACCTTCCTGACATTTTCTGGGAATTTATCAGCTCATCAGATCTGCTAATGGAATTATTTGTCTGGGAAACTTCCTGGACTGTTTCAGCCAAAATATATTTGGTTGATTTTTGAAAGGCCCGTAAAGAGCACGGTATACTTTACATATAGAATCATACTACTTTTTTTTTTTTCTGTATTTACACCATTGGGATTGAGATAATGCAGCCCACAGGATCTGGAGTTTGGCTTTACTCTAAGAGAAAGAAGGATTAACATCTTCTTTTCAGGATTCACATGCATGAGTTCAGAAAATATATGTATATACAAATGTATGTGTAACAAAAAATCCAAACTAATAATGAGAAATAAATTGCCTAGACTACCATGGAGATATCTGTATGTCCAGTGGGGTTTTGGCTTCCATCCACAGACGAAGGAAGACTCTTGCTACCTACAAAGCAGTCAAACTGTATCACTAATCAACACAGAACAGCTTAAGATTTTGAAGTCTTGGGGTTTTCAGGGCTTCTGGAAATGTCTTTTTCTTTTCCTTAGCAATGATGAAAGAGAAAATGAGGAGATGAGAAGGATAGGAAGACACGGGTAGACAGATAGACCCTGTGATTCATTTTTCAACATATTTATCAGCAAAATAGGCAGCTACAGTTGCCAAAGTTTTCTGTAGACAATAGAAATAAGCAAGTATACTCTCAGTATAATTAATGTTTCTCCACCTTAGACATAAGAATTGCTGATGCCGTGGGTTCCTGTTTCTCTCGGGTGAGTCAGTGAGTAACTCAGATGTACAAATCTGCATTGTTGGTGTCTAAAGGTAGGTGGGATGGATTCCTCTCCTGTATCATAATAGCAGCTCCAGGCTCCAATTAGAAAAATAAACCATGGAAACACACTTAGGTTTTGGTTTTGCCTTAGGAACCAACTAAGAATAAGAAACAGAAATCAAAATATTACCTTATGTCACTAAAATGAGTCGAATTTTCTCTCTCTCTTCCGTAGAGGCAATAATTCCAAAGGCAGAGAGGAAGAGAAATTATGAACGGAGAGAAAAAAAAGGAAAAAACAAAACCACTTTGCTTTCCTCTGTAAGAGGCAACATCTCCTCTCTGATTCCAAAGGCTCTTACAACTAATGCATGGCGGTATTTGAATTGTTATGTGCTCCCAGTAGGATCAGGTCTCCAGGCAGCACCTTTTTGATATGATTAAATCATATGTTAAATGAACTTTTTTTACCCACGTTCTATATAAATAATGCAGTATGTTTTAGGACATACTAGCAGTCTAAGCATAGTACAAGCAAAGTTTCCTCCCATGTCTTCAGAGCTGTACGAGTACTTGATATAAGTGTCAACAGTAATAACAGGATATTCTCTTACTGTTTTTCTTATCTAGTTTACTACCATTAGGGAAAAAAATGGAACTTGACATATGTTGGTTTCCCAGTAACTTAAAAGGCTTTCAAGAAATCATTAAAAATGCTTGAATAACAATGGTGTTACGAACATAGAGAATTGCAATATGATATTGAGCCAGAACGGTGGGGTTGGAAGGGACCTCTGGAGATCATCCAGCCCAACCCCCCTGCCAGAGCAGGGTCACCCAGAGCAGGTGGCACAGGAACGCGTCCAGGTGGGTTTGGAATGTCTCCAGAGATGGAGACTCCACCACCTCTCTGGGCAGCCTGCGCCAGGGCTCTGCCACCCAAAATAAGATGAAAAATCTTATGGGTCAAGATAAAGACAGGGAGATCACTTATCAGTTACCATCATGGGCAAAACAAACTGGAATTGAGGAAAATAAATTTAATTTATTGCCAATTAAAATAAATCGGATGGTGAGGAACAAAGACAAAACTAAAACACCTTGCCCCCACCTTTCTCTTTTTCCTGGACTCAACTTCATTCCTTCATTCCCAAATCTCCTACCTCCTCCCCCTCAGACCGGTCCATTCGTATCTGTCTCTGCTCCCCATTCCTCCTCACGCGTGGGTCCTCCAGGGCGCTGCAGTCCTTCAGGATAAACCTGCTCCAGTGTGGCCTCTCGCCATGCTGTGGTTCCTTCAGGGACTGAGGTCAGGCAGAAGTGTCCCTGACGGCTTGGGGTCTGCAGCTGTGTGGCTGGACATACATCTGTTCCGCTGGTCCTGCTCTTGCCTGTGATGCTGCTGGGTCATCGACAAATTTCTGGGCCTGGCAAGGCTTGCTTCCACCCTAATAAATACACAAGCTATGTTGCTTTAACAGTAAGCATAACCCCAAAATGAATTTTGCCCTGTTCTAGGTCTGCATTTCTTAAAGTACAACTGATTGTTGTAGGGTTTGTCAAAAAAAAAAAACAAAAAACAAAAAACAAAAACAAAAAAGTACCCTCCAGTTTCCTTTGATATTGAGAGGATTTTGGTTTTTTTTGCAACTGCTGTGAGCAGTAGCTCCACCATCCTCCCCTGAGCCTCAAGGCCGCCTAGCCTCTGCTTGCCTTTTCAGAGCATTCCTCCAGCGCGTGGTGCATGTGCCTGCACGCATGTGCGTGGGTGGGGGTTTTGGTTGGCCACACAGGTATATTCCCTAAAACATCTGGCTGGCAGTTTGCATGAGGAAAGTGCATGAGATAATTACAAATTATTACTTTTCAAATATTCTTGCTCTGTCTGAGCATGCAGAGACGCAGTCACAGCTGACGATGAAAGTCAAAGCTGAAATGGACTTCAGTCCAGCCAGGGACGTCAAAGACAGCAAGAAGGGCTTCTCTAAGTACAAAGGTGACAAAAGGCAGACCAGGGAGAATGTGGACCCATCACTGAATGAGCTGGGGGACCTGGTGACATAGGACGTGGAAAAGGCTGGTGTACTGAATGCAGCCTTTACCTCGATCTTTACTAGTAAGACCAGCCTTCAGGAACGCCAGGCCCTAGAGATCAGGGGGAGAGTCTGGAGCAAGGATCAGAAGATCAGTTCAGGGAATACCAGGCATTTGTAAGAGGGTAGATCTATTAGATATTAGGAAGAAATTCTTTACTCTGAGGGTGGTGAGACACTGGAACAGGTTGCCCAGAGAAGTTGTTCATCCTGGGAGGTGTTCAAGGCCAAGTTGGATGGAGCTTTGAGCAATCTAGTCTAGTGTGTGCCTGGCCATGGCAGGGGCTTGGAACTAGATGATCTTTAAGGTCCCTTCCTACTCTAACCGTTCTGATTCTATGATAAGCCCATGAACTTATGGATCATGGAACATGGGATCCTCCTATGAGTGCTGAGGGACCTGGCTGATGTCGTTGTGAGGCCGTTGTCAATAAACTTTGAATGACCATTGTGACTGGGAGAGATTCCTGAGGACTGGAGGAAAGCAAATGTCACTCCTGTCTTCGAAAAGGGCAAGAAAGAGGATCCAGAGAACTACAGGCTGGTCAAGCCCAGCTTGGTCCCTGGGAAGGTGATGGAGCAACTAATCCTATGAACCGTTTCCAGGCACATGAAGAACATGAATGTCATCATCAGGAGTAGTCAGCATAGCTTTGTCAAGGGGAAATCATACTTCATCAACCTAATAACCTACTTTGATGAAAGGACTGGTTTGGTAGACGGGAGAGCAGTTAGATATGCCCTTTTTTGCCCCTGCTGCAAGGTGAATGGTATCTTGGGCTGCATTAGGACAAGTGTTGCCAGCAGGTAAAGGGGTATGATCCTTCCCCTCTACTCAGCACTGGTGAGGAGTCTGGAGAGCTGTGTCCAATTCTGGACTCCTCAGTACAAGAGAGGCATGGACACACTGGAGAGACCCCAACAACCAGACACCAAGATGGTGAAGGGACTGGAACACCTCGCACACAAGGAAAGGCTGGGAGAGCTAGTACTGTTCAGCCTGGAGAAGAGAAAGCTTGGGGGGGATCTTATCAATGTGCATCAACACATGATGGGGGAACGTCCAGGTTTGGAGTGGAGCAGAGCCAACTTTCTGTTCAGTGAGAGGCTCTTGCTCCTACTTGTTGCTGTGTCAACCAGGGCCAGCTGAGGTGGACATTTACCCCATGGAGGGGTTGCACCTGTGGGGAGGTGGGGACAGGTCAGGTGACCCAAACTGACCAATGAGGTGTTCCATCCCAGCTGCCATGCTCAGGATAAAAGCTGAGGGATCAAAGGGATTTGGTTAGCTTTGTCTTCTTCAGTGGCTCTCTTCCTCCAAATTTTCTCTTCCTCCAATGTTTCTCTTCCTCCAACAGCTGATGTCTAAGGAGGACCCTGTCAGTTCATCTACCTTCAGTTCACAATCAGTATGTTCTGGGATCCAGTTCCCATTCATCACTGAGTCCAGTCTGGTCTGGAACTTTCCCAGTGCCTGCCAGTGACATCTCCCTGGGAGCTTGATATGGCTTTGTATATACTGTATGTATTTCATTATTTCCTTTTTATTTTACTATTAATATTTCATTAAAGTAGTTTTGTTTTTTTCTAAACTCATACATCTCTTTATTTCTCTTCTTCCTCTCCTTGGAGCAAATGGATGAAGCAAGACATCTGTCATCTTGTCATTGGCCAACTCAGACCAAACCATGACAGGGGAGCAAAGAAGGAGACAGGCTCTTTCCAGTGGTGCCCAGAGCCAGGATGAGAGGCAATGGGCACAAACAGAAGCACAGGAGGTTCCCTCTGAGCACCAGGAAATGCTTTTTTACTGCGAGGGTGACTGAGCACTGGCACAGGTTGCCCAAGGAGGTTATGGAGTGTTCCTCCTCAAAGATATTCAAAAGCAGTCTGGACACAGTCCTGGGTGAGTGACTTTAGATGACCCCCTAGATGTGGTGACCTCCAGAGGTCCCTTCCAGCCTCAACCATTCTGTGATGTTGTTTACCTTGATTTCAGAATGGCTTCTGATGTTGTCTTCCATAGGATCCTCATAGAGAAGCTGAAGAATTATGGGCTGGATTAGGGGAAAATGCGGTGGACTAAAAACTGGCTGGTCAGGCCCAGGGGGTTGTGATCCACGGCACAAAGTCTAGTTGGAGGCCAGTAACTAGTAGTGTACCTTAGGGGTCAGTACTAGGTCCAGTCCTGTCAACACTTCATGAATTATCTGTATGATGGGCCCTCAGTAAATCTGCTACAACCACAAAACTGGGAGCAGTGGCTGATACACCAAGGAGTCATACTGCTGTCCAGAGGAACCTCAACAGACTAGAGAAATGGGCCAACTGGAACCTTAAGTCATGTTTTATGCTGTTTGAAAACCGGGAGTTTCTTTGTCGTTTTCGATAAACTCTCTTTCAGTCTTATTTTTCAGAGTATAAATAAGGGGGTTTGACGTGGGTGTTAAGATGCTATATTGGGTTGACATTGGCCTATCAAAGCCTATAGGAGTTGATGAAAGTCTGAGTGCAGCACAAGTCCAGCAACAGTGGAAGTTCACAGCTGAAATGACATTGTATTGGGTTCACAGGTGCTTAAACTGAAAAGAGGAATACTGTTTACAAGAGCGTATAAAAATCCCATCACCCACACCCCAGATACTGGTTGGATGCAGCCTTGTGTAATGCAAAGGGTTGCACGTTGATTGAAATGGCCATATGTATATGGGTCATAATCCATTGCTGAGAGCGTAAAAGCTTCTGCACAAGCTAGCAGGAAAAAAAAGTATAAAATTTTACAATGCCATTGAGAGAAACATTTTTCTCCTTTTCCAGGAAGTTCTTCAGCATCTTTGGGACAGTCTCAGTGGAGTAACAGACATCAGCAAAAGCTAGATGACCCAGAAATACATGGAGGACTGAAGCTGAGGATTCACTTTTATTACCAGCACAGTAAGTGCATTCCCAGTCAGTGTCATTAGATAATAAAAAAAGCCACCAGAAATGGTGAAATCTGGAAGCTGGGATGGTTGGAAAGTCCCAACAGAAGAAACTCGGTCACCACATTTTTCCATTCATGTTTTGTCAGCAACCAGGAGACTGCAAAACAAACGAACAAAACTTGTAAATTTGTGAAAACAAAAGATAAAATTGGAAGAAGGCAGGGAAGTGTGCCACAGCCGTATGCCAGGCGAGGAATTTCCGGTAGGGTGAGGAGTATAGATGTACCGCTGCACAAGTCACTGGTTAGAAGTCTCTGGGACAACCGTGTGTTGTGTCGGGTCACGTGTGCTCGAGAAAGGTAATTCAGTGTAGGTCCTCCAGAGGAGGAGTGCTGGTTAAATAGTGACCTCAGTCTAGCAAATCTCTGCTCTCGGTCTCTTGTCTACTGGTCTGATGGGAAGGTCATTTTATAATGTTCAGTTTCATCTCCCTGTCACCGGCGGAGTGATTAACTTCAGGCGTAAGAGAGTAGTGAAATATTTATTAACATAAAACAGTAATTTAACAAAGTTAGTCGTGAACGCGACAGTGTTTTACGAGATTGGATGGAGGGGCATGCTCAGTTATTTACTGTCCAGAGGCCAGGGTCAGACAGAGCTGTCAGGGAGACCCTCCCGTTGGATCCCGAGGCTCAGAAAGGACCCCCAGCTTTCTGAACTCCTTCTCCAAGAGGAGTCTGGGAGCGCTGGATCCAGTCCTAGTCCCAGACCTGGCCGATGGTTTATGTCTAAAGGATTATATCTGCGCTATCAATCCTTCATATCACTTAGCTAAGATTGCAAAGTTTAGCGTGCTATAAGCCGCTTACTGAGAAGCTGTGGCGGAAAGGGATCTCTCAGCCTGGAGGAGCAACCTTGAGCGGGCGTCCCAACTCAAGGAGACATCCTGGCGTGCAGCCCGCTGCCGCGCAGGAGAGCTCAAAGGGCTCTTGGGCTGTCCGCTATTTACAGAGTAAGAGAATTGACCTATAGTCATATACGCATGGGAACAAGAACTCTCGGTCCCCACTCCAGGCAGTGTTTTGTCTGTGTTGCCAGCCATCCCCCATAGGTCAGGTCCAACTCATCACAGCTCCCACTGATGGCCATGGCTTGGGCAGGAGCTGGTGGAGGGGAAGGGGGAAAAGGGGAGAGCACGCCACCACAGTCCCCTAATATGACAAATGTTAGCATTTGTCATGCTCCATATATACTCGATACAGTTGTTTACACAATTTTTACTTGTTGTTCCTAGATAAAGCAAAACGGGCAAATGGAATCACTTGCAGATTGAAAAACAACGCATGCATAACACGGCAAGGAGAACCTCGGAGGCATCACCTTCTCTGTAAATGACAACTATGCAGCCATTTCTGCTGCTGAAGGTCTGTCAATAATATCTTAACTCAGCCCAAGTGGTTTTTGCCTCCTCTTCTTCGTTGCAGTTGTGCACCAGGCTGCCCTTGCTGACACCCATGATTTACACCTTTTATTTATTTATTTATTGATAGGGCGAGGGGGAACGGTTTTAAACTGCAAGAGGGGGGATTTAGATGAGATGTGAGGAAAAAATCCTTTGCTGTGAGGGTGGTGAGCCCCTGGCCCAGGTTGCCCAGAGAAGCTGTGGCTGCCCCATCCCTGGAGGTATTCAAGGGCAGGTTGGACGGGGCTTGGAGCAACGTGGTGTGGTGGGAGGTGTCCCTGCCCAGGGCAGCGGGTGGCACTGGGTAGGCTTCAAGGTCCCTTCCAACCCAAACCATTCTACCAACAAAAATAAACCACCAGAAATCCTGAGATATCAGAATGGATGGAACACATTCTTGGTTTCACAAATCCAATATTTGAAAGAGATTGAGAAAATCTTGCCCAAACACTGCTCCAGTTCAGATTAGGTTGCACGGCTTGGTCCTCTATTGCCAGTAGAAATCCCAGCCCTAAATGCCGCGCACTGTGGTGGAGATGTTTGTGTTTGATTTTTGTGCGTGTTTCTTTGGGATTAGGTGGGTGTTTTTGTTTTAGTTTAAATGTTTATTTGGTTTTAGCCAGTCTCTGAGGGCTGCTTCATTTTTTTTTTTTTGCCTTCTGTTTTGCAGGTGGCCCATCTCTGCAGTGTGTTGAGGGAACACTTTGTTCATCACTCTGCGGCTCACCATTGGATCACAAACCTCATCCCAGGAGACTGATCAAAGCCACAGGAAATTTACTTCCCGCCTGAGGCCGTTGATCTTCTGCACGTGCTGGACATGATACAAAGACTTCTTCCCCCTCTAACTCGGTCATCAGAGATTTCTGGTCCAATCAGCAAAGCTTCCTCCTCCCATCCTACCTGAATAACTACAAGCCGCTGCGAACTTGAGGTTGTCATTGTCATCGCTGCTGCAGTATTAATCTCTCAGCCAAAAGAATGCCAAGCGGATATGAAAGAGGAAAGGAGAACAGAAATCCTCAGTCTTTTACCTCCACAAAATAGACTGGTTTTGTCCTCAGCTTTGCTTTCTGGCTCGCTGTCAGGGGGCCCTACCCCAATGGGAAAAATGGGGGTTGGTAGTGAGGTTTGTGCAGAATTATCTTTTTTTTTTATTACATTGTAATTTATATAGTTGGAAAACCAGGCAAGCTTCTGCATGCAAAGTGTTTTCTTCGCATTTGTCTTTAAGCAAGAGTCCTAAAATCAATTAAAAAAAGAAGACTGGGGGACTGTTTTCCTTTGACTGGATGTGTTAATCAGCTAATTGGAGAAAAAAGCAGTCAGCTTCTGTGAAACACAAGGGAAGTGCTGGAAAGAGAAGAAAAAAATTTCAGCAGGAATAGGGGAAAGGGAATCGATCACCTGTGGGTGACTGTGATCAACAGGCAGAATCGGAGGAGGCTGCGGGACACACCGTAAGGCAGTGATGTCTTTCTGCAGGCGGTTTCCAATGAGGAGGGCTTTGGTGCCTAAAGGTGGCAAATAATGTGTAGGAAACTGAAGCATTTCGTTATTTCACAGAAAATTGCATCTATACCTCTTCAAATGCAGGTGACTGACTAAAATTTTGATAAGTCTATAACATTCCCAAATCTAATGTGTCCCACAGAGCCTGCTCAAAGATCAGACTAACACCGTTGTCAGAGAAACACAATCTTATTTTAGAGTGGACGCATATGTACATAAATGACCTTTGGGCTGCATACTCATGTTCTTTTAGTCTGAAATCAGTCTAGAAGTTTTCTGTTTGTTTACTGTTTTCATGCTGAAAGAATAAGCTAAAGAAGTCGGAGGAAGAGAGTGGCTGGGCTTGAGATATCTCATAATGACTTTTCAATGACAGTATGTAGTGCAATGGAATGGGCAAGAAAGACCATGAAATGTATCTATATGTGTTTTGACCTCGTGACTAGAAATAGTTTGGAAGTAATTATTTGTTCATTAGTTGTCTTCATCAATATTAATCATCACTGCATTGAATGTACGGAGAAAATTACTTGCCTTGTAGACTTCGCAGCCTATACTGTACGTAAGACATACCTGTGCCTACTTGCCCCCATGAAATAACCTCAGGACTCTGTTCTTTGTTGCATGTGGTTGGGACTTACCCATAGCCATAAACAAACTTACCTGAAACCGAACAAATTGAAAGTATGTGCGTACTCGTTTGCATTTTGGAAGCCTGTCGATACTGATGGAACTGACCGTACTGTCTCAGCAGGGCAGTTCGATTGACTTCCAGTGGGATGAGCCCTTTTGGAGCATCTTCTGGTGGCTGTGGATAAAAAAATGCGAACTGGGCTCCTGCAAATTCAGTTGTGCTCCCTCACAGTTTTGTAGGAGGTGAGATGCTGGCTTTTGCTGCTGCTGCTCAACAAAAAGACATTCTTTAGGCCAAGTTTACAGTCCAATAACAAAACCAGTTTGTGATCCCATGCTAAGGCATCCTCTTCCTTTATTCTCACCAACATTCAGAAGAAATGCTGATGGTTGTGTGGTACCTCGGAGCACCTTCTGCTGGCCGTGGATATAATAAGGGAAATTGTGCATTTTTTTTAAGGTCAAAAAACTGCCTGGAAGAGATGGTAACCATTAGAAATGTGAAAGTTGAAATTGGCTTAATGAAATGTAGGCACAATAGTAGAAAGAAAGCATCAAGAGTGGTTCACATTATGAGTTAGAAGCTTTATTGATGAAATCAAAGGTTGTAGCAGGGAGTTACAGCAGAAGAGAACTGAAATATGAATGTGACTGAAGGTGAAGAGAAGCAGCAGTGTTTTACATCTCACATATTCTGCTGTTATGCATAGATGGAAGGTTTTATTTTAATAATTTCTGCTCTGTGATATTTTACTCTTTTCCTTTTTCTAAAGTAGGAGAAGACCACATTCAAGTTCTTTGTGTTAAAATAGCACATAAAGAAATGAGTTTTGTAATGCTGTTACTCCTCACAACTGTAGAACCTTGACGTTTTGCCTTTGCTTCTTGTTGTTCCAGCAATGCTGAATCAGACAGAGGTGAGTGAGTTCATCCTTTTGGGCCTCACTGATGTCCAGGGGCTGCAGCACTTCTTCTTCATCTCCTTTCTGCTGCTCTACTTGACCAGTCTTCTGGGGAATGGTGCCATTGTGACCATGGTCATATTTGAGCCCCGACTCCACACACCCATGTACTTCTTCCTTGGCAACCTGTCCTGCCTGGATATTTTCTACTCTACGGTCACTGTTCCCAAGATGCTGACTGGCTTTCTCTTTGGCCATCAGCCCATCTCTTTCGGCGGGTGCTTGGCCCAGCTCCACTTCTTCCACTTCCTGGGCAGTACTGAGGCTGTGCTCCTGGCCACCATGGCCTACGACCGCTACGTGGCCATTTGCAATCCTTTGCGCTACGCCCTTGTCATGAGCCCACAGACTTGTCTGCTGCTGGCGGTGGCCAGCTGGTCCACTGGTTTTGTACATGCCACGATGCACTCAGTCGTGACCTCCCAACTGAGTTTCTGTGGCCACAAGGACATTCGTCACTTCTTCTGTGACATCAAGCCACTGTTGGCTTTGGCTTGCAGTACTACCAGCCTCAACATGACTCTCCTCAATGTTGTCACCACATCTATTGTTCTAGGCCCCTTCACTCTCATAGTCCTCTCCTACCTCTACATCATCTCCTTTGTCTTCCAGAAAGTCCGGTGCCAGGAAGGAAGATGGAAGCCCTTCTCCACCTGTGCCTCCCACCTCACCATTGTGGCCCTGTTTTACATACCAGTGCTCTGCAATTATACGCCACCCTCCTCAGGAAGCTTCCCTAAAAGGGATGTGCAAGTGTCTCTCATGTACAGCGCTGTCACCCCAGCTCTGAACCCCTTGATCTACACTCTTAGGAACCAGGAGGTGAGATCTGCCCTGAGAAAAATGTTAGGGAGAAAACGTTTTTCCTGGAGGAAAGTGACTAAATGAAGGACAAGGCTCAGAATGCGGTTACTCCCCCTCTCATATTTATAAGGGAAGAGGTCAAAAGGATGCTGTATTGCAAAAGGCTGAAAAACTTTTTATTATCACATGTAGTTCAACACCTTAGGAATTAATGGCATAGATCTAAATCAGGGGAGATATGGGAGGACTTGATGCTTCTTCCATTGTTTTTAGATGCCTTACTATACCCCATCTGATCTGTGGCTTCCAATCCAGAAGGATGTGTGTCTCTTGCAGGAACTGAGACATACCTGACAGACTCGTGCAGATGTCCCTACATCCCCAAGTCCTTCTCCTCAGGGCTGCTCTCAATTCATTCTCTGCCCAGCTTCTCTTTGTGCTTGGCATTGCCCTGGCCCAAGTGCAGGACCTTGCACTTGGCCTTGTTGAACTTCATGAGGTTTGCAGGGCCCACCTCTCAAGGTCCCTCTGGATGGCATCCCTTCCCTTCACTTTGTCAACCATGCTACACAGCTCGGTGTCATTGGCAAACTTGCTGAGAGTGAATTCGATCCCACTGTCCATGTCACCAACAAAGATGCTGAACAGCACTGGTCCCAGTACCAGCCCCTGAGGAATGCCACTCATCACTGGTCACCAATTGGACATTGAGCCATTGGCTGCCACCCTTTGATTGTGATCATCCAGCCAGTTCCTTATCCGCTGAGTAGTCCATCCGTCAAATCCATGTCTCTCCAATTTAGAGACAAGGGACGGTGTCAAATGCTTTGCATAAGTCCAGGTAGATGATGTCAGTTACTCAGTTTAATTCCTGGACAAGTACTATTGCTAGTCCCCTCCTTTGATCTTCTCTCATCTTATGGTGCTTGCACCTACGTACTGGCTTGTGGGTCTTCTGATCATATGCCTGTGTCTGTGTCTAGCAATGCAGCCATGGCTGGTTGTGTTGGTGTGGGGAATACACTGACCCTTAGCTGTACTTTGGTTCAGACCAACTAAGGAGCAAGGGGCGTCTTGCCCTGTGGTGAACCTGCAAGCTGGAGTGCTCCTGGCTCACTTGCAAGGGAGTGAAGGTACTTGGGAAAAATATTTTGAAAGGGGGTTTTTGAAGCCCGAAAAATGCAAGACAACCAAAGTACAGAACAAGATAGTAAAGCTAAAATGAAGACATCTGTAAAGATTACCGTCAGGGTGGGCCGAGTGTAAGCTCTCCCTTAATTGCAGCTGGCTTGCCTGCCAGGTGACTCTCCCCTTGAGCAGGGACGCCTGTCAAGGTTTGAGATCCCTTACCTGAGACTAAGAGATCCCTTTCTCGCAACAGATCCTTGGTGAGTGATTGATGGCATGCTGAATTAATATGTATGAAACATTGCTAATCCATAGAGCTACTTCATTATTATAAACTTTTTATAGGTAATTCCATTAGACATAAATCATTCTCCAAGCCTGAGACTAAGACTGGGCCTAACCATACCTAGGCTCCATAAGGAGTTTAGAGAGCAAGGGGGTCCACTCTGAACCTCATGGCTCAACGAGAGGGTCTTCCTTACCCTTTGCATCTCCAGTCTCTGAATCATTCTAACTCGATTCTAACTCAATTTTCCTTTGTATGTTTCTTCCATGCAGTAATTAATAACATTGCCATCAACCTTATTGAACCTTGGTAAAGCACTGTTAAACTTTGTTATACTCCGTTAAACTCCATCAAATTATTATTTTACCGGAATAAACCATATTGCTGCATTTCTCTGAGTGAGGTGCATTCCACTCATCCATAACAGTTGGTGTATCTTATAGTCACAGAATCATAGAATCTTCATGGTTGGAAAGGACCTGGAAGAGTTTGAAAACACACCTTCAAAATGCTCTAAAATAGTATTGGTTTTTTGAATAATTATATGGATGTCACGATTTTTGGTACCTAAGTGTATTTTTCACCCTAACTGAATGTGCAGGAAATTTGACAAGAACAGCACCAGAGGGAACTGGGAACTGTCACTGGGTCTGCAATGCAGTGTTGTTTCTGAAGGTGGTGAGAGGGTCGATTTTATCACTGACAGCTTCACCCTTCACGACTCCTGAGAGAAACAGTCAAAGACACACCGTCCACAAGCTGCTTGACCACAAAGATAACGATGTTCGGTTCCTTTAACAGCACCAACCCCTATCGGAAAATGATGTTTATTAAGTTCAGTTGTAGCGTATTAATTTAACATCATTAGGCTTGAATAAGAAACAAGAATTCCCTGTTGCATCATACGCTCATTAAAAACTTGAAGTCTAGCAAAACTCTTCCTCAAAGACTATTTCTCCTATTAGCCACCTGATGACTGTACAGAAAAGCTTGTTATAGTTTGCTGAGTCAATCGTGCCCTTGGGTAAAAGCCGCACAGTGTGAAGCGTGGTCACAGGAGTAAAGTTTCCCGAAGTTTTAATGGGGCCTGCTGAGGCTATTAGAGATGGGGCTGCTGCAGGAAGTCTAAGTGGCCCTCCTGGGGGGCTCATCAGAGCAGAAAGTCAGAGCATGGTTATAGGAAAATAAAGGAAGGATATAGGAAAATAAAGCGGCAATTCCCTGAAATACTGTCCCCTCCAATCCCCCCCCCCACCTCTGCAGTACTCATCCAGCTCACCCATTGCCCCTCACTGAACTGCCGTCACTCTTCCACAAGTGTCCCCAGTGGGACGTTCAATGGCAATGACTCTGTCAAAGGGTCACTGTAAAGGTTTTATGCGCCTGAGATCAAGGTAGGAGTTCTTCTCTACTGAAGAGAGTTGTTTTAACAGTAAAACGCATGCACAATCATGATGTGGGTGTTCCACTGTTGCTGTCTAAAAGTAGAGAGAAATGTCTGTTCACAGCGTCTTTGGGTCTGGTTTCACAAACCTTAGGGACGCACACATCAAAGCACAACCTCTGAGACAGAACCAAGCGAAACCCGGTCTGTTTCACCAAAAAAAAATGAAGACGTGGCTTGAAATGCATAAACGGAAAGGAGGAAGGTGTATTTCAAGTTAGACTAAATAATTAGCTCATCTTCTACAGGTGCTAAAGATGTCTTAACACAGGTAACTCAGAACAGTCAGTTCAGAGAAAAGGTGTGTCCTGGTTTGAGGTAAAACAGCACCAACTTTCTGTTCAGTAATTTTACTCCTTACCTAGGCCACCTCTAACTCTCCGAAATTAATGGCATGGTGTGCAAGAAAAGGGTTCCTTCTCAGAGTGAGACCAATGTTTACAGCAATGTAACATAAATGTAAACCAATGTTTAGAGTTTGTGCCAAGGAACGGTACCAGAGAGGCTCTTACTTATACTCAAGTAGGAGTATCAATTTAGTTGTTTGAGAGTTAAGTGCTACGATAAACATTTTGGTTAAAGACTCTCTGATTTTTCTGCCTATTTAGACTTTGATTCCTGTTGTGAGGGGAAAGCATTTCAGAAAAGAGGGAAAGAAATATGTCATGTTTATAGGATATTAGGTTCTCTCCTGTCCAAAACCCCAAATCCTATCTTTCCAGGTTAAAACTTCATTAGAAAAATAATAAAGCTCTGGCATCTATAATTATTCCCAAACCACATATGCACGAAAGGGGAGATAAGCAGAAGGAATGAGACCCTGTGGTGATCTACAGCATATATGAAGGTACATGAAATAAATTTTAGCAAACACAGTGAGGATGCTGTTAGAGAAGATGATTTCAGATATCTACTTAAGGATAAGATGAACCACACCCAAGAAGTGACAATGTCTTTGTATTATATGTTATGTTATGTTATATATACTGTATATTATATAGTATATATTATATAGGTAGTCTTCATATCTAGGCACATCTAAGCTATAGAACGCTACAGTTAGCTGCAATGCGAATAAGAAGCCATCTGCACCAGCTTGCTTGGGAATTGAATTTCTCCGTTGCAGCCCATAAATGCAATAAAAGTAAACTTACAGAGCATCTGACCAAACTTCACAAGCTCGCACACCTACGTGCAATCTCTTTCTGCATATAGAATGCCCCTTTCCTAGCACAAACCTGGCAAGCCAAGAACTCTCAATATTTAGTTAATTTAAATTCATATTTCTTATATTAATTTTGCCATACCTAAGGAGAGCACAGGTCAGCTTTCTAAGTTTATGACTCATACCTAGGATCTTTCTACAGCCCTTGGAAAGAAATAAGCACCTCCAGAGAGTGACTAGCCCATCCTGACTGGGTCATATAGCTGGGAATGAGATAAATCAGCATGGAAGAAGTATTTGTGGCTTTCCCCTGACTTCTGAGGAACCCCACGTCCCCAGCATCAGCACATGCTTTTCTTTCTCTGGTGTCTAAACTTAGCAGAAAAGGTGGCCACCCCTGCCACCTATAGTGCTCAGCTTCCTCTTGATCCTTAAACAACTGGTGATGGGACAGTGGCGCTACCAGTGGGGTTAGAATGAGGAGCTCCCTGTCTCTGTCCACAGCGGAGCCAAAACATCCACCGCAGACAGCACTACAAACTTTTAGCTCTCAAATTTAGGTGAGGTTTATCCCATGTTGTAGTGTCACAGTGAGCAAAGACTAAACATGTAAGTGATGCCTCAAAGTCTTGTTCATACCTTCAGTCTCCAGGTGAGAGGAACGTTCCCTGCTTGGAAAAGCCCTTTTCTTTCCATGAGCTTCAAAGGTAGGCCTAGCTACTGTCATGAAAACAGACACTGACCTTTAATTTTCAGATTCCTCTCTATAAAGTCGCTATAGCGGTACGGATGTCTTTATCGTCTTTGTCCCAAGGGAAGCATTGCCAGCATCCACACTGCTCAAGGTGGCTCCTAAGGAAGCAACACCCAAGCTCTGGGCTTGTAGCGCAGCCTGGCTCTCACCTACACCGCCTCAAGCTCCCTCTGACATGGGCAGCCTGAGGACAAGCATCCCATCACACAGGCGAAGCACCGGGCCATCCGTGATGTCTTCACAAGGTAGGCAGAAATGACCTGTGGCCTAGGAGAGACCTACGTGCTCTCAGCACAGAAGTAGGCACAGCCCAGGGAAGCATCCCCACGGCACCTACAGGACACCCCGTCTCTACATGTGGGCAGCTGAATCCTGCCACGCCACGTGGCACTTGGCCAGGGTCCTCTTCTCTGCCCCATGTAGCTATGCCCCATGTTTCTATAGCCATAAGACACATTTTTTCTTCTTAGGGCTTTTGATTTCTAAGTGACTGAAAAAATATGAAAACATGGCAAAGTTGTTTCGAGTTTAATCAAGGTTACTTTGGGGTGTGCTTACATTTTGGTTTTACAAGGCTTTTTTGAGGCAGTCCAACAAAAACATGGTTTTTTTTTTCCCCAAACAACCACCTAGCTCCACTTGTGACTAGGCACACTGCTACATCCATGACCATACACTTGCTGTGGAAATCACCTCCAATGCTTTTTATTTTTATAGTCTGTCCAAAAAAAAAAAAAAAAAAAAAGGCTCACAAGGCATAGATCTTGATATGTCATTTATATAAACCCATAAACGCTTGGGCTTCTTTCCTCAGGGCTCCTCTTATTTCTTTGTTTCGTAAGGTATAGATAAGTGGATTCACCATGGGCGTCACTACAGTGTAGAAGACAGAGAACAACTTGTTAAAAGCTGTGAGGTTGTAAGTTTTCGGTAACATATAGACAAGGATGAGAGTTGTATAGAAAATAGTGACCATAATGAGGTGAGAGGAGCATGTGGAAAATGCCTTTTTCCTCCCTGTTTCTGAAGGGATTCTCAGCATGCTGCTGATGATTAAAATATAGGATGCTACAGTGAAAAGAAAGGGCAGTACAGTACATGTAGCAGACATCAAAGATGCTACAGCTTCTACCAGAAATGTGTCACTGCAGGAGCATTTTATCACAGGGGCAAAATCACAGAAGAAATGGTCAATCTCCCTGCGGTCACAGTACGCCATTTGTGACATCAGCAGCGTGATAACAGAGCTGATCGTGAAACCGCTTGCCCAGGCCCCCGCAGCCAGCGCTGTGCAACGCTCACGATTCATTAGGGTGACGTAACGTAAAGGCTTGCATACTGCTAAGTATCGATCGTAAGACATCGCTGCCAGGAGATAGCACTCTACCCCAACTAGAAACGCAAATACGAAAAACTGCATCATGCAGCTGCTGTAGGAAATACTTCTGTCACCTGTCAGGAAGCCGGCCAGCAGCTTGGGCAGGATGGTGGAGCTGTAGCACGTGTCCAGGCAGGATAAGTTACTGAGGAAGAAGTACATTGGAGTGTGGAGGTGCTGATTAGCCACCACCAACATGAGGACGAGAATGTTCCCCGTCATCGTCACTGTGTAGATCACCAGGAAGAGCAGGAAGAGAGGAACCTGAAGGTCAGGGAAATCGCCAAATCCCAGCAGGATGAATTCTGTAATGTAGGTTTGGTTTTGCCTTTCTGTAGCTGACATCATGCTGAATCTCGGGGAAAGAAAATAGTAAGATGTAATATAAAAATTTAAAAACTATTTTCCATGCATGGCCGTAAAGATACACCATTCCAATTAATTCTTGGATCCAATCTCTATGTCCTGATAACTTATTTAAAATTCCAACTCTTAAAGCATTTTGGTAATATTTTCTATGAAAAACAAAATTGTCTTATCTCAGTTTCAACCACTCTTGGTACACCTCAGGGACAAGAGGGTTTTCTTCTTTTCGAAGAGGCATGGATGATTACATGCCGGTTTTTGGCTCCATGTCCTGGATTGTTTTCCTTCCTTGTAGAGGCATACCCTGCTTCTTAATTTTTGTGCTCTGGATATACCTTTCCATATTTAGGCTCCTTTGTAGATGACCCAGCTACACCAACATGGGGAGAGGTGTTCAAAACTGCCTGCACCTGAACTACGGCATTAGCTTGTGGTCACATCAGGTTGGTTTCTGCAACCAGACAATCTTCACACAAGGTGTCTTACATTCTGCATCTTGGTTGATCCAGTTGATTTACCAGGTACGGAAATTTTAGGCGTGGGGAGGACTGTCTATGCAGTTTGTTCGGTTTGTTCAACGTCTCATCGCTTAAAAAATATTGGGACATTCAGATACAGCTGTGACTGGCGTAATGAAATCATGTCAGTAACTGATGAACCTTACAGTTCAGCACACAGGCAATTATTTCCACTGATAGAAAAATAGAGAAAGTCAGAAATTAATCTTCTCATCAGTTCCTCTTTCACTTTCTTTCCAGGTCTGTGCACTCTCCTTTGTCAGGCTTACCTCTATGCTAGCCAGTTACGGACTGGGGTCTCTCAGACACCTGCCAACATCACGTTGTGGCATGCAGCATGGAGTCTGCAGGCTGAAAAGAGAATTTTCTTCACCTTTATATGAAAGGCAGGAGCTTGATCTTCCCAAGTGTTTGCTTTATCTTTAAAAATCTCCATACGTACTGGAGCCAAGATGAACTCAGAAGTCCCACGTGATTCATTATAGGCTCTTGAGTATTGTCGTGGTTTAGCCTCAGACGGCAACAAAGAGCCACGTGCCGCTCGCTCGGGCCTTCCCGATACAGGAAGAATCAGAAGAAAAGGCAAGACTCTTGGGTTGAGACAAAGGCAGTTTAACAGAACAGCAAAGGGAACAAGCAAACAACAACAATAACACGGACAGAGGAATATACGAACACGATTACGGGACCGCCGCTCCCCGCCGCTCACCGACCGGACCCGGGATGCCCCAGCCCGCTCCGAGCGGCGACTTCCTGCCCCCTCCCCCGGCAGCTCAGGGTGGGCATGGCTCACATGGCATGGAATACCAGGAAAAATTAACCCTATCCCCGCCGGAACCAGGACAAGTATGAACACAACATCTTCTTTGGTAGTTTCACTAATGGCAATTTTGAATAATTTATCGATTGGGTAGAACCTTCCCAATAACATTCTTGATTAAAGTTTATAGTATGTTAACACTGCACTGAAATTTACTAATAAATTTTGCTTTCTCCATCCCCCACACATATCATTTCCAATTATATTCCATTTTCCAAAGATACCTAATGAACGTACTGTGAGCTGGGTATCTGTTGTACTGAATAAGAGGGGACTGTGTCAGAACCCACTTGAATGGTGTCTTTACAACATGCCTTTGATGCAGGCACTCATGTATGGCATGAGGGCACACGGTAGGTTTCAGAGAACAACCTCTGCTGGACCAAACCGCGAGTAGTGCTCTCGACAGTTGGATTTCTGATCTGAAGCAGCTGATGAGGTGAACTTTGAGTGTCAACTTTGCCTGAGTTCCCTCACAGAATCGAGGACCTGAAGGAAAACTCCAGAAAGAAGAGGAGAAACATGGGAAGAGGTGTGCTGTGAGGATAATGAGAGGGACCAGCACACTGGGATAAAGGACAGAGTAGGCCAAGTCAACGGTGCGAACAGACCGTTAGCATGGATGCCAAGTCAATGTTACAATCAGACTGTTAGAATGGGTGCCTTGGCAGATACCAAACCCTGAAGTGCTTTCTTCTCAGGGAAGGTCCAGCATGGTCTGGGCGAGAACCTAGATCTCTTGAGCTCTTTTTCCACTTGGCTCCGGTGGCAAACACATGGCAACCATCAGGCACAGGATAAAAATGGGGCAGAAATTCAAAAAAGCTGAGGTGTCATATTTTTTCCTATAATTTGGTCTACAACTTTTGCCTGAGAACGGACTGAAATTATTCCAATAATTAAGTTGTTCACATGCAGCATGCATCTTTTAAGCAACGGTCGTGTTTTCTGCACCTAGCGTTGGTGATCGGGGAGTGAGAAAAGACAGTGCCCAGCATGAGCATCCAGTGTCATGTCAGATGCACTAGGGTCAGTGCACTTGGATGACTGACCTGCCGTTCTTGGTGTTGCCTTCCTAAATCAAAGGGAGAAAAACACCTATTTGTTGTTCCTGCTGAGGGTCAATGGACACTTCGTTCCCACTGTGAATAACTGTTTACTTCCCAAATGATGAACACACTGGTTTTATCCATGATAAACAACTTTTTGCAAATAATTAACTGAGTCCTCATGAGTAATTGACATCCAAACTCAACCATCTAATTTTAGAAGTCTCCATTTCTGATGCCTCCTGTGCAAGGAGCTTAATTAAACTGCCTAAACATAGGCATCTAGGACTATTTCAGATGCCCAGAAATATCAGAACTCCAGCTATCGCTCCAACAAGCTCTCCTATAGGTCCTATGCCACACCGTTGCTGTGAGCATGAATATGTGAAATGGCGTTTGGCTTCTTTATTTGGCACCTGAATCCCATTGTAGGTTGATCAGCTGAATAGCTCTCCAGGCCATATTGACCAAATGTCCATAGACTATAAACGAGAGCTTAGACGTCACAATCATGTGTGCAGGCCTACCGGGCAGAAAGGGCAATGTTGTGTGTTTGATTCTGGGGCTGAGTGCAGGGTTCAGCGACTTGAACATAGATCTTATTCTGTCTGGGATATCTGCAGACCGATGGCAGGCGTGACACAATACTTGCTGTAGAGCTGAATCCTTCTTGAGCAAAATGCAGGCAAGAAAAGAAACCCAAATAAATCTAAAATGGCACTAGACACACAGATTTAAGTAAATTAATCCGATTTTCAATGTGCATAATATAGCTTGAGTTTCATGGAAGAGAAAAAGCTCCATGTGAAGCAAAGTTAACTGCAGTTTATTCAGTGTTAAATTTGGCCAGATGAAGTCTTAACCTTCAGGTTCAGGTGAGCAGAAATCTCTTTTTGTGGTTACATGTTCTTCTTTGAGTTTATCTTTGCAAAGTTTTCCACCCATGTCCAACAGGTAAAGTGAGAAGCTCTTATACATCGCTCTGAAATTCCTTTTCTGTACAGCCTAAAAACATTCATTTTTACTACGTGTCTCCCGGGCCTACTTACTGCTCATGCACAGTACGGCTGGCTGACTTGTATTTCAAGTAATCTCATCGCCCAAAAGCAAATTGAAATTTTAATAAATCCATCAGGAAGATGCTATCTGTATTGACAAGATGCTCCTTGGCCTAAATGCTGGTGGGACACCTGGTTAAAACAATATCCACAAGCAATTCAGAGGTGGGGTTATGTGCTCACGATATGAATGCTTCTGAAGAATCATAATTCATAAAATCTTCATTTTATTCCATCTTCCTTAATTCATAAGAGCACCAGACATATGCCTTCCATGTACGCAAATTTAGGTACTCACCTGAGAGATGCAAAATCATTCTCAGGTTTGAAAAAGGAAGACAGAAATCTCCTTAGACAGAAATCCAGACTATTTGTCCTGGTTTGAGGTAAAACAGAATCAATTTTCTGTTCAGTAGTTTTACTTTTTAGCTAAGCCTCTTCTAACTCTCTGAAACTCTCTGAAATTAACAACATATTGTGCAGAAACTGTTCGCTCCCAGAGTGGTAAGACCTGATTGCTTATAGTTGATGCCAAGGAATGGGATACAGAGAGGCTCCTGCTTATGCTTACTGCTGTAACAACCAAGGCCAGCAAACTCCATTATTTGCCCCGTTGGAGGGTCGGAAGTGGAGAAGCACAGAGGGGTCACATCTGCGAGGAGGAGAGGACCGGACTTGTGACCCCAAACTGACCAAGAGGGTGTTCCATCCCATCTGCATCACGCTCAGTAAAAAGCTGAGGGATCCCAGGGTCAGGGCTCTTTCTTCGATGGCCGGTGTCCAAGGAGGACTTTGTCTGTTCATCTGCCTTTGATCCCAATCCATGTGTTCCTCACTCCAGATCTGGAATCCAGTTCCCATCCATTGCTCAACCCAGTCTGGGATTTTCCCAGTGCCTGCCGCTGATGTCATTGTCATCCTGGAAGCTCAATATCGGTTTTGTATATATGTTTCATTATTTTCATTTTATTAATATTTTCATTAAAGTAGTTTAGTTTCCTCTAAATTCATAAGTCTCTGTCTCTTTCTCCCTCCTCTCCTGGAAGAGAGACGTGGGGGAGAGCATCCGTCATTCATCTCAGTGGCCAGTCTGGCCCAAGCCACGATGCTATTTTGCCTAGATATCTGGGTATCTAGAATCAACGAGATACTCAGTGTAGAGTTCTCAGTGGAGAGAGAGAGGCACTTTTGAGAGCTTCCATAGCCTTGTCAGGGGACAATTTTGGTATTAGAAGACTCACATTACCCATTGTCTCTTCACTTTCCACATGGAGTACAAATTAATAGCATGTGAATTAATTATAGGAAGGCATTCTGGCACCAAGACCAGAGGTTTGTCCTCTGGTGTGTCTTGTCCTCCAAACTAAAGCCTCTGGATGACGCTCACAAGCAGGGACCATGGCAGTGATGTAGCTGAGACTATCTGGTTGAACACAAGCATTTTGTTCCCGTCGCAGAACTGACAGAGCGGAAAGTCAACAGGTAGGCGATGTATTTTTGAGACGGATTTATTCCATCTCACGTTAGCAATCAAAATGGATGATGCTCAGTGTTTGCAGTTCAGCCAGGACCAGCTCTGCACCTGCGCAGGCCAGTCACCGTGACAGCTATTTCAGATTGTGTTGACTACACTCCCATCTAGCGGTGTCTGCGTAGCACAACGTCATAGAGTCATAGGATGGTTAGAGTTGGAAGGGACCTTAAAGATCGTCTAGTTCCAGCCCCCGGCCCCATCCGACCTGGCCTTGAACACTTCATACGTCCTTGAACACGCCCCCGTCTACTTTTTTGGGACTTCGTTTTTTTTCACGTGGTCTTTGAATTTCCCCATGTTCTTAAGATTTTTTTTTTCTTTTTGAGGCTCACCAAGCTGATGCAAAGTTGTACTTTGCCAAGAGATATTTATTCATCTGTTTCTGTCTGGCCTCGGAGACCAAGCAGTCTGAAGATTCACTAGCAAATTACCTGGCCTTCTTAAATGCAAGCGAGGAAGCTGAGATTAAATACCAGGACCTGGAACAATCATCTCACTTGTTTGTGATACCACAGCCAGGAATGCAGCCACCCTGCAGAAAGAGAAGTTTGAGCAGCATCTCCAGAGGATGACTGAAATAGCTGGCGCTCGGGCAGCTGCCTGGCATTGAGCCCAGGCCTGAGTCAGTTTTGGACTTCAACACGTCTGTAGAACAGAGCGCGGACTTGATAGCAATGGTGATCATCATAGCAACCTTTCATTCAGTTGTCATCCTATCTGTCAATATAAATCCATCCAGGCCCAAAAGTAATAAAAAAGTAGGCTAAGAAAACACAATTCCAATCAGAGCATACAGGAAAAGAGTAATTAGTTAAGTGCGTCTGAGGTTGACAACAGCAACCTTCCCCAAGGTTTTCGTTTGCTTGATTATCCCCTGGGGTGTTTCACCAGCCTCAGCTCTGAAAGGATTTTTGAGGAGTGGGGTGAAGGCAGGAACACGGGCAGACACTACCTGATAGAATGGAAAAGAAGAGTTGCTATATTCAGTTGGCTAAAAAGAAAAAAGGAAAAGGTGGAAATAATTGGGGGCAAGGGTCTTTGCCAAACAAGGAGCTCTATTTATTTTCTTTTTCCATGAGAAAAAATCAAGCTCTTAAAGAAATTAAAGATGGATGCAAAACTTTGAGAAGTGCAAGATTTTTTTTGACTTGGATTTCAATGTTGCAATGTTCCCGTGGTTTCAGGTAGGAAACAGTGTCGGTCTGGAAGGTTTGTTGATTGACAGAGAAACAGGACCCACTTCAGTGTTATTAGTTGTCAGATGTTGGCAAATTGACTAAACATTGGGGGTTGGAATGAATAAAAGTTTAAAGGGAAATTTAAAATCAGATCCGTGGAAAGAAATGTGTTAAGTCTTACAAAGCTATGCTGTCACAAGTGGTCCTGGTGTAAGTTATTGGGTGGGCGTCCTCATACAGCCTTCACTGCTACAGTCACCTCCCTGTAGTGCCTAAATGTTATGAGCAACACCAAAAAGTAAGTGCGGTCTGCATGGCAGAAGCTGACCTCTGGGCTAATACCTAAACTCCTGCTATCGTCAATGGAAATAGGTAATTTCCTTAGAAGATTTAGCTCATACAAAGTAGCTACATAAAACGTATTGGATGGATCACACTCCAAAACATTTACTTTTCTCTGTAGGCTATAAGAGGAGCGGGAAGCAAGTGCCTTGTATGTAGATGTTCCAATTTAGGTGGCATTAGTCCTGCTGAAGATGGTTCAAATACGTTCTGCTAAATTGGAGTGGGAGATCTGGGAAAAGAAAGGGCTGAAAAAAGTCCCACCAAATTTGTGTTTGCAATAGAGGATGTGTTCAGGCTACCCCAGGGCTGAAGGTTGTCCCTCCCAGCCTCTGAAGGGTCATGGGTGGAGTTTGCGCGCATGGGCTTGAAAAATGCACCCCATTAATGCCTTGCCAACACCTCTCCCAACCACATGCACATCTGGATAAAAACACAGCTGACAAGGAGAGTCTATACAGAAGAAAAAAAGAAGCAGATTTTCTGTTCAGTTCCTTTGCCAGCATAGCCTTAACCACAGTATCATATCTAGTTTTGGCCACTGGATATTTATTTTTTCTTGATATTTTCATACTAAACAAATCCGGAAAAGATCAGACAAAGCCTCAGGAGTTTTGGAAAATGGTATTTGTAAGGAAATCTAGTGAATGAGGTGATTCAGTACACATGAGAGGAAAATAAAAAGGTGCACTAGGACAAGCAGCGGTATTTATCTAAACTGCATTTTTCTGGTTAAGGGTCTGGCAACTAAACTCCCTCTGAGTTCTCAGCAACAAGAAATAGGTACTTTCACAAGATGATTCGTCCTATCTGTTTTAGGGTGAATTAAACTACTCACATCTGGAATCCTTCATTCTACCCCATTGACAGGATGGGAGGGTGAGACAACCGCAAGGTGCTTTTGGGTGTGTTTGGGGTTTTTTTTGGCAGGGTGAACATACGCTGAGGATGGCATAGATGTTCTCCATACTTATTTTCATTGGTGGAAGCTGGATTCTTTTTCAGCCTCCTTCAAATAAGAACAATGTCTGCATTAGAGGTGATGCTACATACGTAGAGTGAATATATAATACGCATCAATACGTGTTAGCAATGGAAATGTGGCTGTTACCATTGGAGCAATCAGACCAAATACTTACTTTTCACAACGGAAAGGAATACGGCAAAACTTGTGATGGCATCTAATGAAAGAATTTGATTTTTTACTTTGCTTGCACAGACTGGAAACATTAGCTAGAAAGTCCTCTTGTGCCAGAGAAGAGGCATGGGAATTACTTGTTTTAAGTGCTCTTCTCCACTCCACAAGGACGTGGAGTAATAAGTGATGCGACTAGTGAAGCTTTGTAATGAATCTTTCTAGAAATCAGGTGACAGGTCTAATAATGCAAAGACTCTTTTCCTCTCTGCTTCTCTATTCTGTGAAGAAACTTTCATTATTCAAGTCTTAACTGTCAAGGTGCTAAAATTCCCTGTTTTATCACTAGAACAAAGGTCATGACAAAGCAAGAGTGGAAAAACAAAACGGTTGTTACAGAGTTCGTCCTCCTGGGTTTTGGGAATGGCCCTCAACTGGATTCTCTTCTCTTCCTGATGTTTCTGTCCATCTACATCGTGACCATAACTGGAAACGCCCTTGTCGTTATGCTGGTGGTGGCTAACCGGCGCCTTCGCACACCCATGTACTTCTTCCTGGGCAATTTGGCCTGCTTGGAAATCTGCTACAGCTCAAACATTTTGCCGAGGATGTTGCTTAGCTACCTGGATGGAGACAGAAGCATTTCGGTCAACGGGTGTTTTACACAATACTATTTCTTCGGTTGCTTGGCAGCTGCTGAGTGCTGTCTCCTGGCAGTGATGTCCTACGACAGATTCCTGGCGGTGTGCGAGCCCCTGCACTATCCATCCCGCATGAACCGCACGCTCTGTCTCCAGCTGGCTGCCGCGTCTTGGATAAGTGGCTTTCTCTCTAATTCCATCCTAACGGTCCTGATCTCAAATTTAGACTTCTGCGGGCCTAATGAAATTGAGCATTTTTTCTGCGACTCATTCCCAATGATAAAACTCTCCTGCAGCGACACACGCGTGATGGGACTCGTCACTTCTGTTGTGGCAGGTGTGTGCTCACTGCCGCCCTTTCTGCTGACCTTCTCGTCCTACCTTTACATCATTATCACCATCATGAGAATTCCTTCCGCCACTGGGAGGAAAAAGGCCTTTTCCACTTGCTCCTCACATCTTGTTGTGGTGATTCTTTTTTACTGGTCAATACTAACTGTCTACGTACTTCCTCATCGTGACAGCCAAATATCTCCGAACAAAGTCTTCTCTGTTTTTTATACCATTCTCACTCCCTTGGTCAATCCTCTCATCTACAGCCTGAGAAACGAAGAAGTAAAGGAAGCTCTGCGAAAAGAGACAGGAAGACTTCTGGCTTTCAGGGGGTTGCTTTCTGTTAAAAAAAGGGGGGCAGAAGTCCCCAATGAGCTATAGGCTCAGACACAACTACACGGCATGTGAATATAGTTCATTTGAATAAAGCTTGGGAATACATAGCTGTGCATCTTAAAAATAAAAAAGCAGAGAAACGAAATGGTAAAACAATCTTGCTAGCAGTTGGGGGGTGGTAAGGAGAAAGAACATGAACATGTAGTGAATACCGTAAAGTAAGCAAAATAAATCCATGAATGTCATCGTATAGGTATCACTAAGCATCGTGTCTTCTCATCTGCCTCCTTGCTTTCTGCTTCCTCACTACAGCCAAAAATTCAGCTCAGAATAAATTGTAAGCCAATTTATAGTGGATTGACCATTTCTTTGTTAATGTTACGGTCTGGATTACTCCTAGTTTTCACATCTACAGCATAGATGTCTGCACCCAAGACAGTTACCTGCACTCCCTTGATTGCAAATAAAGAGAGTGAGAAACATTTGCTTGACTGTGGTTAATCTGAGATATTTTTGATGTCTGGTTTTGGTTAACATAAGCTGTGCTCTAGAAGGGCTCAGTTCAATGTACTAAAGAGGTGCCAGCTCATACAGAACACAGAACATAGACATCCAGTCTAAAATTGATTAAACGCTATCCGTATTTGGACCGACAATTAAAACCTTAGAGCAACAGCAAAACTCCCACAACGACATTGCAACAACTTCCAAAGAGGAATGGCTGCTCTGTTGAGGTCTGGTGGAGAGGAAGGGAGGTAAAGAGAAAGGACCATCTTCACCAACCTGAAATTAAGCTCATTTTGCACATGTAGCTTTGTTCTCCTTGAAAACAACTAAGAAAGAGGAAGAGCTGTTTAGAAATCTTCTGTAGGCTATGGAATTGTGATTGCTGTGTTTGTTCTTATATTTACATGGTTAAAAGAATAAAAGGAATAGTGGTTAGCAAAGCTTCACGTTTCACTAAAGCGTCCAGCGGTGGAGAAGAGACAGCACAGGAACAGGGTGGCCATCGCAGCAAGGAAATACAGCTTTTGACAGCAGTTAGCAGAACAAGAAACAGCTAATGGGAAACATCCCTGGAGTCTGGAGGAGGGAATGACTGGAGAGGGGATTAGCAAAAATAGGAAGGAACGGGTACCACCTGCCACGCAAAGCTGTGTGAGAAGGGAGGACCTTTCTCGTGCCTTGGCTAAGCGTAGGCAATTAACTAGAGCTTCAAGCTCAAGAATACGTCTGTCCCATGGCATATATCTACAATAGGCCAAATTAACCAGGCCCAGAAATGTCTCTATTGCTTTACTTACTGTAATGGGTATCCACTAACACTTATATATCTGCAAGACAAACTCTGCACGTGTTTCGTCACCTGATCTCCCAACATTCACTAAACGGAAAAGGCATTTCTAGACTGTGACTTATCTGGACATTTTGGACTTTTGAGGCTATGATGAACTACACCTTAGAAGTGTCTGTTCCTCTCCCTTGATTATAGAGTAAGTGACCCTTTGACAAGCTCAGAGGTAGAAATTTAGGACTCAAACCACTTGACAAACATAGACCTTCAGTGCCATTTGAGACACCCAGCTGGTCTAATGTTCCAGAAGGACAGGTCTCCTATGCATCTCTGTCATATTTGTCAGTCTTGAGCAGGTATCTTGGATACTCTAGAGCATTTTGTAAGTCACTAGATCTGTCAACACCAATTCAACCACTGGATTACAGATGTCTGAAGTTAGGTATGGTGAACCTTTCTTTGACTTATTACCAGGTTTCCTTATCTCGCACAAAATACTTTGTTCAATGTGGGTCTAGGAAACTTTTCAAAAATTAGTTTTGGAAACCTCAAGCTGAATTTCTAAATTTCTGAAGAGCTGGAGTTCAAGTAGGATCCATTTCACCTGAATTTATCCATTCAGCTATAAACTTTTTAGCTAAATGACATACTGCTGCTACCATAGATATCCATCTCTCCCTCTCTCTCTCTCTCTATATATATATATATGAGGTATATATATAAATATACACACCTCAGATAGATAGATGTGTAAAACAAATGGTCTCATTTGGGTCGGTTGTCTCCATCAAGACAGACTTGATTAATAATTCAAACAAGGCATATAGCAAAGGGTGTTTTCCTCCTCTCGTTACCTTCAAATGGAGAATCACACTCTGCTGTTTAAACTTTATTTTAAATTTAAATTTTAACATCATTATTGTTAACTTTATTGCTTCTACTCATGTAAGACAAAAAAAAAAGTTAACTTTCATTAATTTAAATTGTCCACAGTCTACTACAATACCAAGGGAGATGTTTTGTCTTCTGAGTATAGCTGGTAATGAATCCAGAGAGGGGTTGCTATCTCGGGAAGCAATGTAAGGTAGCACGTGGTTCAGAACAGCTGAACCTCACCCTTTCTTGGAGATCCTCCAGGAAACTGTTCACAGCCCTGAAGTGTTGCCCAAAGGGCAGAAAAAGGTATCCCAGTGTCTGAAATCATGAACAAAGGCATGAACAAACTCTGGATTGCTTCTCATGAAAATTGAGGTATACCAGTATGTTGTATGCTATTTGGTAATGAAAATTGGCAAGAAAAATGCTTGTTAGTATAGGTGGCTGAAGAAGGAAAAAAAAAAAGAGTAATTTAACCTTTTTAAAGGGTAGAAGAGAATGCATCTGATGTCTGAGCTATATGTTAAGACTTTCACAGAGATATAACAGAATTAAGTACTTCTAGCAACTCACTTATTTTAGATTATTTCTGAAGAATTAATGACAATAACATGAGAGTTGTTGCTTCTATTCATAGCTTGTAAGGGGAAGGCAGGTGGGTAGCTGTCTCAGCTGGTGATGTTTGCCATATGGCCGGTCATAGAAACAACACAGAAGCTTTTCTTGATCATTCAGGAAAATATTTCACTCATAAAAATAAGGATAAAAACAAACAAACAAACAAACAAACTCACTCCTCCCTGCTCTGAAATGGGTCCTTTTTTTAAAGAAACAAAGCAGCTGCACAGTTTGTGAAAGGGAGGTGCTACCCACAACAGAGGACAATCAGGTTACAGAGTACTTCAGTAAACTGAACCACCCGAACACGTGGAAGCAGCGGAAGGTGCGGAGGGAAGCAGCTGATGCCATTGCAAGACTGGCGTTGGTCATCTTTGTCAAAACAGGCATAGGTTCCCAGTGACAGGAAAAAAAAAAAAAGCAAATGTGCCCATCTTCAGGAAGACCAAGAAGAAAGATCTGAGGAACATCAGCCTCAGCTCAGCCTCAAGGAAGAACATGGAGCAAATCCTTCTGGAAGCCGTGTCCAGACACATGAAGGGCAGGAAAGGATGTTTAACAGCACAGATTTACCAAAAACACATCACGCATGACCAACCCGACACCTTTCCATGCTGAGAAGACTGGCTCAGAGCGGGGTGGCGGATGTCATTTAATGACTTCACCAGTTCTTGACATAGTAGACTTGTAGCCAAACTAGGAAGATCTAAACTGTATCAAAAAACATTGTAATGGTCTGGACCATCAAGGCTTTAATGGGCAGTGGTCAGCAATCTGAGTCTAACTGGTAGCTGCCTGGAAGAGGCATTCTTCACGGGCTGATACTGGTACTAAAGCTGTTTCACATATTTATCAGTGATGGGGACAATATGATGGAGAACATCCTCAGGAGTTTCCAGGTGACCAAAGAGAGCCATACACAGGAACTTCATGAAGTTCAAAACAAATGCCAAATCCTGGCCATGGCCACAAAACATGCATGGATATAGACTGGGAATGACCGTCTGAGGAGCAGCTCTGCAGCAAAGGGTGTGGGGTTCCTGGGGATGGCAAACTGGAGGCGAGCCAGCGGTGTGTCCCTGCGTTGGAGAGGAGTAACTGCCTAGCCAGCTGTGTTAGCAAGAGGTAAGCAGCTGGCCAAAGGAATGCACCCGTTCCCCTCTGCTTGGCACTTGTGAGGCCACCTATGGAGGAAGGTGTCCCATTGGGGCATCCCTCTACGCAAGAAACAGCTTGATAAATAGAAGAGAGTTCAGACGACGACCACCAAGCTGATCAGAGGGAACACAAGTCAAGATGGTAGCATTCAACATTGGGAAAGGGGTTGTATTTTATAACAACGCAGACTTGTAACTTCACTTGACTGTGAAGGACCACAGGAAGGTCGGCCAGTGCCCATAACCGACGCGCAGGTCGGAGGGTGCCTGAACTGCAAACTGCCGGGGAGGACTTTTCCCAGCTCACGCTGCTTCCCACCATGCATGTGGCTGCTCCTTTCTGCGCTATCCCGGGTAGTGACACCGATCAAGAAACTGGATTCAGTGAGGAATACGATCAAGGTTTCTGACTTACCTTCGTAGCTGGGGTAAAGACCGTCCAAACTGAGAAGGTCATTCAAACGTTTGCCTCAGGTACGGTTAGCCACAGCACAAATAGCGAAATACAGCCAGGAAGAGTGCAGGTGGTCTACAAGAGGAAAGTTTCTTACAATACTGAATTCATAAGCAATTGTTCAGTGGCACTGAATAACGAATAACGGTAGTTTAAAAAAGTTACAGAATTAGCAGGTCATTATATTTTATATTATTTTATATTTTATATTTTAGCAGTGATGATACCAGATAGTAAAATATATGTTCAGTATATATCTTCAAGCTTCAAACGTTTGGCTATACCACCGACAATTTTATTCTCCTTTATTTATCTGAAATCTGTACATACATATATACCTACGTGTGTGTGAAAACAGGGGAAATTTTATTTTCTTTTTTCCTAGAAATAGAGCAGAGAATGTAATTAGCTTTCAGTTCTGTCGGAAAGGAAATGGTGTTTTGCACACAGAACATAAAACAGGTGGATTGTTGAGGAAAACATATTTCAGAAAATACCAGTTGAACTGAGACAAGAAATTGGCATGGCAACATTTTAGCTTGATTAAAAATAAAAGCAGACAAACTAAAAGGAAAACCCGAGCTCTTCTGCACTGAAGCTCCTTGGGTTTTGTTATTACCTTTCTTTTCTATTGTGTCTTGCTTTTTTTTAGGGTGCCTTTTGAAATGTTACTTGCCCAACTGTATTTGATTGTCCCGTTTTCTAAATGATGGAAGCCATTTCAGAGCAGCCCCCCGTTTTTTCTTCATCCCCGTGAAGACTTCCCACGTCTTCGCTGTTGGCTTCCGCAGACCGTGCTGTTTCTCTTTCGCATGGACGCTGCTGGAGCAGCGGGGCTCAGAAACCAGACTTACTTCACCTTGCAGGGGTTCTCCCACCTCGCCGCTCTCCAGGTCTTCCTCTTTCAGGGAATTCTCCTGATGTTCCTGGTCACGATGGCGGGGAACTCCCTCATCATCATAGTTGCAACCACTGACCCTGCCTTGCACACCCCCATGTACTATTTTCTCAAAAACCTGGCTTTCATTGAAATTTGCTTTACGCTAAACATCGTCCCCAAGATGCTTGTGGATTTGTTGTTGGAGAGAAAGGTCATCTCCTCGTCTGCCTGTGCCCTGCAACTTTATTTTGTCATATTCTTCATCACTTCCGAGTGTTTCCTTTTGGGCGCAATGGCATACGACCGATACGTGGCTGTATGCCGTCCCTTGCACTACGCCATAATGATGAACAGGAGAGTCTGTCTCCATATGGCGATAGCATGCTGGATGGCCGGCGTTCCGCTCTCCGTGGGACTCACCGCTTGGCTCTTTAGCTACCCCTTTTGCGGCTCAAAGGAGATTGAACATTTCTTCTGCGACATCACTCCTGTTCTGGACCTGGTCTGTTCAGACACATACTTATTCGAGCTTCTTCTGTTCATTGCTACTGTTATAATCATTTTGATCCCATTTATCTTGACAGCAGCTTCTTACATCCAGATAATCCGCACCGTCCTCCAAATGCCATCTGCTGAAGGAAGACGCAAAGCTTTTTTCACCTGCGTTGCTCACCTGGTGGTGGTGACACTCTTCTACTGCACAACTGGCGTGGTGCATTTAAAGCCAAAGTCCAGCCTCTTGGCAAACAGCAGGAAACTGGTGGCTCTTTCTTACACAGTAGTGACTCCTATGCTGAACCCCATCATCTACAGCTTACGGAACAAAGAAGTAAAGCATGCCCTGAGGAGGACGTTTGGGAGGAGACAATTCTTCAGCCAGGTGCCTCTGCCCAGACAGTCACACCGGTTTTCTGAAAACTGTCCACGCTTGAAAGGTTAAAAAACGAAGAATTGATGCATTCCTCAAAGCCTGTAAAGGGTTTGGACATTTCAACCTTTGTTGGAAAATACCGAGAAACGCACATAACCTGTATCATGAATAAATGAATATATTTAATGCAAGTGTCCAAAATATTACAGAGACTACAGAAATAAGCTATAAAATCTGTACATTAAGCTAGCAAATGTTTAAGCCTTTTTCCCTTCTACACAACAGTTAGCTTTCAAGCACATCTAAAATAAATCCCTGTCGTAAGAACACGTGACTACAGCACTCATAAGCCTAACTTGTACAAAAATTCCAGCAAAGTCAGAGGAAAAAAAAAGAAATAAAGAGCTGTGCATGTTTTCAGGAAAAATACACCAACAGGTCGCTGGCACATCGATATAGCTCATCCCTTGGTAAGCTGTTCCTCCTATCAGTTGACAGGACATAGGAATGGGATTCGGTTCCAGATTATGACACCCCACCGTAGGTCTCTGTATGTAAGTCAGCACCGACATGCCCACCAAAGCCAGTGACCATCTGGTCAACGCAACCAGCAGCGTTTAAGGAGTGAACAAGTGAGAGGACCTTGATTTGGCTGCTTCAACACAGATCCCTACCACGGCTGGAAACGTCCTACATCATCTTACGTTGGTTCCAGCACAAGAAGGTTTGAGTTTCCTGTAAGTCTGTGTTATAGCTGCCAACTCCAATGTAGCTGATGACCCTGGGGACTGCAGGCAGCCAAGGATATCCCAAACCACACCTACACTGCAGCGAATCAAGGGATGTGCGCTGTGGTATTCCCCAAAGGCCTCCAGCTGCCATGCCAGAAGAGCGTCAGGAAACCAAATCCAGAGTCCACGGCCCTGTATCCATCATTTTTCTGGAGAGGTGAGCGTGATTCCTCTCCAGCTGTGTCGGGGTAGTTAGGGATCCCACCACGTGACGTCACAGAATCACGGAATGGTTGATGTTGTGTGGTGGTGCAACCTCACCCCCCGCTCCTTGGGACGCACTGCAACGTCGGGAGCAGCCAGCGTCGCATTCTTGCCTTGGGCACAAGCGCAGGGGCTGGGACCAACTGGCACCTTCTTACCTTGGCTTCAGGTGCCGTGAGTTTGTTGTCCCAGTCACAAGTAGAGCGAGTTTGGCACTTCCTAACCGCGTCCGAAACTCCTGTTTCCTGGGAAACGTACCTGAAACTCCTGCTGCCTGCATCGTAGCCCGCTCTGGAAGGCACCAGAATTATCTGGCGGTAGGGATGAAAGTCAATTATCTCAGAGCCTATGAATAGTGACCCTAAGTGAGACCCTTTGGGCTCTCCTGGACCGCAGCGGGCTGTGACCAGCGTCTCCCCTGAGGTGGGACACCCCTCGGGCATAAGGAAGGGCCAGGGCAAAGTCAAACTCGTCAAGTCTCAGTTCTTGCTGGTTGAGGAATGCCGATGCATTGGAGTGTTTACTGGAAACTCAAGAAGGGGGAAATTTTAACTACAGGCTGGCCTCTCTCGCCCTCCTACCTACCCGTGTGTTTGAATATACTCGTTAGCCTTCACAAGTGTGGGTGTCTATATCTTATTGGATCCAAATATTTCTGTTTGGGTTTTTTTTTCCAAAAAAAACTTAAATCTCCCAGCTGCCAGCAGTTTTACAAACCAGGCCCCCAGATTGGTGAGAAGCTTGTGCAAATACGCACTCACTTTCATTCTTTTACGTTCCCCACAGGATACTCGCCTGTTTTCCCAAAGTCTTATGCGTAGGCAGCTGTCTCCAACAGGTGAACGGCAGCTCCTACCAGGACGGGTGAAAACCAGAAGATCCCAGATGAGGTTTTTTTCCCTCTGTTCAGCTTTCAGCAGCACAGCGGGGGCTTCGGCTCCAGTCCCTGGGAGAAGTTCAAAGCTCTTTCAGCAGATGGGACCACAGCGCGTTCATCCATAGTCACCCAGTGTGGGGGGAGAGCGGGGCTGTTAACGGCACCTCGCGTGGGATGTACCCTGGTACCCTGGGCTGAGGGTACCACCGCTGCTCGCCCAGCTCCGAGAGATCCCCTGTTCAGCATCCCCCATGGCGGGGGTGCAGGCAGAGCCCCCCATGGAACGTTCCCCATGGCTGGGGTGGAGGCTGAGCCCCCATAGAGCATCCCCCATGGCGGGGGTGCAGGCAGAGCCCCCCAGAGATGGTCCCCCATGGCTGGGGGGGGGGGGAGGTAGGATGGAGATGTGCGCATGAAGAACATATTGTACCAGCAGAGTGGCGCAGCGGAAGCGTGCTGGGCCCATAACCCAGAGGTCGATGGATCGAAACCATCCTCTGCTAACCACATTATTTATTACCTGTCCACCACCTTCCCCCCCAGGGCGTTTGGACGCAGCGCGGGAATCATAATGTAGCAGGGCCGGTTAGCTCAGTTGGTTAGAGCGTGGTGCTAATAACGCCAAGGTCGCGGGTTCGATCCCCGTACGGGCCATATTTGTCTTTTCCTTATCTTTTTTTTTCCCTTACTTCTTTCTGGCCTCGGGCAGCGATCGCGCAGGGACCTCGCAATCCTGGGGTGTGCGGGGAGGCCGCCCCCCTGCAAAAACAAAAAACCTGGAGGGAAATGACGGAAAAACTAGCACTTAGCAGAGGATGGTTTCGATCCATCGACCTCTGGGTTATGGGCCCAGCACGCTTCCGCTGCGCCACTCTGCTCTGCAGCTAAAAGGGTGTGCACTACCCTACTAGAGGTTTCTCCAAGCGCCTTCCCTGCACACACACAGAGGGCGCTCTCCGGGGGTCCTGTCCCCCCTGGCCCCGGGCTATGGGCCCCTGGGAGAGCCTCGCCCCGAAGTCCCTCCCCACCCTTTGCCCTGCCCCTTCTGTCACAGGTTGTCATTCGTATTGGAAGACAAATGCCTCTGCATGCTACAGCCAACAGCGCCAACTGAACAGTGAGGAATTGTCAAAAAATAGCTTTGCACAGGAAGTCAGCAACCAGTCGGTGTGTAGCCCGTGCACCTGGTTAAGCATGGAATCACAGAATCATGGAATGGTTTGGGTTGGAAGGGACCTTAAAGCCTACCCACTCCCACCACACCACCTTGCTCCAAGCCCCATCCAACCTGCCCTTGAACACCTCCAGGGATGGGGCACCCACAGCTTCTCTGGACAACCTGGACCACGGGCTCACCACCCTCACAGCAAACAATTTCTTCCTGATATCCAACCTAAATCTACCCTCCTTCAGTTTGAAACCATCAAGTTCTTCCAACAATTTCTTCCTCACATCTCAGCTAAATCCTCCATCTTGCAGTTTAAAACTGTTCCCCCTCATCCTATCACCACCTGCCCTTGTAAAAAGTCCCTCCCCACCTTTCCTGTAGGCCCCCTTTAGGCACTGGAAGGCCCCTCTAAGGTCTTCCCAGAGCTTTCTCTTCTCCAGGCTGAGAGTTGGGGAACAACCCCAACTCCCAGGCCCAAAATGGGCTTGGGGGTCAGCCATGAGGATGTGACTGTAAGGGGGAGGTGTCAGGGATGCAGCTGGAACTCCGGCATGGGATGCAGCTCTGGGTCATCAGCATGGACCGCTCCCAAGCTCGGAGGTGATCCTTGAATATCAAGTTCCTTTCTTGGACCTCTCTTCCCTCCAGGGCCTTATCCCATGTCACTATTCCAAGCAGGCCCCTAAAAAGGCCAAAGTCTCCTCTCCTCAAGTCCAGCATTGCAATCTTGATTTTCACCTAGATACATACCCTCAGGTCGCTGAACTCCACCATCTCATGGTCACTGCAGCCAAGGCTGCCTTTGACCTTCACGTTCTTAACAAGGCTTACCTTGATGGCAAGTGTGAGGTCCAGCAGAGCACCTCTCCTCATTGGGTCCCCTATCACTTGGGTCAGGAAGTTGTCATTGATGATCTCCAGGATCCTCCTGGGTTGTTGGGTTGTCCTACCAGCACATATCAGGGTGGCTGAAGTTCCCTGTGAGGACCAAGGTCTGTGAACGTGAGGCTGCTTCCAGCTGTCTGTAGGTAGCCTCATCCACTTGTTCCTCCTGGTCAGGTGGCCTATAGCAGACACCCACTACAACGTCACCCACACTGGTCTGCTCTTTAATCCCCACCCATAGGTGGCTGCTCACCCATCCCCAGGCAGAGCTCCAGGCATCCAGCTGCTGCCTCACATCAAGGACAACTCCCCCTCCTTGTCTTCCTGGCCTGTCCTTCCTAAGGAGCCTGTGGACACACATCACAACACTCCAGCCATGCGAGGTGGCCCACCTCATGTCCATGATCCCAACAAGACTGGACACAAACCCCCAGTTCCTCGTGTTTATTCCCCGTGCTGCGTGCACTAGCATACACGCGTGTCAGAGAGGCCACACAGCATGCCGACTGCCCAGAACGGGTTTGGGGAATGTCTCCATGGTGGTGCCTTTTAGGCACTTCCTTGCCTGCGTGCAAGTGCTGAAGGTGACCCTGCTTAAGCCCCATTTTGCTGCTTTTGTGTTCCCTTTCCTTCACATCAATCCAGATCCTTTGCTTGCCAGCCCTGTCCACCACTGCCTTACCCCCGACTGTCACCCCCCCGGCTCTGCAGTTATGTCTGGTACTCTCCAGGTGGCCCTTGGGAGTATCACTGGTGCCCATATGGAAGAACAGCGGGGGGTGACAGTCAGAGGGCCAAGGGAGCTGTAGCGGTCCCTCCACAACACCCCAGATCTGGGACCCCCAACAAGAAAAAGAACTTTTTCTAGACAAGAAAAGTCGTACCCTGCGGCAGGGAGTCGCCCACCACCATCACTGGCCACTTCCCCCTGGTGGCCTTGCATGGTTTGGGTGACTTAGCCCAGACGGTTCATTTGAAAGCACACCCACCTCCTCAGCGTTGAGGACAGTGAACCTGTCCTGCTGTTGCAAGCCTTCAGGTGGAGCAGGAGCCTTCCTTGATGCCAGAAGCCAGCAGCTTCCAGCCCTTGCCTTCCTTGTAGTTTCCTTTTATGATCTGCTACAGGCTCCGCCTGTCACCCCACTGCAGCTGAGGTCCAGGGATCTTGAAGTGTGTGGTCTGAGAAGGTCCTGTAGATCTCTTTCTGATGCCGCTTAGCCTGCAGACTTCCTCCTGTAACTCCTCCAGTTGGTAACACAGGCCTCCAACACCCCCCCCAGCAGGAAAGACCATCTCTGCCAGCCTCAGGGAGGGCCCTCAGGCATTCCCAGCAGCCTGGGGCCACAGGGCTTCAACCCCTATCCAAAACTCTGGGTTGAACTTCAACCAAGTCTGGGTTGAAACCTCTGCCCTGGCTGGGGCAGCTGCTCCAACACCTCTGGTGTGTCACCATTGCCACTGAGAACATTTAGGCTGGTCTGAACCAAGATGAGGTCCCCTTCTTTGCACCCTTTGCATCGGTTAGCTGCACTCTCAACCTAGCTGCAGCTCAGCCAGTTTTCCATTCATCCTGCAGTCCACCCCTCCGGGCCCATCTCCTGGAGAGACCATGCTGAAAGGCTTCCTGAAGCCAAGGAGAATGACTTCCACCATTCTTACATCATCCACCAAGCCATTACTGCACCACAGAAAGCAGCCAGGCTGGGCTAAAGTGCCCAGTGGAGAACCCCTTGGATCAAGATGCTCCAAAAGCTCAAATCCACCACCAGCTCCAGGGGTGCCTCACCTGCTGCAGATGTTCTGCAGGACCAGGATGCAAGAGCAACATTCAGCTAGGTAGTTGGGAAAGGAGACCAGGACAGTCTGCCCAGGAAACCTGGACACCAGTGTTGCGTGAAAAGGGGCCAAGTGGTTTTGGCAGAAAATAAACCCCCTTGCGTTCTAACCCTCCTCACCGAGGTGGGAGGCTAGGTGCGGCTGGGTTTAAATGCTGAGTGATGCCCAACTCAGCACTATCAGTCCAATCGCGTTTAATACGTATTAAACTATTGTGAATTGGATGCACTAATAGTGGACTGCACCTTCAGGCTAGTGGTGCTCGTGAACTAGCACGGCCACTCTCGAGTCTTTGGTCGCATTCAGTGAGAAACCGAAACGACTAGCTACTTAAACAGTGCAGTTTATTTAAACAACAGATATACAGGTTCTTTAGGATTGCCGGTGATAAATACATTGTCTGCAAAGCATGTGCAAATAAAGATATTGTTAAGTATACAAACGCGCAACAAAATTATAAACAATACAGCCTGGCTATAAATGTAGAGTACAGATTCTCTAGAGAAATTTCTAAGTTTCCCGAGAAAACACTCGGTATAATCGAAGTCTTACCCAAAGGTGTCCCTATGTGGGGGAAGAAAGGCTCAGCCCGTCGACTGATGCCGGAAATCAGCGATGGAATTCTTCACAATGGTGTCTTCCCTGGCATCCCCTCTCTCGGGCTATTTTTATACTATTTTTTTATCTTCAAAGTGGAGTTTGAGTGACTTTAGTCATACGTACTTTTATTATGATTAACGTACTCAAGGAGGAGCGTTCGCACCTCGGAGGCGGATAGCCTCCGGGATGAAGGTGTGTTTTGGTACATTGTGGTGAGCAAAGTTCGCACAAAGGACAGCATTTCATCAAGGGCCTCTGGTTCGTCCGGTAGGTATGGGGACCATCTCGTCCCCATATCTGCTATTCGTCACAAGGGAAGGCCACGGAACAAGCGCGTTCCGTTCCATCCCTCGTGTAGTTTCGCAAACAACCTTGTACAGGGAATCACAGAGGTGGCATTCTCCGTGTGCTAGCTGCGGCTGTATTCTACCTCAGAAGCCTCTTGATTTTATGACTTTCCTTAATGTGTGAACAATGCTGTATTTTTGTATTCTTGGCCAATTCAGTAATTATTCCACAACCAGGAAAGGAGGAACGCCGATCTGCAGGCGGGGGATTGTGCAGCAGAGCTCAGGAGGACGTGATGGGGGCTTGGAGACAGGTAGGCAGGTACAACATAGGAGGCAGCCCAAGCTGCAGAGGGATAAATAGGAGAAATGCAGGTGTGAAACTCGTCACCTTAAGTCTGCTCACCCCTGCTCTAGGGAAAAAGAGCACCAATAATGATTCTTCTAAGGGAAAAAGCTCTTTTTTCACCAGCAAATTCAATTTACAGCTTCCCAATTGCTGTGGCAGAGTCTGGGCTTGGGGGTCTTATTGGGAGGAGGGGAGAAGTAAGTGGACTGTCTTAGAAGATCAGAACAGGAGACACCCAGACCTTGCAAATGAAAAAAATTTAAAAAAAAATAATTTAAAGAGCAGCTTGCAAGCTCTCTGCTTTGAACGCCTTTCCCATGGCACAGCTTCAAGGTGTGTTACTGCAAGCCATAAGCTACACTACTCCCAGTTCTAACCCCCACCCTTGAGAAATCCTGGTCTCCACGGACGGGTGCGTTGGGTTCACACGGCACAGCTGGAGGCCAGAGGGGGGGCCTCAGCCAGGCAGTCAGCAAAGCTGGTGGCACCTCCGTAAAAACATACTGAAGAAAGGACAAAGCACTGGCCAGAACGAGGAAAAGAAATGCGCAGGAAGCAATCCCGCTGACAGCGAGGGCAGAGCAGGAGCGGCAGGAGGAACTCCAGGAGTGGGAGCCGCTTCCCTGCAGCCTGCGGAGGATGCCCTGACGGAGCAGGTCATCCCCAGAGAGGACCAGGCTGTAGCAGATACCCGCAGGGCCCCTGCCACAGCAAGTGGGCGATGGCCACATGCTGTGAACACACCATCTTCCACGCACATCATTAATATTCTGCACAAAAAAAAAAAAAAACTTATGCAAGAGTATTTGTACTCTCCAGTATTCTTTCCTCTTGGTCAGGAAGAGATTTCAGCACCTGTTGAACCAGGTTCATGAGAGTCCTTGAGTCTAGGAAACATCATCTATCCCCCCACAAAGAAGGGAGGCACTTTATCCTAATTAGGGAAATGGATTTCAGTAACAGCTCCTGAGCTACTAAGGCTATCGCAGGCACATCCACCGCCTGGACACGCTCTGGAATGATGAACAGCATCACTTAAGCTCTAACGAACCCACCTACCTGTTTTAGCTACTTGCATGTATCTTACGCTAAATGGTGAAGCTGTTCCCTCCCTTATCTGCCATCATCTCCTCATTTAACCTGGCTCGTTAGGCAAAGGGCTCTGTAACACTTTATAAATGAATAATAGCATCGCCATCATGGGAAGGATTAGATGTTGTGCGATTACACTCTGTGATAGGTCAAACTGGTTTGCAGATTAAGGTGCCAAAACCCAGGTAAGGGTGCACGCGAGGGGAACGGGCAACCGCCCCCTGAAGCACAAGGACAAACCACGACCCCCCACCAGACGGCTGGTTTCCAGGGCAGCCACCGCCACTGCAGGGTGCGGGGACACTAACACATGACCCACCTCAGCACCACTCACCTCGTCATCCAGCCAATCAGGCCTTCTGCTGTCACGACTAGCCTGAACAGATCAAAATGGATTTTAGGGACGGAGGCAGCAAGCGGCACTGGCTTGGTAAGGTGAGTCCGACCCTCTCTGGAGCAACCTGAGCAGTATTCCAGGCTTTTCTAGGCTTCACACCTCTTTCCTTGTCCCAGGAGCCTTCAGGTGACCCCCGCAGCCTGCACTGGCAAAGGCAGTTTTGGAAATAAGAAACGACAGCTCTGTTCCGTGTATTACAAATCATGTTTTTCAGGTTAATACACACAACACACACATTTTTAACAAACATGGTTTATATACATTGTCAAGCACCAAAACAGATGGGTTCCAAGGCCTCATTTAGGTATTGTTGCCTCCTCCGCTGTTCTTCCCAGAAGCTCCTGCTTTCTGCATTCGGCTCGCACTCGGCTGCCGTGGCATCCTCTGGGCAGATCCTTCCCGACTGCTCCTCTCCGCAAGGACCTGGGTCCCGCTGACAGCAGAACTGCTTTTATTTCTCCCTGGATAAACAAACACATACATTAATTTTCAAGTCCTGAGCCTACGTGTCGCCACGCGGCACCTAAGCTGCAAGCGTTCCTTAAGAAGTCATGCAAAAGGCGAAATTGTATTAGGTGTCACAAACGTATCCAGCATCCAACACAGAAAGCGGATTTGTGAATTCGGCTCAACGGGTATCAGGACCACAGAACTGAAACCAGTTGCAGTAGGAGCGTTGTTAGTTTTCACCAAGTTGAACCTACAAAGCAACCAGCCACTTTGTTCTTCAAACGCTGGCTTTTGTTCGGCAGAGGAAGGCCAGCACTGCAAACAGCACTTCAGGGAGAACACAAAGAGCACCCAACACCTCAAGGCTGGGATAAGTGAATCCACGTGCCAGTGCCCACCAGTTTCCGAAGCCTGCAGTCACACTATCAGACCAGAAACCCTTCTCTTCGTGTCACTTCTGGGGCTTGATGAGCAAAAGTTTGGAGAGCAGCTCTGTGGGAGGAGACCTGGGAGTCCTGGTGGACAACAGGATGACCATGAGCCAGCAATGGGCCCTGGTGGCCAAGGCGGCCAATGGCATCCTGGGGGGCATCAAGAAGAGTGTGGCCAGCAGGTCGAGGGAGGTCATCCTACCCTCTGCTCTGCCCTGGGGAGGCCAGAGCTGGAGCACTGGGTCTAGTTCTGGGCTCCCCGGTTCAAGAAGGACAGGGAACTGCTGGAGCGGGGACTGCAAAGGGCCACCAAGATGATGAGGGGACTAGAATACCTCTTGTATGAAGAAAGGCTGAGGGATTTGGGTCTTTTCAGTCTGGAAAAAAGACGACTGAGGGGGGATCTTATCAACACTTATAAATACTTAAAGGGTGGGTGTCAGGAGGATGGGGCCAGGATCTCTTCAGTGGTGCCCAGCAACAGGACAAGAGGTAATGGGCACAAACTTGAGCATAGGAAGTTCCATCTCAACATGAGGAGGAACTTCTTTCCTGTGAGGGTGGCAGAGCCCTGGCACAGGCTGCCCAGAGAGGTGGTGGGGTCTCCGTCTCTGGAGATATTCCAAACCCGCCTGGACGCATTCCTGTGCCACCTGCTCTGGGTGACCCTGCTCCGGCAGGGGGTTGGACTGGATGATCTCCCGAGGTCCCTTCCAACCCCACCATTCTGTGATTTCCTGACGTTTTCTGGGGATTCCGGGAGCTCAGACTCCTACACAGGACCTACTCACAGATTTTTCCTGCTGCCTTCAGAAGATAAGAGCTATCCTTCCACAGGCACAAGGGACCATCTCTGAAAGGCAAAGGGGCAGCAGAGAGGAGCGATGAGTGCAAGGGCAGATGTGGAGGGTCTTTTCAGTCTGGAAAAGACTGGCAGCCCAGCCCGCGGGGCTCAGCCAACTCTTCCTGGCAGCCCAGAGAACTGCTTTGGATGAGAAGTAGGACTTGCATCGGGAAAAAGAATAAAAGAAACATGAGGCAAAAAGGTCACAGATTTTACTAAAGATCATAGAATGGCTTGGGTTGGAAGGGACCTCTAAAGGCCATCTAGTCCTGTAGTGAGCAGAGACATCTTTAACTAGATCAGGCTGCTCAGAGCCTCATCAAGCCTGACCTTGAATGTCTCCAGGGATGAGGCCTCCACCAAAGATAACGAGCTCCAGGAAGTATCATAAAGAGTTAGTAATAATAGTGAGAAGGAACCAAAACACTGAAATGCAGTGAGCTGTAGTTACACGCATGCAGTTAAAATGAAGAGTGACGTTTTAGCAATCATTATCAGAGCAACTTCCAGAATACCAACAGCTCCTCCAGACGCTGGAGTCTCCACAGGCATGGTTTGGAAATCACCATCTTGGATCATTTGTGCTACAGACAGTGCACAGCCTGGAGGTGTATGTTTGTTTGACTTACCAAACCATCCCGTCTCCTTGGAGAGGCTGCCTGAGAACAGGACTCGCGTCAACGCCACAAGTTAACACCAGAAAGACAACCTGAGAACTTTGAAATAAAGAGTATGTGGCCCCTTCACGTCCGCGAAATCTGACAGACTGCGGTGGCGAAAGAAATACATTCACTTATCCCAGCCACGTCAGGTGCTCTTAAAAGAAGCCATCATTGCAAACCACACCAGTGATGCGCCAGCAGCTCCCAGCCCAAGCCAGCCCGCCCTGCCATCGTTCTGTGTAGCTCAGGCACCGAAGCGGTTCCGCTAATGCAGGTATTGTCCAGCAAAACAAACAAACTGCACAAGGGCAATACACGATCTCACGACATTCGAGGGAAAAACGGGCAGGAACCAAAAGCATTATAGGTCACCACGATGCTTTTAGCAATCCAGGACATGTCTACAGGTGAATGCCCTCCCCTGGGTGACATGCATCTGCCCAGTAAGAGTGCAGGTCCTCAACCTGCGTACCACAACTCCAACCATGTCCACACACAAAGCAACTGCACCATTAAGTGCTACTGGGAGTCAGGCCCTTGGTCTACCGACCTAGTTGAAGCCACTTGGGGAGAAAGAACCACTTGGATGAAGAGAAGCTGCGTTCAGACAAAGCACATGCCCCCCATCCTCTTAGCCTCAAAATCACGCTAAAACAAGGCAGTCACTTCATAAAAAAACAACTATATTTTTGGAAGCACCCTGTCTCAACCCATGAACCAGTCAAGAATAGCTCATGAAGGACAGGCATGGTTTGTGCACTTGTACCGGTTAAAATGCTGTCAGAGACAACAGGTTCAATTAACTCAGAGCACAAAAGAAGTCAAACGACCACAAACTCTCTGCAGTTCAAGTACCACAGACCAACAAAAGGATTCCACTGACATTTTCCTTGGTGACAGAGGATGTCCTTGTCGTGGATGTGTCTGGCTGCCATAGAACAACCACAGCCCAAATAGCTACGGATGCATTAACACTGATCATCCCTCACATGACCCAAGGCCAAAAGGCTACAGCCACCTCCAGGAGAAGACCACCTCCAGGAGAAGACCACCTCCAGGAGAAGACCACCTCCAGGAGAAGACCACCTCCAGGAGAAGACCACCTCCAGGAGAAGACCACCTCCAGGAGAAGACCACCTCCAGGAGAAGACCACCTCCAGGAGAAGACCACCTCCAGCTACTGAGGCAGGAGTCTGCAGGGTGGCGCAGGGCGAGAAGAGAAGGAAGGGAGGAAGAAGCACCTTCTTGTGTCAAGCAGGAGGCCAGTGAAGACCGATCGGGTTTAAGAAAGGAACCCCAACCCCAAACATGCTTTCAGAAGGGGAAATCTAAAGCTCTTCTCTTTCAGTCTCCTCTTTACTCAACCTACTGCTTTTCCCAAGGGATCCTTTCCTGCCTCTGTGGGACTATAGATTCAGATTTTCCTCCTACTGGTAAAAAAAAAAAATAAAAAAAAATAATAAATACATTGCTATTGGTACATTTGCTTGTAAAACAGCCAGGGATATCAGGGCTGCAACAATCTCAAAATATCTCCCGTACTGCATGTTGGCAGTGACTGTGGGCTACAGCAACCACGAGAGTACTTTTAAATTCTCCAAAATCCTGCTCTTGCCACACAGCAGGGCTTACGCAGGGCGCAGTAAACCACCCTGCCTTACCAGACAAGCAAAGACTCAGTTTTAGGTGTGAATAAAAAAAAAAAAAAAAAACCAACGAACTGAGAAGAGCGGAAGTCCCTCCACTTTGCAGTCACTGTGTATTACCCAGAGGACTAAGGAGACACCTTTCGCCCCTTTACCAGACCTGCGCGCAGTGACGGGATTCGCCTCAGATCTCACCACCTCCCGGCCATGGAAAAGCCTCAGACACAGCCAGAGCTCACTCCCCAAAGCCGTCCCAGTGTGTGACTGCGGCTCATGACACCCAATCCTTTGCAGACTGCCAGGTTTGCCCTGCAGAGTCGTGCTCGCGTCCCTACATAAACGTAGATGTGGTGGTAATTTGTAAACACTCTCTACAGAGCCAAACCATCACCCCTGCTAACGCAGCCGCCCTGAGAAGCCAGAGTAATGCGGGCAGGTAAGATTGGCAAAATATGTCTCAAGAAATCCAGCTGAATTGGTCTAGAACAAAGGAAGAGGAAAAAATATGAAGATGGTTTTCAAATGCACTTTCCAAAGCAGGTCACCAAGACCTTAAGTATGCATTGAGCAGAGGGTCATTATTTAAGCACATTTTCTCTTGCAATCAGCTCACCTCAAGAGGATTTGGAGAAAGAAGAGAACACAAAGTAAGTGGAGACCTACACAGGCCCACAAATCACCAGCACAGAACTTACACCGTCCTCTTCTCCAGCAAGCGTGCTGCTTCATAGCGGGTCAGGTATTCAGCCGTGTTACAGACACCACTACGAAAGCAAGCTTACGTCAGCGAAGTCTCAGATCCTATTCGAGATGCTGACAAGCCTCCTTAGGTCCTCAAACATCTCAGAAATAGTTTAAGAAAAAAAAAAAAAAGGAATATAAAACTTCTTGCCCCGTGTAATTACCATGCCCATCATTTCACAAAACAAGAATAAAGGCCTCTAATTCAAAAGGCCTGAACTCTAGTGCTTACAGCAGAGAGTTACCAGGAGCCAGAGCCGCAGGACAAAGGCCTGGAAGGGAAATGAACTGCTCTTTAGTCAGTTTCGGAAATGCACTTACCAGGGTGATACTGATGGAGTACTGGAAAAAAAGCTGGCTATGAGTGAAGCAACTATGTAAGAAAACCCCGATCAGGAGTGTATCACCCCTTTGATTAGTCACGTAAGTCACCTATAGATCACGCTGTGGATTTATATTTTTTCCCAGGGGAGACATACAGACCACGAAGCGTCAGAGTACAACACTTACTGGTGTGTGGCACAATTTAAGAACACGTTGCTATCAGTTAGATCCCACGGATATATTTAATCTACAACTAAAGCACAATAGCCAACAGGAAAATACCCTGGATGATGTATAAAAACCAGATTAAATACATTTAATAGAAATCCTTAGCATCCCTTGGGGGATACCCTCTGCCATATCTGAGCTCCACATAAAATAATCCTTACGAGCTACCTCATCTCCTTAATACCGAAGTCTGCAGTGCAAATCCCACGTCAAGATGCAGCCTGAGATAACGCGAGGCTGCGGAAGCAGAGGGCAAGTACAGGAAGAATGCGAAGAGCCATCAGCCAAGAGCGATGGTGGCATTACTGTGGGCCCTTGCGGCAACAGCCGCCACCCCAAAGGGCTGACAGCGGGCAAAGCCAAGCAACACAGAGAAAGGGCGAGAAACAAGCAGGGAGAAAAAGGGATGAACGGGGAAGGCTACAAAACACAAGGATGGCAAGAGGAACACACGGGGAGGACAACGTTGGCAACAAGGTGCAGAGCAGACAGAGGGATATTTAGGAAATAATCAAACCGCAACACTTAGAAGATACCTCGATCATACCTAAGTATCTGCGCAGGAAGAAAGTAGCCACAAATGCAGGGGCAGAAAAGGACTTACGATTCTCAGAAGTGTATTTTTCCACACAGACAAGGAAAACCCACCCCGTGGAACTCTCCACTGAGCCCATGGCTGGTGGCGGCTCCGAGGCATTTCCAAGAGGCACCCACGTGCGATGCAGAGTTTCCCGGGGCAGGAAAGCATCTGACCCTCGCTACGCACAACAGGAGGCTGCCACGGTGCCTCGCAGCCTTAAAATCCATAGATGGGGCGAGAGGCCCACAGTGGAGACAGGATTTTTGAAAAGCAAGCTCACTTTAGCAGTACATTTACTACAGGAAATCAGCTGGGGCAAAGCGTTGGGAAGTAACTTGGCGGAAGACACTTGGGCTGGGGAAGCGAGGAACGTGGAAAAACCAGCTGGAGCGCACAGAGCGAGAGAGGCATCAGAGAATATTCATCAGCCTGGGGAAAAAGAGCAGGGCATTGACATGCGCACGACGACAGAGAGGGAGAAAACTGCGGGGAAACCACCAGGGGCTTGAGGGCTGGCTGACGGGAGCAGAAAGCATGGAAATAATATGTAAGGAAGTGGCATATTTAGCTACCCAGAGGCAACCCATACGCATGCCCAGCGTATGGCCAGTAGGCCAAAACCACCACCACCACCACTGTCCTAACGGGATGCACACCCCCTCCTCGCATGCGCAGAAAGAAATTGCCTGGATATCCTTCCGCTTTAAAATCAGCTCTTTCCCACCCAAATCATCAACTGCTGAGGAACTGTTTGAAACGCAGCCTGCCTGGAGTCCTATCCAGCTAAACATGCCGGCCAGACACTCCCATACTCAAACACATTTTGATTTTTTTCGCCAGCTATCATGACTTCAGCTACCAGCAAACACAGCTCCATGCAGAACACCGTGGCTAGATCCTACAGGGAAAATGCAAAATGAAGTCACTTGTGTTAGACTCCCTGCTGCTTTGCCTGTAAAAAAGCTAGAATAACCAGCGGGGGGGCACCCCCCACCCAAACGGTGTTGTTCAGAAGTGCTCTAACAGCTTTTTTTTTTTAAAGCTGCTTTAAAAAAAACCTCCTTGCACCACGATGGGCCAAGGAGCCTGAGGCCATATCTCATCCTTACTGATAAGACTCTAGCAGAGCGCTCTTAACGGATCTTTAGTGAAACCTGGATTACTTGAGCCACACGCCTGTCTGCTGACAAAGGAGGAAGCACAGGAGGAAGAGGAGATAGGCAGAGCTGAAGGGCACTGCGCGAAGCAGCTTGGCAAGCTTATATTTCTTTGTATCAGCGCAAGGAGTTCGGGCGTTATCAGCAGCCGCAAGTCCCAGCTACACAGAGGAGGCACCTCCTGTCTCCGAACGCCTGGTCCTGCGTGATAGCTGCACCATCCCCCTCTTAAACGGAAGCAGCCTCTTCCAACAAGAGATGGTGGGGCCGATGGCAGGAGGTTCCCCTTCCCCGCCACAGCTCCTGAAGGGAATGGAGGCAAGGCAAGCCAAACGCTCCCACAGAACACATCCAGCCCCCGTCACCCAGTCACTCTACACTCACCCAGCTCCAGAACGATGGACTTGGACTGTGCCCAGAACTAGACAGCTCAGCAAAACGGGGAGCGATTCCTCCCCCTCCCCTTCAGTTTGAGCTAGCTGGTTGTTTCCCCAGTTTAAGGGGAGAACAATCACTCTGCTGAAGATATGCTGATTTTAATGGGATCTTTTACTTCAGCAATGCACTTTCCCCCTGGGGCTATAGTAAAACAAGCTCCTGTCTTGAGCTAGATAGCTCAAATCCTCATTCAGCCTAGAGCAGTCCAGTGAAACAGAGACAAGGCTGGCACTGATGGCCCAGTTCTGCTTTAGATGGTGACCAATTTCCACGAAATGCGAGATCTCTCTAGACACCTGTCTGTTTTCACGAGCTTCAGCCAGCAGTCCTACACATCTTCCTCCAGGCACATCGCTCCAAGCACGCAGTTAGACATAAGCCAGCCAAAACTCGCACAGAGCTGCAATTAAAGCTGCAAAAGCTCGCTCGCTTGCACTTGATGCCCAACTTAGGTCAGGCAGGGCACTGAGCTAACATCGCCCCCCCTCTGCCTAAATCACAGCAAGCGCAGGCATCCGCCTTCCAGCCCAGAGGCTACAGAAATGGATCCTACAAGGAGAGCTGGACAAAGCGTGTCCTCTTCTCGGCATCAGTGCGATATTACCGGTACTTGGTATACTCACAGACACGAGGACGCAGGACTAAGGTTGCGATAAGCCACCGCTTAAGTTCTGCCCGAAGAATTTTCTGAGACAGTTAAGTTTTCCAACGTTGATTTTACTCCCAGAGGAGCTGGCTGCTGTCTAACATCAGCGGGTGCCGGGTGACAGTAAAGTCACTTGGGCTGACAGAAAGTAAGAAGAAAAGTTTTCATTCAAAGTGAGATACAGCTCTAATGCAACATGAGCTTCCAGAAAACAAAAAAAAAACAAACAAAAAAAATCCAACCTGACATAGCTGGGAAGACCAAACCTTCTGGCAAGGCGTAAAAGTGCTGCCCACCAGAGTTTGGTCAGGACTGAGGGAGAGGAGGCCAAAGTGCCACCTTATCACCATTACCAGCACCAGCTTTGCAAGCAAAAAAAAAGCTCAGAAAGCAAATCCACCTTCAGCATTTAATGTCCTACCATACATCTGCAGCAAAACTGTGGCTTGATGGGCACGACCCTCCTTTCTCAGTAAGCTGCATGTGATCCGGTGATCTCAGAGCACCGACTACCCCGAAGATGCATTTTAGCCTTGGGAAATAAGGCAGCAAAGTGAAATAAAGGAGCAGCAGGAGACGCTGAAGGCCAAACTAACACCGTGAATGTTTACCACGAGGTAGCACCATCTTTCTCCAAACTTCGCTACACCTCAGTTCCGAGGGCTCGGCACAGGATTGCCTTTTAGGGCATCAACATGTCCATTTTAAAGGGAAACTATGGAGAGGGATGTCTGGCCGGAGACACTAGGACTGCAACCTGACTCAGGCACCGTCTTGGACCAGGAGATGCCCTGCTAGAGGCGCAGCATGAGCGTCCTGGACCAGTGCAGTACAACCGAATGCAGCTCCCATGGCAGATACCAGTTCCTGGAAACCCCCAGCCCCTCTAAGGCGCTAGCAGCACCTCAGGCTGGGAAGAGGGAACGGTTAAGGGCATATCAGCTTCACCTTAGGGTTTCTAGCTTCTCCTCTTGAGGAATTTAATGCTGATTGACGGACAAGTTGCCATCTAACCATTTCAAATCTGAGCTGGCCTACTGCCAGCCAAAACTAGCCTGGGGCAGTGGCCCGGTGCTACAAAAATCTCGTTTTTACAGGAAGTGCCACAGAAACAGCATTCATGAGAGAACAAAAACTAATCCAGACTAACAGACAGATGGGAACAAAAACCTTACCAAAGTTCCTTCATAGTCCGAGTGGCCCATCACACCTGAAGCACCAACAAAGGAGGAGAAGAGAGAGCAAAATTTAACAGCACCTTTTGTTCAAAATCACGGCTCTTTTGGGATGTTTCCTCTCAACATGGTACCAGAACAGCCCACTGCTGCTTACTTAAAATTCCACGTGCCATACCTCTCCCGTTTTGCCCAGGAAAGAGCAGTCAGCCGGGTGTCTTCATTTTCCCCTGTGCGTACTTAGAGTCACACAGAATCACACACACAGAAACTTCAGAGTTGGAAGGGACCTCTAGAGATCTAGTCCAACTCCCCTGCTAAAGCAGGATTGCCTGGAGCACATTACTCAGGACTGCATCCAGGCGAGTCTTGAAAGTCTCCAGAGAAGGGGACTCCACAACCTCCCTGGGCAGCCTGTTCCAGTGCTCTGTCACCCTCACTGTAAAGAAGTTTTTCCGTGTATTTGAACGGAACTTCCTATGTTCTAGCTTGTGCCCGTTGCCCCTCGTCCTGTCACTGGGAATCAATAAAAAGAGTCTGGCACCATCCTTATCAATCACATGCGAGGCTGTTCTCATCACCCTAACCAACTTCTCTGCAGGTAATTCTTGCCATCCAGCCTGGCCTTGAACACCTCCAGGGACGGGGCAGCCACAGCTTCTTTTTGCAACCTGGGCCAGGGGCTCACCACCCTCACAGCAAAGAATTTCTTCACAACATCTCATCTAAATCCCCCTTCTTTCAGTTTAAAGCTGTTCCCCCTCATCCTATCTCTACCTGCCCTTATAAAAAGCCCCTCTCCTCTTCATCCTGAGAGAGGAAGGGAGAACAGGACACGACAATCCAACTTGACTCCAGCCATGCCTAGGCTCCCAACGGGTGAAGAAGGGCACCCATGTTACCGGCACCGTGGTGCTGAGGCGTGGGGCCAGCCGAGCTTTCAGCGTGTGATTTCGTCCCTGGCAACCCCAGACAAGGATCACAGAACCTCGGTGCCTTGGCCATTGCCCCTTTCTGTTGTGTTTTTGAATCCAAGAGAAAAGAGAGTCCTTTCACCGCGGATTCAAGCTTAGTGACAGCAGACTTATTTTAGTTACCTCTTTTCAAACCTTGCAGCAGTAATCCACAGAGGTTGCAAGCTACCAGCCAAAAGTCACTTCAGGAAGTTCGGAAAGTGAGCAAAAGTTTTATTAGAACCAGTTTGGAAAAAAGTAAAATAAAATTTTATATATATACACACACATATGGCACATCTCCGAGGCTGTAACTGCTGCTGTCCACCGATATTAAAGCAATAACGGATGACGGACGCATCCCAGGGTGGTGGCTATTCCAGCCCACAAGCCCCGTTTCGTGTCCCGGCTGAACACGATGGCAACCGCTGGCCGAGCGGCACAAGCCACCGCAGCGCAGGGGCCGCATCGCAGCCCCCCTCGTGTTTTCCGGGGATTCCCAAGGTACCGCAAACTTCACTTTTCTTGGCATTAGCTCCGAGTGAAGCAGCACCGTGTAAATCGAGGTACCGAGGGCTCGGGTTCGCTGGAGGCCGAGGCACAACACAGCCCGGTGGCTGCAGCGGTCCCCCCCCAGTCCCCCCATCCCCGCGCTGCAAAGAAGAATAAAAATGAAGGAAGCGGGGGGCGGGCGGGGGGCGCAGGCCGCGGGCCTCTCCCCGGGCCTCACACCGAGCGGGCCCCCCGCGGCCCGGCCGAGCCCCCCCGAGGGCCGGCCCGCCCGGCCCGCGGCCCCCTCCCCGCGGCGGGGCGAGCGGTGCGGCCGGCGGGCGGCGTGGGGAGGCCACGGGGCGGCGGGCAGGCCCGGGGCGGCGGCGGGCGGGCCCCGAACCGCGGCGGCCGCAGGGCGGAGGCGGGGGGCAGCGGCGCGGGGGCCCGGCCGTCCTCGGGGGGCTCTGCGCGGGGAGACATGGGGATTAGGGCCCGCCGCCGCCCCCCCGCCCTCCGCCCGCCCCGGCCCCGGCGCGCCGCCTACCTCGGGTGTCGGCGGGGAGCGGCGCCGGCGCGGCGGGGGGGCCGCCCTCGGGTCCCGGCGGCAGCCGTTGACCCGCGCACATCGACTTCAGCACCTGGAAGACGGCGAGCGGCGCCACGTTCATGCGCAGCAGGTCCAGCAGCACCCTGCAGGGACACCCGTCAGCAGCGGCGGCGGCGGCACCGGAGGCCGCGGCGGCACCGAGGTTCACCCCCGCCACTCACCGGAACACCTCCGGGTCCAGCCCGCTGCCCGCCGCCTGCGCGAGCTCGAACAGCTCCGCCTCCTCCGCGCTTAGCAGCTGCTTCCGCCGCAGCCGCGCCTCCGCCATCGCCGCCGCCGCCATCCCCGCCGCCGCCTCCGACATGGCGGCGCCACGCCCCCGCCCCCGCGCGGCCTGGCCACGCCCCTCACGGGCCGGCCCCCTCGCGGCCAGGCCCCGCCCACTCACGACTCGGCCTCGCCCCGTAATGGCCCCGCCCCGCCGCAACCCGGGCCCGCCCCTATGGCCACGCCCCCTCGATGCCAGACCCCGCCCCCTCGTGGCCCGGCCCCGCCTCCCGGTTCCCCCCGGCCCCGCCGCAGGGTCCGCCCCGCTCCCGCCCCGCCGAGGCCGCGCTGGGCCCGGGCAGCCCCGGCTGCTCCCGCCCGGGTCCGGCAGGTGGCAGCCGCGCTCCGGCCGCAGCCGAGGCCCGCCCGGCGTGGCTCCCCGGCTCTCCCGCCCGCCCCCGCGGGCTCCTCGGCTGCCCCCAGGCCCGCCCGGCGGCCCCCGCGGTGGTTCCCGGCCGCCTTCCGCAGGCCGCCCTGCGTGCCCGGGGTGGTGGGAGGGTGCCCCTCGGTGCTCCCCCCGCGCCTCCCCCTCTCTGCAGCCCCCTCTCAGGGCTTTCCTGGTCGCTGCTGGACACCTGCCCCGGGCCTCCGAACCGCAGGGGCTGGCGCTGCCCCCCCCCCGGCCGCCTTCTGCAGCTCCCCCACCAACCACCGCATTTTTGGCTGAGCAAAACTGCGGCGTGTCTTTATTCCTACGGGAACAGCCACGAGAGATACATGGCAGGGAGACCACATAGAACCACATAATGGTTTGGGTTAGAAGGGACCTTAAAGCCCACCCAGTGCCACCCCCTGCCCTGGGCAGGGACACCTCCCACCACACCACCTTGCTCCAAGCCCCATCCAACCTGCCCTTGAACACCTCCAGGGATGGGGCACCCACAGCTTCTCTGGCCAACCTGGGCCAGGGGCTCACCACCCTCACAGCAAACAATTTCTTCCTCACATCTCAGCTAATTTCATCAAATCCCCCCTCTTTCAGTTTAAAATGGTTCCCCCTCGTCCCATGGCTCCCCTCCCTGATCCACAGTCCCTCCCCAGCTTCCCTGGAGCCCCTTTAGGGACTGGAAGGGGCTCTAAGGTCTCCCCGGAGCCTTCTCTTCTCCAGGCTGAACCCCCCCAGCTCTCTCAGCCTGTCCCCACAGCAGAGGTGGATCGCACATAGGTGGGTCACAACAAGGATCACAGTCTGTCCCACCTGTGTGTGGGCAGGGGAACAGGTACCCAACGCATGCAGCAAACAAGGACCCCCCCAACCCTCGTGGTGGATTTCTTCTTGTATTTTTCCCACTGGAAGACAGAAATAGCAGGCTGTCCTCCTTATTGCCGTGGCCATCCAAGTGACCTCCTTGTGTGACCACCCAGTGTCCCCCAACTGATTTGGATCCTGTATCGTGGGGACAACTCAGGATGCTGTTTTTAACATCCTGTCACAGAATCACAGAATCACAGAATGGTCGGGTTGGCAGGGACCTCTGGAGATCATCCAGTGCCACAACCCCCTGCCAGAGCAGGGTGACCCAGAGCAGGTGGCACAGGAACGCATCCAGGTGGGTTTGGAACGTCTCCAGAGCTGGAGACTCCACCACCTCTCTGGGCAGCCTGTGCCAGGGCTCTGACACCCTCAGAGGAAAGAAGTTTTTCCTCATGTTGAGATGGAATTTCCTGTGTTCCAGTTTGTGCCCGTTGCCCCTTGTCCTGTCCCTGGGCACCACTGAGAAGAGTCTGGCCCCATCCTCTTGCCCCCTGCCCTTTAGCTCTTGCTGAGCGTTGATGAGATCCCCTCTCAGCCTGCACTTCTCCAGCTGAACAGCCCCAGGGCTCTCAGCCTTTCCTCAGCACACAGATGCTCCAGCCCCTCAGCATCTCCGCAGCCTCTGCTGGACTCTCTCCAGCAGTTCCCTGTCCTTCTGGATCTGGGGAGCCCAGAGCTGGACCCAGTGCTCCAGATGTGGCCTCCCCAGGGCAGAGCAGAAGGGAAGGATGACCTCCCTCCACCTGCTGGCCACGCTCTTCTTGATGCCCCTCAGGAGACCATTTGTCTTGGCCACAAGGGCACATTGCTGGGCAGTGGCAGGGAAGGGCTAATGAGAGGCGATAGCAGTGCTTTGGGCCGCAGGCAGTGCAGTGAATCCGGGTGCGGAGAAGCAGCCGGAGCTGCACACAGACACTCGCCGCGGTCACCTCCCCGGCTGCCCGCCCTGGACAGGCTGCAGCATCTCCAATGCGCTTTGGCTCCCGAGCCAGCAGAGAGCATCTGGCATCGCGTGGGGAAGAAAATTGGAAATGTGGGTCTCGCTTTGCACTGTGGCGAGGAGACGTCAAGCTGAGATTGAAATTCCTCTATCTAAATGGAAATGAGCAGCGCCTCCGCCATCAGGGAGGGCAGGCAGAGACCACAGACACCCCCGCCGCACTGCTGAACGGACTGCAGAGCCGGGGGGGCTGTGATGCCAGAATGTCCCCCCTCCCACCACGAGAGACCCCTGTCTCCTCCCTGCGTCGTGCTGTGGGAGAATGACACTCCCACCTGAGCGACCTGTGAGCGTGGCAAAATCGTCACCTACCGCAGGGCCACCCACCCCCGCGTCCCGGCGGGCGTTCGGCCTGGCCAGCAGATAGACATTTACTGCAGCTGCCACGATGGGAATGAGATGTAGGATGATAAAAGAAGGCTCTGGCTGCTAATGGCCCCGAGCGGGACCAGCCCAGCAGGGACAATTATCGCTGCGCTGATAACGGGAGCAGCTGCTGCCAGCAGGAATTGCCATGCAGGGTGCCTGCGGGGCTGGCAGAGCCAGAGACACAGAGCCCGGGGTCGCCCCCGGTGATGGACCTTTCAGAGGGACCCTCAGCCGAGCGGGGCAGCGCGGGGTCTGCGGTGCAGAGGGGACCAGGCGACGTCCCCACACTTGCTCTCCTGCCTGCTCTGGTATGCGCTGGGCTGCTGCCTTTGGGACCGGCTGGAAGTCCAACGCAAGGACGAGAGCCCTCCCCGTGAGGGTGATGAACTCCCCAGCCCTTTCTGGTCCCACATGGACCGCTCACCCTAGCCTGTGGCATCTGGGAGCGCAGCTACAAGTCACAGCAGAAGGGGGCAAGATGCTTTTTAGCTCAGCCCCTCTCTGGAAAAGAGGAAAACCAGGAGTCTCAGCCTGTACCTCCTCCTTCCCATCCCCAGCCAGCTCCAGCTGGTCACCAGCATCACAAACAGGGCTGGAGAGCTTCCCAGGGCGAGGGATGGGAGATCCTGCCTTTCCCTGGTCACCAGCATCACAAGCAGGGCTGGAGAGCTTCCCAGGGTGAGGGATGGGAGACTCTGCCTCTCCCCTGCCTGCTGCACAGACCGCCCTAGGCCATGGCTGTGGGTCATGCCTGGATGGGCACATTCTGCAACATTGATCGAGTGACAACACTCTCCTCTGGACCTCATGGCCCCTTCTGCCCTCTGATGCAGATTCTGGGATCTCCGATATCCCAGTTTTCCCTCTCCCAAGCCAACAGGACAGCAGAGGAAGTCACTGTGATCCCATAAACATCCCCTGAGAAGACTGTAGGTACTGGAGCGGCAGCCTGGGCAGCACCTGGGACTCTGGCTTAGACGGCATCCGGCAGACGCTGGGTCTCGCTGCCCACCACAGACACCCTCTATTGCCTCTGGCAGGACTTGGACACCGAGTCACCCCCCAGCCTATGGTTCCCAGAGCAGGACATGAGCCAGGACGGCGCAGGATGGCGGTGCCGAGCCGCATCTCAGCCCTTGCAAGAGGCGGTTACGAGCCGGGCAGAGGAGGCTCGGACAGCCTGCGTGTGCGGAAGGAAAAGGGAACTCAGTGCAGCACAGACCCTGCAGTCTTCACCATGAATTCCCAACCAGGGGCTCCTCAGATGTCGGGAGGTGATGCTGGTGCTGGGCACACCTGCAGATGGCACAGCTGCAGTGCCCGCCCAGGCGCCACAAAGGCACATGCGTGGGGAAGCAGCTGAGGCATGGGCAATAAATTAGGATGTCGTGAGCACAAGGGAGCCCATGCTATGCCGCCCGGAGCACCCATCCACTGTGCAGGCAGTGAATCCAAGAGCGCCGCACGCCCAGGGGGTGAATCAGGCAGAGTGTTCCCCTCGGAGAGGGCAGTGGGGTGCGTGGGCAGTGACTCCAGGTGACCTAGAGAGGGGCAAAGAGATGCAAGAGCCTTCCCTGCAAATCAGGACACGCATGGCCAGGGCGAGCGCGCCGAGTGCAGGCACTAATCCCAGACATGCCGTGAATTTGCAGAGAGGTACGCCGTAACGCCCGCGGTAAATCAGGCCGCGCCGGTGCCTGCGTGGGGAGGCTGTGGCGCCGCGAGCGGGCGGTAAATCACGGCGCGCTCGCACAGGCGCAGCAGGGCGGCCCCCCCAACAGCAGCAGCGAGGGAGGACACGCGTGTGCAGAGCCCCCGTCGGCCCCATGCAGGCACTGAGCAGGACTTGCCGCGCGCTGCCGTTGAACAGGGGAAAAAATTCAGCACGCGTCCGTTTATCCTGGAAATGAAGAGAAAGACTTGTAGCTGCGCGGGTCACAGGGCTGAGGGTGATGTGAAGGATGGGGAATGCCTGAGGCAGGACCGCTGGGTGAGGACACGCTTTGAATGCGCGAGGTGAGGGTCAACCAGGAGGCGCAGCGTGAGATCGGGGAGGAAAGGAGCAAGGTCACCTCCCTGTGAGGGAAGAAGCAGATTGAGGGTAACCTGGATAAGACTCAAATAGCAAACAAACGCAGCAGATGCGCCTCCCGCATCCAGAAAAAGGGATGGAAATATTTCTAGACTTCCATACCCTTCTCAGGCTTGTTTTTTTTTTTTTTTGAAGGAAACCCAGATTCAAGAGAGGAAGGCAAATGGGGGCAGAATTTATCACAGATACATTGTCTCTGTGTAACTTAAATGATTTTTCTTTGACAATTAGCATAGACAAGGTGATGCAGCACATTTAGGCTGGTTAGATTTAAGGATGAAGTTTCATTTACCACCCAATAGGAACCAGTTTCCGATGCTGGAAGTCATGGGTACGGACACAGCAGCAGAGGGAGCAGCTAATGAAGTAAATGATGGGTTGTATTAAACGGGGCGTTTCTGAGCAGAGATGCTTCTGGCACTGTTCCTCCACCCCAGTCTTGGGCTGACCCCACGAACGTTTGAGTGCACCCTCAGCCAGTTTGCCGACGGCACCAAGCTGTGTGGCACGGCCAACACACTGGAGGGACGGGATGCCATCCAGAGGGATCTGGAGAGGCGGGAGAGTGGGCCCATGTGAACCTCATGAAGTTCAACCAGGCCAAGTGCAAGGTCCTCCACTTGGGTCACCGCAATCCCAGGTACAAATAAAGGTTGGGCAGAGAATGGCTTGGGAGCAGCCCTGAGGAGAAGGACTTGGGGATGTTGGTGGACGAGAAGCTCAACATGAGCTGGTAACGTGCGCTGGCAGCCCAGAACCCCCCCGCAGCCTGGGCTGCATCCCCAGCAGCGTGGGCAGCAGGGCGAGGGGGGGATTCTGCCCCTCTGCTCCGCTCTGTGAGACCCCCCTGCAGTGCTGCCCCCAGCCCTGGGGCCTCAGCACAGGAAGGACATGGAGCTGTTGGAACAGGTCCAGCAGAGGGACATGAAGATGATCCGAGGGCTGGAGCCCCTCTGCTGTGAGGACAGGCTGAGAGAGTTGCAGGGGGTTCAGCCTGGAGAAGAGAAGGCTCCAGGGAGACCTTCCAGCCCCTTCCAGTCCCTAAAGGGGCTCCAGGGAAGCTGGGGAGGGACTCTGGATCAGGGAGGGGAGCCATGGGATGAGGAGGAACTGTTTTAAACAGAAAGAGGGGAGATTTAGCTGAGATGTGAGGAAGAAATTGTTTGCTGTGAGGGTGGTGAGCCCCTGGCCCAGGTTGCCCAGAGAAGCTGTGGCTGCCCCATCCCTGGAGGTGTTCAAGGGCAGGTTGGATGGGGCTTGGAGCAACCTGGTGTAGTTGGAGATGTCCCTGGATGGGCTTTAAGGTCCCTTCTAACCCAAATCATTCTACGATTCTATAACGTTATCAGCAAGCAGTGCAGGGCAGACAGTGTGGAGTCATCATGGCTGGGATGCGTTTTTGGGAGGGCCACAGCTGCATCACCAGTGAGGCTCCAGGAAGATCTCACCCGCAAGATCTGCCCAAGCATGCTGTTTTGGAGGCATGCCTCCAAAATTGTGCAAGAAAAAGCAGAGAACTGCACACACGTGTAGACTGGAAATTAGGTGGCGGCATCGAAGCACGGATGTTTTGGGACAATTCCCAAACCGGGTACCAGGAGCAAGGAACTGGTTTGAGATGATGCTGGGGAAGCGTGCCGAAGGGACTGAGCAAGGGTGGTCTCCGAGTTAGGAGCAGAAACTCGCCTCTGGTGTCAAATATGTTGGTCTTTACGCGAAGATGTGAAAGGAGGCATTCAGCTGGGCCATATGCGTGCCACATGCGTGTGTGCGCTGCGGATGTGCTCCACTGCACATTGTGCTGGTCGCCTGCAGGGATCAAGAACAAATTTCTCTCCTTTGCTATAAACTTTGGCAGCCGAGCTGTCGGGTTATTTGATCCTTCTGCAGACTGCCGTGGTTGGGGACAGAACACAGGGCACTGTGTTTCCTGAGATATTCAAGCAATTTTAGGCACCACTGCTAGGGTTTGGGTTTTAAACTAATCACTAGGCTTGGCCTTAAGGGGACTTCTCCAGGCCAGAGGGGCAGGGAGGGGACACGGATGATGGAGCACACCCGGCACAGTACTGCCCACCCACAAGGACCAGTGTCCCACAAGTTCCTGGCGATGCTCTTCAGCCCACGAGGTCTTCAGGAACCCTGATGGCTTGTGCTGGGGGGATGACAGTAGCCTTGAGGCTAACCCCGAGAGTTCATTCCCAGCAGGTGGGAGGCATTAGGGATGTGACAGAGTTTCAGAAAACACAGCCCAGCTTCCAAGGAGGGCACGGTCAAAGTCTGCCCCGAATCAGCCTTTTGCCTCTCTTGGCTGCCTTCCTCCTGCAAGACTCCCCAGATTTTGGCCAGTGCAGCCCTGTGCCGGAGCCAGCACAGGGCTCGGGGCCGTGGCAGCTCAGCTCCGACCGCTGAGCGAGAGCCTGTTCCCAGCAGCACTAATCCAATTACCAAACAAACTCCCTCCCTTCATTACCGGGGCCTGCAGCATGCTAAAGCAGCTCGGCGATTATGGGGGGCTTAGCAAGGGACCAGAGATCAGGCGATGAATGACAGAGCTGTTTCACTTGCAGGGAGGAGGGACAGAGAACAGGGGCAGCCAGGAGGATGCAGGGGATTGCCAGGACAAGCGGATTGGGAATTGCTACAGGCAAAGGTCGCCGGTCAGCCTTCATGCTCCCAATGGGGTTAACCTCAAAGCCACATCGGGTTGCTCAAGCCCTTCTCCGTCCTGGGGATTAGCGTCCTCAAGAATGGGGATCCCTGTCACCTCGCTAGTCCTGTCACATGGCTGACCCCCTCGCTTACGTCCAAACAACGCTCCCTTCAGTCACGGGACAGCAAAAGGCAGCGCTAAAATACCCTCACAAGAGACACAATCCAAATTTCCTGGGGAGCTCCTGCTCAGCTCCCACCGCAAACAGAGGATGCAATGCACCAGCCAGACCCAGAGCCATGTACTTTCTGTGGGAACCCCGAAATGAGACCTCCCCAGGTCCAAACAGGTCCCAGGACCTGCTTGGATCTGCCCCGTTTGAGATCACGTCCATCTCCTAACCCAATGTCAAGCTGTGGGCTGGCTCTGCATCCTGCACCCTGCTCCCACATCTTTCTTGTTGGACCTCCTCCACCACTGGAGGGCCCACATGGAGCTGGAGGCTCTGCTGGGCTGGAATTGCCCACAGGCTGCAGTGAATTTGGAGCCCTCTTCATCCCTGGTGTCCAAGTCCCTCCTGGTAACACTATGAAGAGGGGAAGAAAACCTAGTGGGCTTAGGGCACTTCTGCTTCTCTCCAAAATGAAGCCCTCTTGACTTCAGTCAATGCTAACAGAGCAGGAGGGTGGAGTAGAGACCTCCTGAGGTCCCTTCCAACCCAAGTTACCATACGAGTGTAGCAAGCAGGTCAAAGGAAGTGGTTATTTCCCTTTATTTGGCATTGGTGAGACCCCATCTGGATACTGTGCCCAGTTTTGGACCCCAAGTACAAGGAAAAAGTCCTGCAGAGGGTCCCTAGGATGGTCAGGGCTGCAGACCGTGATGTGCAAGGAGACGCCTGAGGAGCTGGGCTGCTTTAGCTTGGAGATGAGAGGGCTGAGAAGGGATGTAAATGCCACAGGGAGGCCTGACAGCTGCGTAGCTGAAGCACTCGGACACCAAGCCCAGCTCCAGACTGGTCTGTGACTGTTCCCAGGACGCTGGTGCCATGCACACAGGTCTCACACCCCTCAGCAGGGATGTCCTTCAGATGGAGCCAGGGATGGGGCAGGATCTCACCCTAAGGCTGCGAGCTCACCGGTGGAGCCAGCACTGGCTGCCAGGCAGCTTCCTCCCCACCACAGTTTCTCAAGAAAAAAAAAACAACACAAAACCCTCCCCACAACACGATACATGAGGAGGCTTCTCCTGCGCCTTTGTTCCCTGGCTGCATGGACCTGAGAAGAACATCTGCAGCCACAGAGAAGGCAGAGTATCCCCAGGGATGAGCTCCGCGCCTGGAGCCGTCAGGGCACAGCAGAGCTGCTAAAGGGCCCTTGAAACCTTTTAAATGCGGCGAGGGCAACCCAAGAGCACCCCGGCAGATTTCCGCATCGACAGGCCCTGCTGTGGCACCGCTGGGAGAAAATCCGGCCAGCCGGAGTCATCTCTGTCCCCGCCGCCGGACAAGATGCCTGCCTGGGATGGGGAGAGGCAGCCGGGGAGCCGCCAGCAGCCAAGCGGGGCTGTAAGGAGACACCAGGCACTCGAGGAGCTCCAACTGCTGCCTTTTAAGGAGCGGCAGAGGCCGAGGCGTCCTGGAACAAACCCGCGTAGTTTCTGCAGGCTCCCGGCCGCGGTGTGCGCTCGGGGACCACGCTGGACGTGCCTGAGGGTCCCCGCAGCAGCTCAGAGCTGTGACGGGCAGCCGGGAGAGTGATCCCCCAGCTAGGGATGGAGCCTGGAAAACCTCAGAGGGTAGAGCAGGGTTCCTGCCGTGGCTGCAGCGCTCACCCATGCCAGGTCCCCCCGTGCCAAGTCCCCCCCATGCCATCCATCACCTCCATTCCCCCCCAGAAAACCTGCAGGACCAGTTCCTTCCTGAGAGGAGGCAGCAGGGAGGAAGATGCTTTTTCACAAAGCCTTCCTCCACCACCGCCACCATGTCCCACCAGTGTCCCAAGGGCTCTGCTCCACTCATCCAAAAAGGTTTTGCTGGTCCAGCAGCGAATTTGGGGCTGCCATCCCCCCTCTGCTGAACAGAGCGGGGCCACCGGGAGCAGAGCGGAAGGGGAACGCACCGCAGAGCAGGAACAGCAAGACTGAGCTTCGGCCGAAGCACAAGGCAGAGGAAACGCACGTGCCGTGGGTGCGGCAGCAAGCAACACCAGGAAGAAGGTTAAACGGCAAGGTATGCGTTAAATCATTAAACGCTACAGAGCACCAGACGTAGCTTCAGCCAAACACAGAGCAGGAGCAAGCTGGCCCAAAGACAAGGTGTCAGGAAGACAAAGAACAGGACTGGAGCCACTAAAATACCCAGAGGACGAGGAGATCTGTGAAATTCAGGGATTTTGCCTAAGACTTGTGAGGGGTGAAGGAAAACAGGGAGGCAGAAGATCACAAAGAGCAACCCCTTCTACAGGGAATAACAGCCAAGTCCAAAACCAGCTCATCGCTGCCTGCGAGGGATCCCAAAGACACGGCGAGGACGCGACCACTGGCAGCCCTTGTCCCCTGTGTCTGGGACAAGTGAGCCAGCTGGACTGCTCCAGGCACACGGGTCCCGCAAGAGTGAAGGAAAAATTGACGTGCTTAGAGCTTTTGTGTAATAAAATCCCCTTCCCCGCCATTTTGCCACATGGAACCCCCCAGCGGAGGTGGTGGGATGCGGGGGCGCGGCGCCCACAGAGCAGGAGGCCACCATGCACCGCTTTATTAGGCAGCGGTGCTGCGCGTGCGGCTGAGACCCGTCACTATTTACATTTGGCAAAGGACGGCAGCGAGCACCGAGCACCCCTGCGGGGTTGTGGGGGGGGGCCACCGCTGGCCTGGCCCTGTGTGCCTCGCTAGCCCCAGGGAGGCCCCGGCTCGCCCCCACCAGTGGGCACAGCCGTTCGGTCTCAGCGGGCAGAGCCGGGCACCCTCTGGGAGGCACCTCAGGCCTGTTGGCGGACGGTTTCTCCCCCCTTTTCCCGCATGTCGCCTCCCCCCAGGCCTCTCCCAGGCCCCAGCTCCAGTCCTTGTGTCCCGAGCTCTGCCCGGAGGCAGGCGAGGGCAGCCGGCCAGCCCCGCTCAGCTCCTCGGGCAGGGGGTCCCCCCGGCGCCGTCCCCCCGCCAACCCCCCCCCTTGAGGGAGCGGGATGAGGGGTCCAGCTGCAGCGATCCCCAGCAGCGCCGGCCGTGCCCAGCCAGCCGCTTGCTGGCTGCCGGTCCGGAGCCCGTCCTTGTCACGGCGGCGCTCGGCCCCGCGGAGGGGCCGGTTCGGGGTGCGCCCGGCCTCGAGCCCGGCTTGTGGTGGGCGAGGGCTATAGGGTGCGGATAGCCACCGGGTAAAGCAAGGACATGTGCTCAGCCCCCTTGATGGGCAGCTTGCGGCTGGCGTAGTGGTGAATGATCTCCGGCACGCTGTCGAAGGGCGGGCTGTGCTGACCCAGCACGTACTTGTTCTCTTGGGTCCGGGACAGTTTCATGTGCATGAAGCCCTGGCTGCTCCTGCAAGGAGAGACGGAGGCAGCGTTAGGGGGTGCAGCCGGCCTCCCCTCGGCTCCTGCCCCCAGCCCCAGACACGTTGCCTGCCCCCACAGCCGGGGGGAGGCCACTGGCTCCTGTCCCCAGCCACAGCCCTGCCCACACCATCCCGCTCCTGCCCAACCCCAGGCAAAGCCCACAGCCCAGGGGAGGGACATGGCTGGCCACGCTGCACCGTGTCCCCCTGCGGGAGGCACGGCCACGCAGTGGGGTGGTGTGGGGGTCCATCTGGGGATGAGGATGTTGCCCACGGCTGGGGGGGGCGAGGGCACAGCCCGGGCAGGAGCAGAGGGGACTCTCACACGTGGCAGAGCCCCTTTTTGCAAGCACGAGGAGGACTTCAGCTCACACATCCCCAGCCTCTCCCTGGCAGAGCAGGATTTTCTCCCTCGGCTCGCAAGCCCGCTCCCCCCGCCCTCCGCGCGCCAGCACTGCGGGCTCCATAAAAGCCGCTCAGCGTAGCGAGGCCATTTCCCGGCACAGCACGGGCACCGAGCCACGCGAGGCTGCGCAGGCAGATCCTGCCACGAGCGCTGATTCCAAGTGACGGGCTAATGGCCCTGTTGCTATTAATTTGCGTCTCCGAGGAGAGCCACAGCCTGTCTGCAGCGTCTGGAATGCACATTACGGCAAAATATTGATGACTTAAAAGCAGACAGGACCTCATCAGCAATGCCGAGCTGCTTCCAGCACCGCACAGGCCAGTCCCATCCCCCCGGCTGGAGACAGTGCCCATAATGGACAGCCCGGCAGCATTAGCAGAATGGGTCTGCAATCCATTTAGCGTCCAGAGGCAAGGAACCGGCTGCCCCGGGGGAGAAGACAGACAGGGGCCGAGAAAAAGCGATAGCTGGCCGCATCCCGTGTGCCAGGGGCGCAGGGGAGAGCTGCGGGGGCTGCGCCCTGCATGGCAGCTCGGGAAGGTGCACGGGTTTGTCGTGCGCACACGCACACACACAGTCCCACTGCTAACACACACGGTGCCCAGGGGTGCTGCCCTCGACGCTGCACCCTCTCCGCAGCCGGAGCCGGCCCTTGCCCAATGCTGGCAGGGGAGGGATGCTCAGGATAACCCCACTGCAGCATCAGTGCCAGTCCAGAGCTGCCGCGTGGGTCCAGGGAGAGGTGATGCTGGTTGTGTTTTGCCCAAATCACTTCACGGGTCTTTCTCACACAAGCTCAGGGACATGACGGAGAGATCAGACCCCCAGAGAGATGGCTGAGGGAGCAGGCTGCAAACCCGACAGCCTCACAGCCAGCAGCAGGGACAGGACAAGGACAAGGGGCAGGTGTTGCTCCTGCTGAGCACCTCACGGGGATGAGGAAGGACCCAAACCTTTGCAGCATGGCCTCAGCCATTCTGAGGGATGTGTGAGCTGGGACAGACTCATTCACAGAGCGTTCGAGGCAACAACATCCCTGGAAACATTCCAGGCCAGGCTGGATGGGGCTCTGAGCAACCTGATCTAGTTGAAGATAACAGAATCATAGAATGGGCTGGGTTAGAAAGGATCTTAAAAATAACCTAGTTCAAACCCCCCTGCCCTGGGCAGGGACGCCTCCCATTAAACCAGGTTGCTCAAAGCCTCACCCACAAGTTGGGGCATCCACAACTTCCCTGGGCAACCTGTTCCAGTGCCTCACCACCCTCGCAGTAAAGAATTTCTTCCTAATATCTAACCTAAGATGTCCCTGCCCATGTCAGGGGGGTTGGACTAGATGGCCTTTAAAGCTCCTTCCTAACCCAAACTATTCTGTGATTCTATGACACTACAACTCTGCCCACCACAAGCAACATGGGGCTGCCGAGCCTGGACCACGCTGTCCCGGCAGGGTTAAATCCTTCTGGCTACCTGACACGCTATGGGTACAGCCACTCCTGCTGCTCTCTCTTGTGCGTATTTTCCTTTAAAGCAGCACAAAAGGGCTTTAGGTCAGCATCGGAGCTCTCTTTCAGACCATCTCCTCTGCTGCACCTCCTTCTTCAAGGGAAAAAAAAAAAGAAAAAAAAAAAGAAAGAGTTCAAGAAAAAAAAAAAAAAAAAGAGAGATGCAGACAGCCAGCTTACAGCTATATAAAAGGCATCCCAGGGGATTTTCCTTGAAAAAGCCCTACAGAGAAAGGCAACAGAGTTAAAATCACATTCCCGAGGCTGTGGGCTCTGCAAGAGAGGCACGGAGGACAGGCAATGCCCAAGCAGCTCTGGGATGGGCTGCAGCCTCCGCTGGGGAGGTGGCATGCTGCTGAAGGCCACGTCCCAGCCCCACATGCTGTCTGAGAAGAGGATTAGTCCATTTTTGCCACGAGGCTAAGGGCAGGTGGCAAGTAAGGAAAAAAAAAAATGCAAAGAAATGGGTGACTGGCTTGTAGCAAGGTGATGGGAAGGGACACCCATGGTGGCGAGGGGAAGAAGCCCCATCCGCAGCCCCACCGCCACCTCCCAGGCTTTCCGACACACATGCTGGCTAATGCCACCCACGAGGTGACAGCTGAGAGGACCTCTCGCAGCCTTGAATGCGGCTCACTGACCAGCAGCAGCTACTGCTTGAAAAAATATAGAGAAAATTAAACCATCAGTAAAAACTCTGAGGGAAAAAAAAAAAAAAAAAAAAAAAAAGGCAATGAAGGGGGTTTTACAGAAAGGCTTGCTGTCTGAGCTAAAAGCTACATGCGCAGCAGGAAGAAATACTTCCAGCTAAAGATCTGTCCTGGCTTGGTGGTCAAGCCAGAAAAAAAGTGTAAAAAAAACAGAGAGAGAGATAGATGGAGCAATCTAATTCACAACTGTGTCCCTGGAAAAGAAACGGGAGAGGTTGAAACCACCCGGGAGCAATGCAGGTACAGAGAGCACTGGGGAAACTTAGAGTGTATGGAGAAAAGCGCGGGGATATCTGGTGCGTTGTTGGACACAGATGACTGAAGTGCTCAATGAATACTTTTTTCACATCTGCCAGGATCAGGGCTAACGTACTTTCCCGGCAGGAGGGCAAGAAGGTATTTGCTAATCCATCATCACCTTCAGGACAGTAACAGCTTCGATTTTGTGGGTTCAGGCTGTCCCAAGAGTCCCGAAAGAGCTGGATGAGGAGCTATGGGCAGCTTCTCCCCGGCAGGACACGCGCGATGATGCTTTGTGCAGTTTTGTCACTAAGGGAATCTGGAAAACTTGGGGACGGTGCAAAGATCCCCCCAAAAAAACCCCCAAGCAGAAACCAAGCTGTGCGGTGGGGATGAGGTTTCCCCGCTGGGAAACCAAAGCAGCCCTCTCTACAGCACGGCTGAGCAAGGGCTTCTACCGTTACGTGGGCTGGGGAGGCTGGGATGGGTACCCACGTTTCCATCAACAACTGGATCATGATGAAACTAAGCTACAAAAAAAAAAAAGGGGGGGGCGAAACAAGAAGCCAGAGCTGGAAGCTGTAACCAGACACATTCAAGTGAGCAACGAGGCACATCATTTTATCCATCTGAGGGATGACTAGCGCTGCCAAGGGAGGAGCGGTGTGCCTCCGCATCTCCGAGCCTCCGCACCTCCGAGCCTCCCCGAGTGATGCTTTTGCCAGACACCAAACCAGAAGCCTGTGCCACACCGCAGGGAAGCACGGACCTCATGTTCCAGCCATTTCTGACCACCCCAGGATCTTCTCAAGAGTCACCCCACAGGCAGGGGCACATGTCCGCGTGGGGCGCCCGCTCGCGAGGGGTCACCCGCGGCACTGCTGCAGGCGCAGCCACCCCCCAGCCCCTGCCGGCCTCACTCACTTCAAGGAGAGGGAGAAGTCGTTCTTGCTGGTCTCGCTGTTGCGCACCAAGTAGCTGGCCTCCTTGCACAGCCTCAGCAGCGTCTCGGCGTCCGTCCGGCTGATGGCCCCATGGTACCAGCTGGAGGGGGGAGAAGGACCGGCTGTGCCAGGCGGAGAGTGGACACCCCGGGGCGGGGGGGGGACCCCTGCCCCAGGGCAGCAGCAATGCCAGCGCCTCCCGCACCTCCCCGGGGACAGCAGCCACCTTCGGGGAGAGGGATGTGGGTGGCACCGCCGGGGCTGGGGGGACAAGGGGCAGGGCTTCTGCCGGGAAGCGCGGGGGGTGCAGAGGGCACGCGGGGACACCGCCACTGTGAGACGGGTGGTGGGGACAAGCAGGCAGAAACGGGGGGCCAGAGAAAAAGGGAAGGAGCAGCTCTGCCCCAGGGCTCCTTGTGGTGCGGGCACGGGGATGCGGGGGCAGCGGGACTCACCACTGGCTCTCCAAGGGCAGGGCAGGGTCAATCCTCTCCCCAAGGAAGGAGCCAGGCTCGGCCATCAGCGTCTTCGTGCTCTTGAGGCTGCTGGAGCCATGCCTGAGGGCAGCCCTGGCCTTCTCCTCCCTGCAGGGCGAGGTGCGGCTGTACCCCAGCCCCTCCGACGGACCTGCGGGACAGACATGCATTGCAGCCGGTGGCAGGGGCAGGCTGGGCCCTCGGCTTTACCCCGCTGCGCAGGGAGCCACAGCCGCATCACACCATGCTGGGTCCCCTGGCACTGCCCCCTCCTCCTGCCCTAAGCATCCTGGGGTGCTGCTCACTGCGGTGCCCCAGGACAGACGAGGTCGGGTCCCCACCACGCCAGGGCCGGGGTCCTCGCTGCTCCCAAGCCCCTGGAAATATTCTCCAGGGGGGTTTCAAAAAGCTCCGAGAGGTTTTGCTAACGCAACCAGAGGTTCAGAGGTCGCGGCACAGAGTTAAGTGAGAAGCAGTAAGGAGAGGCTCTCCAGTCTTGGAAAAAATAAAAATAAAAATTAAATTAATAAATTTAGAAAAATAGATGGAGCTGAAGGGAGCAGTCAGTCAGCATGGACACATTTCTGCTGGCACAAGTAAACCTCCCGGGGTGGAAAAAAAATAATTCCCTGCGAGGAGCCCCCGAGGCAGCTCCTGCCCGGCACCAGCCCAGCCGCGGTCCCTGCACACCACCACACCATCGGAGCGTGGCGCCCGCTGCGTGCCGCCCGGCGAGCAGCAGGGGATCAACCCCCTCCGTGCCCCGGGGACCCGGCCTCCCGCCGACTGTTATTTCCGTGCGGGATGATTTCAGCGTTAACAATATTGTTTCTCCCTCCTCCAGAGAGTTCGTTATTGCTGCCCTGAAACACTAGCCCCCCTCGCGCAAATTACTTATCGATCGGGCAGAGCTGCCGGGAGGCGAGGCTGCCGGGGGCTGATGCGGCGGAGGCACGGTTGCCCCAGAGGTGGCCGAGACCGGGGTCCCAGGAGGGGTGGGATGTCCCGAGCCGGGCAGCCTCCCGCTGCCACGTTCCCCCACTGCTGCAGCCAAAAGCAGGGTGACGCTGAGGCAAGAAATACCCAGAGACGGACATTTTTCTCCCTAGCAGGGAATCCTCTACGGCAGCTGTTTTGAGGGACACCTTGTCTGGCCGCCCCGCATGGGTGAGCGGGTCTCCAGCCCCACCCCGGCTCCCAGGAGAGAGGAAGGCAGCCAGAAGGAAGCCCAGCCAAAACCCTCTGCAGCTTAGCGCGGCTTAACCCCCCCCCGCCCCGAGAAGGAGCGCGGGAAGGAGATGCCCGATGCTAAGGCTCGACAAGCCCTGCCTCTGCAGCTTTGCACCGGCCAGGCTCGCCCTCGTACGTAACACCCAGGCTTCCATTTCAACTCATCGCCTTAAAAAAAAAAATAAATAAATTAGGGCGATCATTAAAAAGCCAGACAATCAAAACACCGAGGTGTTTGCTGGCGGCACAAAGTCATGCTGTTAGAGGCTCAGAAGAAACGCATTGCACCTGTCGGAGAGAGGCAGAGGCATGTGCATGATTAAACAGGATATTAAAAACAAGCCCCTAGGAGTAAGGAGACATCCTTCAAGGAGTTCCAGTCACCCCCAGACAGGGGAAGTGGAAAATAAGACAAAACTCTGGCAAGATGAACTTAATACAACAAAGCAAGTCAGGGGAAAAAAAGAGACTCTGTGTTGCTAAAACCAGGAAAAATGACAAACTGATGTGTTCATCAGGAGCAGGATGCATGTCACAGCGACTGCGGAGATAATAAATGATGGGGGAAGAGAAAAGGCTGCACAGCAAAGAAATTCATTTTTCTTGACACCTGCATTCCTCATAGGAAGAGGATCAGGAAGTTTCCCCCTGCCAAGACCTTTCTTCCTGGGGACGGATCTCACCCGCGGCATCCCAGCCGTTTTGGGGCAGACCCCGAGGCTCCGGGTTGTCGCTTCGAGGGGCAGCAAAACCAGCTGCACGCTCAAACCCAACCGGGAGGCAGCCGGAGCCACCCTGCCGTTCTTTCTTTAGGAGGCTCTGCAGGGACCTGGGTAACTGCAGATAAGGAAATTGGGCATCTGCAGCTGGCACGTCGCGGCGTCCACCAGGAGCAGCGTCAGCGACGCGCGGGGGCACGACACCGGTTGGCAGAGAAAGAGTCACGTCTCGCGGATCCGTCCCCATCCTCCCCAAGAGCGGCGGCCCAACCCCGAAAGCCTGTGTAGCTTTCAATGAACCTCCCCCCAACTCATGCTCTTGGCAAAACCCTAACCCACCGCAGCGTTAAGAGCAAGGTCCTTCAAATGTTAATAACGGGTTAAAAGAGAAGCAGCAATATTTGGCTTTCATAAGCGAGACCGCCAGCAGAGCCCAAGGGGGATTTACATGGGGGCTCTGCCGCTCGGCACACACAAAAAGAGCTTCACAACAAGGCAAACCTGAGATGACAAAGCGTGCCTGGGAGATTTCGCTGTTCAGGATAGCAAATACGAGAGCGAAGAACCCAGGGGGACCTCCTGCCACTGAGCAGCAAGGTAATAAAACAGCAGAGGCAACGGAGCAGCGCTAAATGACAAAGCGAGGCACAGGTGGAAAAAACCAACTCCAACTTCAGCAGCAGGGTCTGAATTAGCTGCTACCACACCTGAGAGGGACCTGGGTATTAAGAGCCACAAGAAAACATCAGCTGAATGCTCAGAGCAGTTGTCGAGAACACCATAAAAACAGCCATCAAACCTGGGGAATTTGGAGGCAAAGAGGAGAAAACAAAAAGAGAAGGTAATAACTCTGCCACCGAACAATCCCCTGGTGCAGCCTGGCTGCCGCGTGCACAGGGGCAGCGTGGAGCTGCAGAAGATGCAAAGAGGCAAGGACAAACGCCTGGTGTCCGGCACAGGACACGTGCGCGAGCCAGGAGGAGCGGGGGAAAGGCGGAGGAGGAGGAGGGTGGGTGTCTGGCAGCGCCCGCGGGGTCCGGGCAAGCTCCGAGGTGCCGCAGCATCTGGGTGCCAGTGAGGCAGCAAGGCAGGGTCACGGTGAGCACCGGCCGCAGCCCCCCCAGACACCCCGCTGTCACGCGAGACCCACCGTTGGCGTCTTCGTAGCTGGGCTGGCCGTGCTGCGGAGGGACGGAGGCACCAGCCTCACTGTCCGGGGGGCTTTCACGGCTGTCGAGCTGTCCCACCGGCGGTGGCCATGGCAGGTCTTTAATGACCTTGATTTCAACTGGATGGGGTGGGGTAGGGGGGGTGGGAAAGAGAGAGAGAAAGAGAAAGAAAGAAAGAAAGGGCTTAGAAAAAACCGTCAGCAACACCAAGCCCACAGAGAAGGAGAGCAGTTGTGGGGGGAAAGACCTGAGGACTACACTCCTGGGAGCCCTGCACCAGCTCGGCCATCTCATCCCCTCCCCAGCACCGAGCAGAGACAGGCCTGATGTGGGGCATGTTCCTGATGGAGAGACCCTGCTCCTCCATCAGCTTTCCCAGCCAGCCCTCTCTGTGGTGGGGGGCAGCCTGCGATCACCCCTGCCCCACATGCACATCCGTCCAGGGGACCTTGGCTGAGCACCCCCATCTGTCCTGCCCATGGATCCGTCTTGCCCCGGGCACTTCCACGTTCCCCTGCCAGGTGCCAGCAGGCTGCTGCCTTGTGCCGGTACCCGCTGCCCATCAGCAGGGGTCTCGCGGGCCCCCCAAAGGCAGAAAGGGCCAGCAGAGAGAACCCGGCATTGCAGGAGAGGAGAAACGCCCTGCGAACCACAGCAGGACCTGCTCTCTGGCTCTGGGAGAAAGCAGGCAGCAGGTCCTCATGTGGCCCAGGGCACGGCAACCTGACCCCCTGAGGGCTTGGAGCAAGCCCAGGGTGGCCACCTGCATCCACACGCGAGCTGGACCCGCGACGGCGCCCCTTTCTCCCACGGACACCAAGCAAGGCGGCTCATCCGCCGGGATCCGGAGCACAGACACCTCAGCACAAACGCTGCCTGGCAGCACACCGCACCTTGTGACGGAGCCCGACAAGCCGAACCCTCAGCATGGTGTGGCCACCGGCACCAGCCCCATGCCCAGCCGAGTCCCAGTGGCACGAGTGCGACCCCAGGCACCAGCAGACGTCACGGCGTCGAGCCCAGCACACACATCTCCAGCTCATGGAGCCCAAACCCACAAGGTGAAGCGCTCCAAAGCCCAAACCCTCACACCCCCCTCTCTGCTGGCATCCCGGCACAGCACCGACGGCCGCCAGCTCCAGTGCAGACGCACACTGCTGCAATTAAAATGCATCCTAGATAAGAGCGTGGCAATTAGCCAGCGCCGACGGAGGAGCCAGCACTAATGCACAGCATGGATTTCCTCATTACCAAACACAAACACAATCGATCCCGCAGCACAGATAAATAGGTCAGGGGGCTGGACCATTGCCTGGCCGAAGGCTCCCGGGCGAGCACCTGGCTCTCGCCCTGCCCTGAGGAAGGAGGGATCTGCTTGAGCCCCCACAACTGCAGTTCAGGGGTGGAGGGGGTCAATGTGCACCGGAGGCCGCGATGAGTTAGAGGGGGATAGAGGCAAGGAGAGAGGGGCACCGGACAGGCTGCCAGGGTGGCTCTGTCCACCTCTCCACCCAGCCTGGCTCCCTGCTGAAGAGGAACGGTCCCTGCAAGTGCACGAGCGCTCCCCGAGCCAGGGAAACGCAGAGGCCAGCACTACGACCCCAACAGATGAAGGAATCCCAAAGAGCCACCTCCCCCTCTTTGCAAAACACAACGCAGCGTCGGTCGCTTTACACCTGCTATTCATCCTTTATGACTGCTCCCATCACTCACCTGCAAAGGCTTTGGAGATCCGCTCCTTCTTCCACTCCCAGGGCTGGTCGTATTCCTCTGGCGGCCGCTCATCGTCCTCGGGCAGCCGGGACTCCCTGGGCCTGGGGCACGCCAGGCGGTCGCCATCCACGTCCAGCCCTCCCAGCACGGGCTCGTAGGGAGTGTCGTAGAGGTGCAGCGGCCGGGCGGGAGCCTCCCGTAAGCCCTTCTGGCGGATCTCTAGCAGGAGAAGAGGGAAAAGACCGTGAGCTTTTTGCCCAACGCAGCCCAGCCACGGTCCCCAAAGCCCTGCTCGATGAAAAGGCTCAATTTCACCCAAGGGTGACGTGGGGTAGGGAGAAGCAGGGATGGAGGAGACCCCTTAAACCTCCAGCAAGCACCTGCCAGAAGTCAGGGAGCTGCTGGGCAGCCGGGCCCTGGGCAGCTCCCAGCACCAGGACGCCTTCTCTTCCCACGGTTCAACACCCCCGGCCTCGGGTAGCCCTGCAAAATGGGGTCCATGGAGACAGAGCATCCCAGAGCCTGATTCCCAAGGGGCAGCAAGACTGAGTTTCTTCCCTGGATGCCCAGCATGGCTGGTTTAACAAAATGCCCTTCCCTCCAGCAAAACAAAAGTCTCTCCTGCAAACCCAAGCAGCCTCTTCACCACTTTCTAATATTTCCAAGAAATGCAACGGCCTCCTCCAAAAAACCGTGTGAGCTTTCCAGAAACCACTCGCTCCAGGAAAACCCCAGGACTGCGAAGCAGAGCCAGAGCCTGGAACGCGCAAGCCGGCATGGCGACCCCGCGTGCACCGCGGCAGTGAGAGCGATGCCTTCGGGAGGCATCCCAGCCATCCTCCTCCTGCCTCCCAGCCATCAGTAAGCCCACCAGGGACCCCGCTGCTGCGGCAGACAATGGCACACTCTGGCCTGGCCCTAACCGAATTAAATAGCTCCCACATCCATCTTAGTTTTATGCCAGACGCACGGAATGTCAGGTCTCTCCTGGCTCAGCCTGGCGGGCAGGCACCATGGTCCCAGGGGACAGATGGCACCGCAGGCAGAGATATCAAGGTGCCTTTACCGCTCGGGTGGCCTTGGCGAGTGCTGTGGCTACCACCAGCCCATCACAGACGGCGAAAGCCATGAAAATTTGCCTGCAAAGTGGCTGTGCACCACTACAGCCACTGCCCGGGTTTGCCTCGTCTGGAGGACCCGGTGCTATCACGGGATGCAAGGAACAGAGCTCAGCGGCCACCAGATTCACACAGCAGGGACCCGAGGCACAAAGAGCGGCCTTTGCACGGAGCCTTCCGCCTTACCAGCCATCATCTTCTGCGCTTCATACGGTTCCATGTATCCATCGTTCTCCGTCACCTTCTCCAGCCCTGCCTGGCTACCAGCCACCTGCGCCGCATCGAAGGGATCTGCATAGTCCTCCAGGACAGCCAGCTGGAAGAGAGGAAGGGTAGGAGAAGGGTTAGCGTACTCCCTGCCTTTCTTGGGGGGCATCAGGGACCAGCTGAAGCCCCTTGAAGCCCCACCAGGAGCTCTGCTAGTAGCAGGCGGGACCCCAGACCCACACCATGGCAGCCCCGCAGAGCAGGTGCTGGCAGCCGGAGGCTTCCCAGGCACCGGCGCTCGGCCGTGGAAATGCTCCAGCCTTTGTCCCGAAAGCTGGGACGGAGCCAGGCAGTGCAGAAGGCGGCCTGGCCTCCTCCCTTACCACGGGCTCAGTGCTGCCAGTGCCCGCACGGACACCCCGGCAAGGCCCCCACCATGGCGTGGGGCTGACTGCAGAGCTGCCCCCTCCATGGCATGGAATCACAGAACGGTGGGGTCGGAAGGGACCTCGGGAGATCATCCAGTCCAATCCCCTGCCAGAGCAGGGTCACCTACAACAGGTTACACAAGAACGCATCCAGGCGGGTTTGGAATGTCTCCAGAGACGGAGACTCCACCACCTCTCTGGGCAGCCTGTGCCAGCGCTCTGACACCCTCAGAAGAAAGAAGTTCCTCTCATGTTTAGGTGGAACTTCCTATGCTCAAGTTTGTGCCCATTACCTCTTGTCCTGTCACTGGGCACCACTGAGAAGATCCTGGCCCCATCCTCCTGACACCCACCCTTTAAGTATTTATAAGTGTTGATAAGATCCCCCCCTCAGTCGTCTTTTTTCCAGACTGAAAAGACCCAAATCCCTCAGCCTTTCTTCATACAAGAGGTGTTCCAGACCCCTCATCATCTTGGTGGCCCTTTGCAGTCCCCTCTCCAGCAGTTCCCTGTCCTTCTTGAACCGGGGAGCCCAGAACTAGACCCAGTGCTCCAGCTGTGGCCTCCCCAGGGCAGAGCAGAGGGTAGGATGACCTCCCTCCACCTGCTGACCACACTCTTCTTGATGCCCCCCAGGATGCCGTTGCCCTTCTTGGCCACCAGGGCCCATTGCTGGCTCATGGTCATCCTGTCACCCACCAGGACTCCCAGGTCTCTTTCCACGGAGCTGCTCTCCAGCAGGTCACCCCCAATCTGTCCTGGTGCATGGGGTTATTCCTCCCCAGGCGCAGCACCCTACACTTGCCCTTGCTGAATTCCATAAGGTTTCTCTCCGCCCAACTCTCCAGCCTGATGCTCTCCCTGAAGGCAGCCACATTTCCGAGGCGGAGAAGGGGCGCAGATCCCAGCAGAGGGGTGTCAGCTGGCACTGCCAGGACTGGGAACTCACTGGTTATTTTCCAGGGCTCCTGCAGGCTTGTTTGAAGACATTTCTTAACAAAAGGGCTAAGACCAGATTACGGCTTACCCTCTGCTCCTCCCAGGCCCCTGCAGCATCCCCACCCACATCCCAGGTAACACAAGACGGGGCTCCTCCATGCCATCGGGAGTCACCGGGAAGCAGGAGCCTCCCAAATGCTGAGTGTCAGGGATGGCTCAAAAAGCCCAAGGTTTGCCCTTACCAGCAAAAAGGAGGCAATCCTGCAGTAGGATATGGGGCATGTCCCAGAGCCTGGTTCCCTCCAGTGCTGGAGTCACACGCCTGCTCCAGCACCTCAGCGGCTTCCCAGAGCACCCCATCGCACAGTGCCGCAGCCCCCGCCAAGCCCGGAGCTGTACATCTCACCTCTGGCCTGAAATCTGCTCCCAAAATGGGGCCAGGCGACATTTCCAGCAGGGTCCTGGTGCACCCAAGCACCTTTGCCAGGGTCTGCTCACCCACCGGGCTGACAACCGCAGGCTGGACCATCCGGAGAGATGGGTTTTGCCAGCACAATGCTGGCTGCGCAGAGCTCCTACTGCAAGGACCAAAGGGCCCGGGAACGGTGCAGCAGCTGCCTAAACCCTCCCGGTGCCAGCTCAGTCCTCCCCGCCACGCTGTCCCTGCTCCTGGCCAGCTGTGGGGACCAGGGCCGCTCATGCATTCCTCCCCGGCTCCCCTAATCGGCTCAAAACAAAACACTCCTCCCTCCTTCCTGTGCAAAACGGCCCGACAATAGCCTTGAGCAGCAAAACCCAGCAGGAAAAGGGAACAGGAACTGGAGCTGTAAACACCTCTGTGCGGCCCCGAGCCTTCGCACCCCTCCGAGCACCGGGAGGAACACGGTTCCCCGTGGCCCAGCTCTCCACCTTCTCCAAAAACACCCCAGCTCTGGGCTCCCTGATGCAGTGGGGAGCCAGGGCAGGTCTCCAGTAACAGTCCCCCCCCGCCCCATCGTGGGGTGCAAGCAAGTGGCAGAGCATCACCCCCAGGGCAAACCCCATGAGCTGCGGGGCTCGCAGCCACCCCGGCTGAGGGCAAGGGGGGGTTGAAACGCAGGAGCAAGCCGATGCTCTCCCCGTTCGGCAAGGCAGTGGCAGGACAGATGGCTGTTCGGGGTACCAGCCTCCGACGGACGAGAGGGAGAGAGCAGAACCTCCCGCTGGCTCCGCAGGCAGGGCCCGGTGCCAGCAAGCCGGGACTGGGCTGGAGGAACAGCCAGTTTTGCAGCAGGAAGACGGGAAATCTGCTCTCACATCCATCATCTGAGGGACACACAGCATCGCTCAGCCCCCGCCAGGCACCGAGTTGCAACACTGAGCCCAGGGGGCTGCAGCCCTTCGCTCGCCACCACGGGGGGGCGAAACCCCCCAGGGAAATCTAAGTCACCGGTGTCCCTGGCAGCTGCTCAGTCCCTGGGACCTGACCCAATGCCTGCAGGGCGGGAAGATGAGCAGCAGGAACGGGAAATCCACTGCGGGGAGTGAATCACAGAATCATAGAATGATTCGGGTTGGAAGGGACCTTAAAGATCACCTAGTTTCAACCCCCTGCCCTGGGCAGGGACACCTCCCACCACATCACCTTGCTCCAAGCCCCATCCAACCTGCCCTTGAACACCTCCAGGGATGGGGCACCCACAGCTTCTCTGGACAGCCTGGCCCAGGGGCTCACCACCCTCACAGCAAACAATTTCTTCCTCACATCTCATCTAATCACATCAAATCTGCCCTCTTTCAGTTTAAAATGGTTCCCCCTCGTCCCATGGCTCCCCTCCCTGATCCAGAGTCCATCCCCAGCTTCCCTGGAGCCCCTTTAGGGACTGGAAGGTCTTCCCGGAGCCTTCTCTTCTCCAGGCTGAACCCCCCCAGCTCTCTCAGCCTGTCCCCTCTGGATTCCAAACAGCCTTTTCCTCCCCAAGGGGGCTCCCCCTGTGGCAGTGGGTGCTCCCCACTTACTGCCGACGAAACACTGCGGGCAGATGGGTGCCAACCACCCCCAGGAGCCAGACGGGAGACCCTGAGGGCTGCACCCACACCTTGGAAAGCTGCAAAGAGGCTTTTGCTCAGTGGCAAGGACTTCTGCAGAGCAGGGCCCCACGCCGGCAACAGCTCATCTGCACCCGCGCTAGTGCCAAGGGAGGCAGGAGCGGGCAGGCAGGTGTCCCGGCGGGCTCGACGGGCAGCGCTGTGCCCAATGCTCTCACGGCCCCAGGCGTGCTGCACGGCTGCGAAACACGCTCTGCTGACCCCCCCAGAAAGGGCTTGCCTGCTGGTTTCTCCCAAGTCCAACCTGCCCGCGTTCCAGCCTGCAACAATCCCCTTTTCCTAGATGCATTTCGCCAGACAGACGTAGGCCCGGCTTGCTGTTGGCACCCGTCCTGGACCCTCCCTCTCCCACCCCGTAAGCACAGAGCAGCTTCAGACAGGACAGGGACAAGCACAGCAGCCCGGTGGCCGAGAAGCTTCTCTGCATGCTGCGGTCGCACTTCCCAACTGGAGGAAAGCCCCCTCCTCCATATTTTCTCGGTGCTTGGGTCCAGCTTCCCAGAGAGGGACACACGAGTTCCAGCAAGCTCACGGAGTGGCCCCCACTCCAGCGCCTCCAGGTCTAGAAAGAAGAGGATGGTGGAAAATCCAAACACGACTCTGCTGAGACCCCTAAAACTGGGTATTTTGCTTGCTGGAGGTGGGGGGTGAGGGTGGGGGGGCGCAGAGGCACGCAGCAGCAATTAGACTGGCTCTATGCAGGCAAGACGTGGTTTGCTGGGCTGAGCTCGGATCCAGAGCAAACGGCTCAGATGAGGGGCTCAAGTCCCCGAGCTCCCCAGGTTTGGGTGGGTTTTGCCACACTGGCTTTACTCCCCCACGATCTCATGGATGCCTCTTCGTAGGAGCGAAGTCTCCCCGCCACTGGAAGCTGAGAACATAAACCCATTCATTTGTTTTAAATGGTCAGATATTACCAGTGGAGAGCCACAGAAAAGCTGGGAAGGTGACTCCTGTCTCCAGGAGCACTGCAACCTCAGGATGCACAACCAAGCAAGCGAGGACGGTACCCGAGCCCTCAGCCCCGGGGATGGCAGCTCCAGCGTGCCAGGAGCGGGGCAGGGCTCTTAGAGAGCAAGCGGCAGGGACCATGCAACGACCGACTGCATCCTGACGCCCTTGGCACATGGGGCCGAATTAAGGTTGCCCGGGAAACTGCATCTCTGACATTTCCTCATCCGAGCGCTGGACTTTACGGACAGCGCAGGGCTCCCTGCGGCAGCCCACGGGGCATGCAGCCGCTCCCCCAGCGCAGGAGGGGGGCCACCGTCGCGGGCAGGGCAGCTCTCAGGGGTGCCCCAGACACCCCCCACCCTGGTTTGATCAAAAGCCAGGCATTTCCATGCTTCGCTCACCTCCCATGTCCCCGAGGGAGCTGCTCACCACCCGGCCGATCCCAGTGCCCTGCGCTGCTCAGATGCTGAGGCATCGCCTGCCCATACACAGCATGGGCTTTGCGAGATTTGAAATAATTGGGGTGCAAAGCGCACGCCTGACGCGCGAAGGCACCGTCCCAGGACAGCTCACGGTGCAGAGCAGTTGGGCACCACCTGGACACACGTCCTCTTTGGGCACACGAGTGTTTGCCACGTGTTTACCTGCGGTGGCAATGCACACCCAGACCCCTGCTGCAGTGCCGAGGCTGCTCGCGCTCTACTACTTATGCCAACCGTAAGAAAAAAAGAAAACCAATAGAAAATTACGGTGAAGGGCCAGATCATCACTGGGTCCTCACAGTAAAACGGCTTTCATGCTGTCCCCCAGGAAAGGCCACAGATGGCAGCTCTCCAACAGAGATCACAGTTCAGACACCGAGATCCAAGGGCAGAGCTGGAGCTCTTCACCCCAACTTGCCTACAAACGTCCTACCTGCCACCACCTTTTGCTGCAACAAAACACTCTAGTCTATAGAGAGGTCCCCAGAAGACACCTGGGAAGATCCTTCAAACAAGTTTCCTGCCCTGGAGATAAAGCATGTTTGAGGTCCCCCCAGCAGATTGCTGAGTCTCACGCTGGAGCCGCTCTAAGTTATAACCAAACTCAGTCCCTCCTCTCCGTCAGGTGCAAAATCTCCCCAGTTTTACACATCTTGCAGCTTGGCTTTTGGTGGACGCAGACGCCAAAACCAAAAGCAACTGGAGAGCTGGCCTTCCAAGAGGGGTCCGCTCGGCAGCCCGGGGCGGGGGCGGCTGGGCCGGCGGGGGGAGCCCGGGGCTGTGCGGGTGGCAGGGGAGGAGGGAGCGCGGGCGGACACGCGGCAGGGCACAGGGTGACTCACGGCAGGGAGGCTCTGGCAGGAAAGACACACGCCCAGGAGCTTCCTGGCCAGCCGATCCCACAGCCCGCAGCGCTGACCCTGCGCTCCCAGCAAAGCCGCCAGCAACCTGTCCCGGCGGGCATGAGGCAAAGATGTCCCCAGGCGCATCTCCAACCCCGTCCCCAAGCACGCCGTGCCCTGGGCGCATCTGTCCCCGCGCAGGGAGGTCCCTCACCGCTTCGCTCCCCACCACATGCTGGTGGCATGGCTCCTAGCACCTAACCCAGACATCTCCAGGGTACCCACCTCGCTCAGGTGAGCCGAAGAGGGCTAGTCTGTTGTCCGCTGCCCAGAGCAAGCAAAAGGGAGCAGGACCTACGCTGGTCCCCGCCACATCCAGCAAGCATTCGTAACGGAGCAGGAGCTGCCACAGAGCTCACCCTAAGCACGTCCCAAGATGCTGTGGATCCCGTGCAAGGCACAGAGACGCAACAACTCACTTGACGACGGCAAAGAATCGCGCAGCACCCCTGTGTGGCCCAGGCAAGAGGGATGCCGTTGCCAAGATGTTCCTGCCCCGTCTTCGATTCTCCAGAAGGGGCAGGACAGCCACAGCGGGCACAGGGCTCCCAGGGCAGGCGGTGGGTCCCCCAGCCTCAACGCAGCACCCATACCACAAAGCACACAGCCTCGGCCAAACCACATGACCGGGAACTGGTGGCTGCTCCTTCCACTTCTGCCCATTCTCGTCATTCCCACTCGGAAGGGCTACACGTTTTATTAGAGTGTTTTTCCTCTGTCAATCGTTAGCAAAAAGCCTCTCTGCTCCAGCAGCCCTGCCTGTACCTAAAACTGTACTTCTCCCTTCATCTTCAGCATCACCACAACTCGAGGCCCCACACCCATGGGCTTTCTGGAGCCTCAACCCCCGCAGCAGGTAGGGAACAGTGCCCACTGACTCTTCCTCAAGCGTGGGAGCACTGAACCCCCTGCCACAACCATCATCTTGCTTGAAAGAGCTCAGCAGAGGCTCCAGCCTGGCCCTGGCTTGCCGTCCCTGCTCCAGGACACCTTGACATTGTCTCCAAGACTGGGAGTCACGAGCAGAAGCAAAGCCCTGGCAGGCACCTCCATCCTCCTGGACCACCTCCAGAGAGAGCCACTGTGACCTTGCAGCACCCAGGGAACCCTCCCACCACTCAGCCCAACGTCAGGGCCAGCAGATGGGAGCTGCAAAGGGCACTCAAGCCCAACAGAGATGCTCCACACAGTGGATGCTCCCCGGCTCCTCCAGGGAAACTGTTTTAATGGACAGTTGCATGCATCATCAAATACTCCCACCTTATCTCCAGCTTCACCCAGCCTCCGGAGCTCTGCCCGTGTCCATCACATACCGGAGCCCTGAGGAATTAGAGACCTCCTCCCCACAGAGGCACGCAGTAGATAATCTAATCACCATCTATCTTGGATAAGATGAAGGGTCTTCTTCAGCCTAGTGCTCTTAGCAGGGTTTCCCCAAAGGTATCCCAGCTTTTGCCTTTGCTCTAAACATGCCAGCTTCTCCCCAGCCCTTGGATGCCCACGCAGCCCCGGCTGTACCTGTTGGCTTTCTGCAGTTCCTGCTCAGCCCTTTGCACATCACAAGCCCAAGTCCTTCCTGCGATCACCACCCGCTCCTGGTCCCTCCGATCCCACACTGAGCGTTCCAGAGGAGAAACCATCCAGCCTGCTTCAGCAAACCGCATCACCGCAATGGCACCTCCGGTCCCTGCTGCCAGTGCCCTCCTCCTCCTCCTCTGCTGCCCGCAGTGGCCAGTTTACAGGATCCCGGCTCAAAACGGGGTTTCTGCCAGGCCCCTCTGGAAACCTCCTGGCAGCAATTAGTCAGTGCGAACAACTTCCCAGGACCCACCAGCGACAAGTCTTTCATTCTGCTTAAAATCCTCCCGAGCGGGTTTTGCCCGGCGCTCGTTTCCTCATGCCGCCTGGCGACGCCAGGACCAGGGATGGGATCATCGTATCCACCGTTCCCCTCCGCCAGCCAGATCTGCAGCCCCGTCGAGTTCACCTGACAAGCCCCGGCTTGCAGGCGGCAGCGCTGGCGGGCACTAATTACCCCTCCTGCCTTTATTTGCGCAGTCCCCGCATCAGCCTCTCTGCCAAGAGGCCCGACACCGACGGCCGCAGCCCCAGTGGGTTTATTCCTCTACCGGGTCCCTGTGCCGCCCGGAGCACGTCTCCCCACAGGGAGCTTCTCCCCGGCTCCTGCTCCTGATGTTTCTCGCCTCCTCGGTGGCACAGGCAGTGCCGGGCTCCGCTCTCAGCCCCCGAGAAGGCAGCTGGGAGGCATCAGACAAAGAGGCGCTGAGGCTCCCTGACAAAGCAGCTCGGCGGCTCGGGGGGGCCCATGGGCCACCGCTGGCACTGGCAGGCCCTGGCAAGTGGTCAAGGGGGGCTCTGTGCCACCCAGCACGGGCTGGAAGGAGGCCCAGGGCCTCCCAGCCTCGGAGCTGGTCCTGTGCCGCGCAGGGCCTGGTGAAGGCTGGAAGGTCTTCACCTCCGTGGAGCACCGAGCACTTGGCTACAAAGAAATGGCAAGCGGGGAGGGGGGGAAGGTGGCCGGCAGGTCCCACGCTCTTGCACCTGGGAGAGTGACGCTTCCTGCTGGGGACTGTACCTGGCTGGTTGTACCTGGCTGATTGTACCTGGCTGCTGGCGGAGGAGCCGGGGCCGCCCTCGCAGCTGCTGCCGGGGGACGCCAAGCGGGACCCCGCACCGAGCCGGCCCCTGGCTCCCGCAGCGGACCCTCGACCCCCGGCCTCCCCCTGCCCCGCGCGTCCCGGCCCGGCTCCCGATGGCCCGGCGGGGCCACCCGGCGCGCCTCCCCCCCCGCGGCGGGGCTCCCCGGGGACACTCACCTCCTGCGGCGGCTCGTCGGGCGGCTCGGGGCCGGCCGGGGGCGAGCTGGGGGCGGCGGGTGCCAGCGGCGGCGGCGGCGGCGGCGGGGGACTGGCGGGCACCTTCTCCACCGCCTCCACCTTGATGAGCCGGTGCTTGGGCGAGACGTAGCGGGGCCCGTCGGGGGCGGCGGGCGGCGGCGCCCCGCTGTAGGGGTCCTCGAAGTCGCGCTCCTTCTGCAGCCGGTAGGCCGCCACGATGTCGGGCTGGGCGGCGGCCAGCGGCTCGGCGGCGCCCCCGGGCGGCGGGGGCGGCTGCGGCGGCGGCCCGGCGCGGTAGTCGGGCTTGGGCGGTGCGGGGGGAGCGGGCTTGGCGCTGCGGAAGCCCAGGTGCTCGCGGAGCCAGCGGGCCATGCTGCCCACGCACTGCGGGGCCCCGCCGGCCCCGGCCCCGGCCCCGGCCCCGGCCCCCGCACCGCCGCCGCCGCGCTCCGAGCCGGCCGCCGCTCCGCTCAGCAGCATCGGCGCCGGCGGACTGAGCGCGGCGGCGGAGCCCGGGCCGGGGGGGGAGCGGGGGAGGCGGCCGGGGGAGGCGGCCAGTGCCACCTGCCGGAGCCGCCGCGCCGCCTGCTCCGAGCGGGGCTTCCCCCCCCGCACCCCACTTCCCCGGACTCGCTCCCCCCGGCACGGCACGGCACGGCCCCTCCGCCGCCCGGCACGGCACGGCCCGGCACGGCCCGCCTCCCCCGGGGCCCGCCCCGCCGCCCGGCCCCCGCCTTCCGCCGCGCCCGGCCTGCGGGCCGCCCCCCCCCGGCGCTCCGCTCCCTCCCAGCGGCCCCGCGTCCCGCCCCGACCCCGGGCGGGAACGGCCCCCCCGGGCTGCCCGCCGCCCCCCAGGCCCTCTCGCTGCGGAGCCCGCGAGGACGATCCTGCCCCGGCCGCCCCCCCGGAGCATCGCCCGGCCCCAGGAGCGGAGGAGAGGTGCCGGCGGTGGCAGCGGGGGGGCCGCTAACGAAAAGGGCCCCTCGGTGCCTAGGGAGGTGTCCGCGGAACCAGCCCCGTGCGGGGCCCGCGGAGCCGATGGCACCAGGGGGTCACGGAAACACGGGGCCGGCAGCAGGGACACCCGCCAGGCGGGGCGGGAGCGGAGCCAGGGCCGGGAAGGTGCTGGGGGAGAGGCTGAGCCCGGGCCGGTGCGCAGGGCGGCGGGCACAGCCCCGGGGCGCGGGCTGGGGGACACCCCCGGGGTTTGCCGGTGAGGGGTCAGAGCAGGCAAGCGGCTTTGGGAGCGTGGCAGCCGAGGCCATCGCAGCGGTCCGGTCGTTACCCCTGCACACACCCCCACCCCCCATCACCAGCTCACCCACCGCCCAGGGCCGGCTGTTCCTCCCACAGCCACTCTGCACAACTCGGTTTCCAGACCCACGAACCCCTGGAAGCGATTCCTAATCGCACGCCGTTCACCCAAACCCGCTCCCGGCCCTGCTCGCAGGCTGAATCCCCCAAAGGCTGTGGTCAGCCGTGCCCGAAAGGGGAGGGGACCAGGGTCAGGATGCTCCGAACGTGTGAGGCCGTGCAGAGGGGTGCAGTGAGGGGAGAGAGATGACACAGTATGGCCCTGCCCATCCCCACGCCATGAGCTGGGCTCCCACCCTACTATGGCAACAGCCATTTGGATGTGGCCGTCAGGGTGCCCACGGCAGGGAGGAGAGGACACCTGGAGAGACAAGCTTCTCCTGGGGACCCCATTCCTTCCCACCCCTGCACAGGAGGAGACGGGGCTGCTGAGGAGCTGAGCCTCCTGTGCCAGCACGGCACAGCACACACCAAACGCGTGCCCAGTGAGCCCACCGAGCCCCGGATTTGCTGATTTATTGGGTACAAACACACCACACACTCCTGCCCAAGAAACCCAGCCAGATCCTCCCGGGTCCATCGAGGGAGCTTCCTCCCTAGGGAGAAGACAGCCATGGCACCCAGCACCCACGTCTGGAAATTTCAGAGCATAAGGAACGCAAGACAGAAAAGGCATCAGGAGGAGAAAAAGTGTCTGTCAGGAGCAGAGTGAATACAAGGCGGTGTTTGAGGTCTAGCAGCAGACCTCAATCTCGGCAGATGGGGATGATGAGATTGTTATTAAAATTGCAGAAAAGACAGAGGTTCTCAATAAATCTGTGTCTGCCCAGCATTTGGAAGGAAGCAGGATGCAGGGCTGATGGCAGATGAGATTGTGAGTACTTCCACCCTCTGTCAGTAACCGAGGAGGATGTTCGGCAGCAGCTGTCGGAGAGGGCTCTTGTTAAACCCTCAGGCCTGGAAAACACACGCTCAGCGTCCCCCGAGAGGCGACCGAGGAGGGATCTAGCTTGTGGTGGTGGGTTTTTTCACAAATACTGCCACACCAGAGGAATTGCAGAGGTCCTTCCCTCCCATCCTGCCCTGTCACCTCCCTCCCGGGAGGTCACCTCCCTCCCACCATCACTCCGGCCGTGGAGAGGCAGCCCCACTGGGGCCGTGCTGGGGGTGGAAGAGGGCCTGCGGTCTGACCCCACCTGGGACCCCCGCACCTCCTCCCCATTTGCTGGGCCTCTTTCTCTTCCAAATTCCCTTGTAGTCTTTTGGCAGGTGGTTACCTGGCCCAGCACAACCCCCTTCTCTGATCCATGCCCCATGGGGCATCCCCTTCTCCCCTGAGGCTTCAGCAGAGCCTGGAGGGGCATCAAGAAGTCCCTGGACCCACCTGAGCCCTCAGATCTGAACCTCCCCTGGGCCAAAGCACCCAACATAGGGCAGCAGGGTGAGGAGAACGTAGCTGGGGTGGCAGCCCCCCTCGGGAGACACCTTTGTACTTGGGGAGCTTTGAAGGAGAGCCCAGAAGGAGACCAAACAAGCTCCTTACCCCCCTGCACGGCTCAGCACAGGCACAGGCTGCTCATATTTTTTTCTGCAGTCATGACGAGATACTAGCGACATCCCTCCACTCACAGCAGTGTGAAGGAGCGGCAACAGATTTCTGCATTCGCACTGCCAAAGCCGAGCTCCATCTGCGTCTCACGCAGCAGCTGGTGTTGCTCTGATCCCCAACTGTTTACATCCCTCCTATCTGATGCACATTGGCACCCAGTTTGATGCCTGCGCCGCAGAGGCTGGCCCCGATGCCACAACTGTGGCCGCGATGCCACTCCACCCGCGTGTCACTGCTGCCCGGCAGGTCGCCGTGACAGATGGCTGTCACCCAGCATGGCCGGCGTAGGGACTGGCGGGGGGACGTGGGGCGGGACTGGCAGACGGCAGAGGATCAGGGAGCACACGCGGTGCCACTCATGTGCCAGACTCCACGTTTGGGCTGCACTCTCTGTCAGGCACAGCGGGGAGACCCCCGGCGGGATGTGTGGTCTGGGGGCTGCCTGCTGCCCACGGAGCCCCCCGGGAAGGAGGGATGGATGGCGGTGGAGCCCCTGCACACACAGTCCTCAGCAGGGAGAGGAACAACCCATGGCGGCACAGAAGAGATTTGTGGCTCACTCTTATGGACCATGGGAACAGGGGAGAGAGGAGGCTATCTGCAGTGGCCCGCAAGGAGCCGGGGCTGGACCTCTGCACCAAGAGCTCTGCTCCCACCCTCTCCTCCATCTCTGCAGGGCCTGGGAGCCCTTCTCTGCGGTCTCTGGGCTGGGGCTCACAGCACTGCCCTTCCTCTCTCCCAAGGCAGCAGTAGCTGCTCGCCTGGGTAAACACTTCCCAGGCAGGTCGGAGCATGCACCAGGAAGAAAAAGCCAGGCAACGTCTTCCGGGCTGCCGCCAGCCCTGCAGAGAGCTGTGCGTGTCCTCAGCCCTCATCCCTCCTCCTTGGGGAAGAGCTGCTTCTCCTGCCCTGAGCACTCCTCCTGCTCGCCCACAGCGGGGTCAGGAGCCCCCTCTGGCAGCCAGGACAAGAGTGGGACAGGGGACCTTCCCTGGATCTAGGAGGACTCAGGCCACGTCGCAAACCTTCCCCTGCAGTTTAACCCCGGGCGCTGTGGACACAGCCCAGCGTCCCCCAGGCAGCAGCTTTTGGTGACTCAGAGAAGGTCTCTGCTCCTGCACGCTCCGGAGGAGGTGGTGGAAGATGATTCACCCACAGGTGATGTGGGGGCTGAATTTAGCATTTGACACTTGCCAATGTGTCACTTGAGTCAGGCGCTGGGTCGGCTGCTGCCCGAGCCCAGCGTCTCCCCTGGCTGGCAGGGAAGCCTGCAGCCCCTTCAGTCTCCACGTCCTTCTTCTGCAGCTTCAAATAAAAGCCATCCCTGGAAGCTTAGAAATGTCTGTGGTGACTCCAGCCCCTTCCCTCCTCGGGACCACCCTTCTTAAGCCCTGTTGTGCAGTGCAAACAGGGACCGGAGGGTGTCACCTCTGCTGGGTGACACCCCAACCCCCCGAGGCCTGGGTACAGCAAGGGACGTAAGGACTAGAAGGCGGCAACTGTGACACCAAAAATGCTTCCCAGGAGGCAGCCAGGGAGCCCCAGACTGATAAATGACACATCTGTTCTCTGCAAATGAACAAAAATTGGCATAAGGAGTAGGAAACTGGCATCGTTAGGGAGCAGATGGATAAATATGACATATTGGGAAAGAGTCGACACAGCTCTCTCAAAGCCAATTTCTTTTTTCCAAAGCTAGTGGCTTTCTTGGAAACACCCAGCAGGCATCTGAGGGTGACCCAGCCCAGAGAGGTCACCTGCATTTCCACCGGCAGATCCTGTGATGAGCCGAGGTCAGTAGAGAAGTGACAAAATCTGCTAATAGCATTGGGTTATTCTGGGTGCCACGGGTGAACGCTAAGAATTGCAGGAGGACTTCCAGAGGCTGAGCCGCTTGGCAGTGAAATGAGACAAAAGCCAGTGTCAGGGAAGTGACACAGATGGGGAAACCGAGCCCGGCGTCACGTCTGAAGTGATGGGCTCTGAGACCGGCAGCTCTGACAGTCCCTGAAAACGTCCCCTCAGCACTCAGCAGAGGTCAAAACTGCAAAACTGCTCCACTAAAACCAATGGGAAGGGTTAGGAAAAGGCGGAGGTGACATCAGAGGTGCTGCTGCTCCCTCGTCAGTCCCGGTCTGTGGCGGGTCCTGGTCCCCCCATCCCGAGGATACAGCAAAGCTGGAAAATGCACAGAGAAGGGCGAGAGGATGATCAAAGGTTTCTGCGCGTGGGCTGGGTGAGGGACGAGGGCTCTGCCACAGAAAAGAGACATCTGGGGTCGCAGGCAGGGCAGGGATCTGCGGGGCTGGGTGAGGGGGGGGACAGACTGGGACATGAGGGATGAACACGAGGAGGTGACGCGGCGTGCGGCAGCCCTCCCGGCCACGAGCCGCTGCAGATGTACGTGATTTAGGAACAAGACCAGACAAATCCACAGAAAGAAATCCAGCAAGCGCCGCTAAATACAAAGACTGGCACGAGGAGCCTTGCAAATACTTAGAGGCCGGGGAAGTGTGGCTACACATTGGCACCGGGAGACCATCAAAGATGGGGCATGGGTGAGATGGGCCACTCTCCCCGCAGCAGCTGCCCACGGGCAGGGGGAGAGACACCGCTTCCAGACACATCGTGCAGGCAGCATGCTTTCACTTGGCAAGCCATTCCCAGGCTGGAAGCATCCCTCTTCCAGCAGCCCAAGCACATCCCCCTCCGGTTGCTCCGTAGCACTTAGGAACCTGCAAGCTTCATTCATCCCTTGCAGACACAGAATCATAGAACGGTTCAGGTTGGAGGGGACCTTAAAGTCCATCCAATGCCACACCCTGCCCTGGGCAGGGACACCTCCCACCACACCACGTTGCTCCAAGCCCCGTCCAACCTGCCCTTGAACACCTCCAGGGATGGGGCACCCACAGCTTCTCTGGCCAACCTGGGCCAGGGGCTCACCACCCTCACAGCAAACAATTTCTTCACACTATGTCATCTAAATCTCCCCTCTTGCAGTGTAAAACCGTTCCCCCTAGTCCCATGGCTCCCCTCCCTGATCCAGAGTCCCTCCCCGGCTTCCCTGGAGCCCCTTTAGGGACTGGAAGGGGCTGGAAGGTCTCCCTGGAGCCTTCTTTTCTTCAGGCTGAACCCCCCCAGCTCTCTCAGCCTCTCCTCACAGCAGAGAGGCTCCAGCCCTCCCAGCATCTTCGGCTCCCATCAGGCTGGAAGGAAATGTCACGGAGCAGCCGTGCCCACCCACCCCAGCTCGCTGCCGGGTGCCCTGGGGAGGCGGGGAGGAGGCTGACACGGGAGGGATGCTCTGCACAAGATGCTGTGCAGCCCCTCACCCCAGCCTACCCCCACGGGTGCACAGGGGTGGCAAGCAGTAAGTTGGGGGAAAGCAAGTAGGGACACGGAAAACATGGGCCCACACCAAGTCCCATGTGTGGTGGGACACATTGCTCCTCCCAAGCATCACAAAGGAGGACATTTCTGCACCAACACTGGCACACGTGATGCAGATCCGAGCTCCGTGAGTGCATTGGGGCCACTCGGGCACTCTCCAGACATGTGGGATATGCCCAAAGCACATGCGTTCACCAAACAGAGCAAATTCGTGCAGACACTTTTTGCAGCTCCCCAACCTTCCTGTCAAATGAAATCACCGTGCTGTTGGTAACATAACTGAAACCACGCTAATTGACCAAAAGGAGAGGCGACGACTCGCTGACAGACATCTGCCAGCTCAGAGCCAGACACGCCAGTTGCTGCCTCGGCCGCGCCGAGCCTCTTCTGCCTCTGCTCCCTGCGCTGACAGCCCTGAGCACCTCCACGACCCTGAGCGTCACAGCCGCGCTCTGGCGCGATCCGTTATTTCATTAACACTTGACGAGGTGTGGAGAGAGCCGTGGGGAACTTCATTTCCACAGATCCAGGCTCAGCACCCTGGGAAGGGGCCAGCTAGAGCGCTGGGTGACAGAGACAAGGGAAAAATAACCACTCAGGACTGACACCCAGAGCGTGAGAAACGCCTCTTTCAGCGACAAATGCCAGGTATGGGTTTGAGGGAAATTTCCAAGCAGCCACTATGTAAACTCTTTGGCGGTTTTTGGTTGGTTTGTTTTTTTTTTCCTGTAAAATCGTTCCGCGTGGGCTCAAGCCCTGGAGAGCTGAAGCCGCTCTCAGTGGCCGTGGGGACAGGGGAGCCAAGCCATGGCGGGTCTCTGCAGCTGCCTCCAGTATTTCCCCAGAAAAACCAGGCTCGCGGCAGGGAAACCTCGTGACAGATGCTGGCTTGGTGGCAACAGCTATATTATATCATGCAAATCTCACGACCACCCAGTTTCACGCTCTGCTCAGCCAGGCTGATGCTTGCAGGGCTCCAGCCATAGCACAAATTCAGCCCCTTCACTGTGGTCCGCCGGTGGGGAGGGCAGGGGGGAACATCTGCCTCCGCAGGGTATTATTTGCCCCTACCAGGGGACTTGACCCTGCAAGGGCACGGCAGTGTCCAGGTGGGATAAGATGCCTGAATTCCTCCCCCGAACGAACAAAGGAAGTGGGACCAGCTGGGAAAGCGCGGATCTGAACCCGATAGCAAGTGGTAAAGTGGAATTGATTGGAGCCGCCTGCTCTCATCGATCTGAGGCAGAGCAAACTAAGGAGCTGGAGCATTTGCAGCTCAATCAGGGGGACGTGCTGGCTGGAGGCCTGTGCTCGGGGCCGGCAGGGGACCTGTGTGCCCCAGGAAAGTGCTAATGGTGGGTTTGATTAATCCAGCTGCAACAGCCACCCTCACGCAGCTGAGTCCTTCTCCAGACAGACTCTCACTGGCTTTATATTGCTGAGGGGGTGTGAACAACCCCTGGCATCTCCCTTATATCTCTTAATAGGCCTGTCATCAACCATCAGGAAGATGGGCACGGTGGACAACAGCAAGACAGGAGCCACTCCCCCCACGCAGCAGGGAGCAATTGCTTTTGCCACCGAGCTGGCCCTGCGTCTCGAAAGGACTGGGGGGCAGAAGACGAAGGTGAATTCGGAGAGGTGGGGGCCTGGCAGCGAGGCGGGCTGTTTTCTGCCCGCTCAGCATCACAGAGCGGGGTTAAGAGGTGGCTGTGCACAGGCTATAAATCCCTGCTGCGGGGAAGACTCCGACTCCCGGTGCAGACAAAGGCAGGGCGACAGCTGGGGCTGGCAGCCCGAGCGCGGCAGGGCACACACCAACACATGGCAGCGTTTCTGCAGGGCTGTGGGGTGTCTGGCTCTCCCCTGGGACGCTTTTATCACACCCCATCTTCAGCTGGGTGCTGGACCCACAGGGGAAGGGCTCGGGAGGCTGCTCCAGGCTTTGTGCTCCCTGGAGATCAGACAGGACGGCTTTGGCGAATCCCTGCTCCATACGTTTTGGGGACCCTTTTCCTTGGCCTCTGAACATTGGAGTCAGGCATGGGGATCCCAAAACACAACCAAGAGAAAATCAGTCTGATGGGGATCCCAAAACACAACCAAGAGAAAATCAGTCTGTTGTAGCCTGTTTGCCTGCCCCAGATAGCCCTGGCAGGCTGGAAAATACCCTTTGAAGCCTGGGCTTCAGAAGAACCAGGAGCATCTCATGCACTGTTGGAGGTTCATAAGGCCTCTCAAGAGCATCGCAGCTGAACATTCATGTCAAGAAAGGCTTGAGCCCTTCTCCTTCTGTCCTTCCTGGACGTGTCTTATGTGTTAGAAAGAGGATGGGGAGGCGGATGGTGGGGACAGAGCTGTGTCAGGTGGCTTGCGATTGTCTCCCAGCTCAGACGTGCTGTCCTTTGACCCCATATCCCACCTAAACCTTCACCTCCAAAATTGCCCCAGCCCCAGGACACTTCCCTGGCCTGCTCTTGCTCCAGCATCCTGTGCTGGCCCAGCGGTGCCTGTGGACATGGGAATATGGCACACTGGGCTAGGTGGTATAGCGCACTGGAGTCACTCTGATTTCTTCGGGAAGAAAGGTGGGCTTTCAGCAGCAGAGCAAATGGCAAGCTGAATTTATGGCCTCTGAATAGCCAGAGATGACAGTGCTGGCCTGCGTCAGCGTACGGTGTTCTACCACCAGAAAAGCACAGACTGCCTCCTTGCAGCGTTGGCGTCTATCCTGCCTCCCTGGGCAGCTCCTGGGGCTGCTTTGGGAATCCAAGACTAAAGAAGGAGGCGGTGGGGATCGCTCTGCCTCCCATCGGCCACCCTGGGACGGGGAGAGGAGGCCAGGGGCTGCCCAGCAAGGGAACAGCTGGAGAGGTTGCTCGAGGGGCAGAGCAGCCGAGACAGCTGCGCGGTGATGAATTGCTCTTGTCCCTGTGCCAGCCAGAAGATTTATGTTTGTGCCACAGAGTGGCAAAGTCTAGGCCCAGCAGCATTCTCTGCCTGGCTGCACCAGTGTTTCGACATTGCAGGCGCCTTTAAAATCCCATCGAACGCAACCCATAGGCATCAGAGGGCTTGGAGAAACGCCACCAAGGGACAGAGCAGGGTGGGAAGAGCAGAGGAGCCTGGCTGGAGCAGCCATCCTCCCCAGGCGCTGAGCAGAGCCCGAAGGGATCAGGTCATCCAGCAGACGGACAATTCCTCAGTGTCCCCACAAGCTCATCCCTTTTCCTCCACACCACGTGAACACGTCCTGGCAGGTCCGAACCACCCAGGCCAGAGCAGCAGCATCCTGTGGACAAAACCGGGCAGCAAAGGGCTGTTGGGGCCCTGACAGCCTGGCATGGTTTCATTAGGAGCGGTCGTATCCAAATCCTGTTATGGAAAGCAGCCTATGGGTAGGAACCTGTACCAGGACAGGGCCACCACTGCCAGTAATGGGTGGCAGCAGCTTCGTGCCTCCTCTTGTGCACCTACCAGGCGCTTATCTCCATGTCCACTTGCCACCTCCCTGCTCACTTCCATGTTTGGCCGACTCCTCCTTATCGCTGCAGCGTTTATCTCAGTCATGCCTGTTCCAGCAGTTGAGATCATTGTTGTTCTGCCTGCTTCCCCCTTCCAGAAACGTCTGCCGAGCATCCAAAGCATGAGCCCTGCTGCCTCCTCCCTGACCCTTGAGGAGCTTGCCCCGAACACTCCCTGTGAGCAGCACTCGGCACGCACCACGGAGTCACAGAATGGTGGGGTCGGAAGGGACCTGTGGAGACCATCCACTACAATCCCCCCTGCTAAAGCAGGGTCACCCAGAGCAGGTGGCACAGGAACGCATGCAGGTGGGTTTGGAACGTCTCCAGAGACGGAGACTCCACCACCTCTCTGGGCAGCCCGTGCCAGGGCTCTGACACCCTCGAAGGAGAGAAGTTTTTCCTCATGTTGACATGGAGTTTCCCATGTTCCAGTTTGTGCCTGTTGCCCCGTGTCCTGTCCCCGGGCACCACTGAGAAGAGTCTGGCCCCATCCTCTTGCCCCCCTGGGGTTGCTCAGCCTGGAGAAGAGCAGGCTGAGAGATCTTGCTCTTCTCCAGCTGAACAGCCCCAGGGCTCTCAGCCTTTCCTCAGCACAGAGACGCTCCAGGCCCCTGATCACCATTGTAGCCTCCACTGGACTCTCTCCAGCAGTTTCCTGTTCTTCTGGAACTGGGGAGCCCAGAACTGGACCCAGTGCTCCAGATGTGGCCTCCCCAGGGCAGAGCAGCAGGGGAGGATGACCTCCCTCCACCTGCTGGCCACACTCTTTCTAATGCGCCCCAGGAGATGATTTGGCTTCTTGACCACAAGGGCACACTGCTGAGGCCAAGGACATCCATGCAACCATGAGCCCTGCACCACGCCAGGTGAAGAATCAGGATCAATACCATGGTGGACACCAACCTCAGGGGTCCCGCTCTGCCTGCCCATGTAAGTGCCCGAGGAGGAATCCCCTGATCACTGCCTGCATTGCTGTAGGTTCTCCGTCCCCATCAGGCATAGGCAGCATGTCCCACCAGAGGTGCTCCACATCTCCATGCTGTCCCACCTTCTCCCTTGGGTGCTTCTTCCCCACCACAGCTGTGCTGACCCAAGGCAGCAATTGTCCAGGGCCATGCGTGAGAGCAGGCCAGCATGGAGCTGGGCTTTTCCCTTCACCGGCAACACAGCCCAGCTCAGTGCCATTGTGACACCACCCACTCAGCATGGAGAAAGGCAGAAGCACCCAGGCACAGGGCAGCACAAGGACCTCTCCCCTCCACAAGCTCGTGCCTTGAGATTCAGAGATTGCGATGAGCCCACCTGCCCAGCTCAGCTACCCCCTGTCCTGCAGACGACTGGGCACTCTCTCCACGGTGCAGCCAAGGGGCTGATGACAGTGTTAAACTCCCTGGACATGGGAGGAGACACACGTATCTCCTACCAGTGATGCTGCACCCACTTTAGGTCCAGCATGAGGACGCAGATGGTGAGAGGGTTGGCCACAGGTGAGCAAGAGTAGTGTTCCTGCAGCCCTATGTGTGGGACAGGCTGGAATCCCCGGGGGGTGGACAAGGGAGGGAGAACGGCAGCAGTGGGGCAAGAGGGCAGCACCAAAACCACGCAGACACCCAGGCCATTCAGAGATACCACAAAGGAGCCCCCTCCTCCACCATCTCCTGGTCAGCCGGGTTTGATGTTGTGGACCTCCCATTGCAAAGGTTCCCACCATTGCTGAGGGACCAGCACGCACACACCAGCGTGCAGGGCGAGTCAAGAGCAAAGAGGCTGAGGGAGGAAAGAAAGAGGTGGACATAGGCAAAGGGAGGGCACAAAAGGTTGTTCTGTCTTCCTCCACCACGCTGAGCTCTTTTGGGCTGGATACGAGCAAGATGAGGAGCTCAGGGTGTAATTACTTCACAGAACAATCAAGCAGGAGTAATTACTTCACAGAGCAATCAAGATGCACAGGGCCTTCCTCTGGTTTGTCCCAGGCCTCAGGAAGACTCTATTAGATTTGGGATTCACCATTGGCAGCAGATATACAAGAATGGACGTGGGGTGGGGACGTACCCCTGCCCAGCATGGTGGCAAGAGACTGCTGCCTCTTCCAGCATCCCCTCACAAGCAAGTAGAGAGCGTCGAGGTGCGTATATATATGATGCCAATTGCTCGTTGCTTGTGCAGGAGCAGAGGTTCCTGTGCCCCGCTCTTCCCCCTGATGCAGCACAGCGGGATGAGTCATCCGGGCCAGACGAGCGCCTTGAAGTCAGTGCCACGAGTGCTCTAAAAATATTTTGCACAAAGAAATCCTTTTGATCCCAGGTGTTCTGAATTCTTCGCATATCTGTGAAAATAAAAGAGCCTTTGGTACTTGGAGCGCTGCAAAAATCAGCAGCAACGGTGACGGCAAGCAGTCATTAACTATTAATGTGTGTTTCACCAGGGAGAGACAGGAGCCGCAGCGCAGGCTGGGACCTGGCACGGTTTTGGGCCACAAAGACAAGGTCATCCTTAGTCCCTCAGCCTCCCCTCTGTCCTTAATGCTGGGGTGAAGACAAACTTAACTCACCGAGAAACACCCCCGGGGGGGCGAGGGGGAGAGGTGGGGTTAGGGCTGGGGGCCGGGGCGAAGGGAAGGGCCGCGGTACGAGGTGGGTGGGGCTCAGGGTGAGGGCTGGAAGTAGAGACGGGGTCGGGACAGCGGCCTGGGGCTGGGCCAGGGCCGCAGAGGGAGGGCTGGGGCTGGCAGAGGGGGCGGAGGGCTGAAACCCGGCTCGGAGGAGGAGCGGGGCGAGGAGCGGGGCCCGGCTGCGGGCTGAGGGCCGCGGAGAGGACCGGAGTCCCGGCACGGGCTGAGGCCCCGCTGGGGATCAGGGGTCGGGTTCGGGAGTGCCGAGCGGGGGTCTCGGCCCCGGTGGGGGTCAGGGCCGGGTTCGGGGGTCCCGGTGGCGGTCCCGATACGGGTCAGGGCCGGGCCCCGCAAGGCCCCTCAGCGCCGACCCTGCGCAGGCGCAGAGCGAGCGGCGAGGGCGGGGAGAGGCTGCCACTCAGGGTGCGTCGCCATGGAGACAGGCGCGGGGCGGGGTGCCCACCCCACACGCAGCCCCGCCCCACAAGGGCCAAGAGGCGCCTGGGCGCCGCTCGTTGCCGGAGCCCCGGTAGCGCGCCGTGATCGTATAGTGGTTAGTACTCTGCGTTGTGGCCGCAGCAACCTCGGTTCGAATCCGAGTCACGGCATCGCCCGGCGGTACCACGGCACACGGGCTCTCTTCTTTTGCACCTTGAATTTAATTTTTATTTTATTTCATTATTTTGTTTTATTGTTTTATTTCATTATTTTATCTTATTGTTTTATTTTATTTTTTAGTTTAGTTTGTTATTTTATTTCAATTTATTACTTCATTTTAGTTTATTTTATGGTTAGTTTAATTTATTATTTTTTTTTTATTATTTTAGTTCAGTTTAGTTTATTACTTTAATTTATTTTATTGTTTAGTTTAGTTTAGTTTACTATTTTATTTCACTTCACTACTTCATTTTAGCTTGTTTATTTTATGTTTAGTTTATTACTTTACTTTTCATTTGAGTTTAATGTAGGGTTTGTCTTATTTTATTTTATCTTATTTTATTTGATCTTATTTTGATCCTATTTTGGTTGTATTTTAGTTTAGTTTATTTCGGTTTATTTCCTTCCCGGTGGCGCCGTTACCCTCCGCTCCCAGCACTGGGGGAAGTGGGGGGGTCCCGGCCCGGCCCCGCAGCGCCGCGCCCCGCTGGGGGCCGCGGCAAAAAAAAACCCTGTGTGAAATATCGGCGTAACGTGACAAAAAGAAAAAAATAAAATGAAATTAAAATAAAAAATAAATAAAAGAAAATAAGAGATTAAGGCCGCCGCGGGAGGGTGAAGAGTGAAAAAAACTGAGCCCCTGTGCCGTGGTACCGCCGGGCGATGCCGTGACTCGGATTCGAACCGAGGTTGCTGCGGCCACAACGCAGAGTACTAACCACTATACGATCACGGCGCGCTACCGGGGCTCTGGGCGCAGTGGGCGCCCAGACGCTTCTTGGCCCTGACGCCGCGGGGGTGGAGCGGGTGCGGTGCTGGGTCCCACCGACCCCGGGACCAACAGCCCCGGAGAGTCGCAGCGGAGCGGCCTCCGCACCCGCGGGGGTTGGTGCTCGGGGCTGGACCAGGCACTGCCGGCGCAATCCCGCTGCGGCGGCCCCGTCTGACAGAGACACAGGGCGGCTGGGGGGGAGGGACCCTAAAGCCCACCCAGTGCCACCCCCTGCCCTGGGCAGGGACACCTCCCGCCATGCCACCTTCTCCAAGCCCCGTCCAACCTGCCCTTGAACACCTCCAGGGATGGGGCACCCACAGCTTCTCTGGCCAACCTGGGCCAGGGGCTCACCACCCTCACAGCAAACAATTTCTTCACAATATCTCATCTAAATCTCCCCTCTTGCAGTGTAAAACCGTCCCCCCTAGTCCCATGGCTCCCCTCCCTGATCCAGAGTCCCTCCCCGGCTTCCCTGGAGCCCCTTTAGGGACTGGAAGGGGCTGGAAGGTCTCCCCAGAGCCTTGTCTTCTCCAGTTTGAACCCCCCCAGCTCTCTCAGCCTCTCCTCACAGCAGAGGGGCTCCAGCCCTCCCAACATCTCCAGGGCCTCCTCTGGACTTGCAAATTTAGGCAGCTTTAGCAACAGGACTGGATAAAATCCCCAGGGAGAAGGTGCTGTTCGTATGCGCTGGGGAACCGGCGCAGGGAGCATTTCCATAGAGGCACCGCATGGCACATGGACACCCGCCTGAAGAAGCGGTACCCCACGCCTGCTGGCGGGCAGCGCCTTCGCTGGGGGCAGCCCTGTCCGCCCCGCACTGCTCAGGGACCAGGTGACACCACACCCTGCACCACCGCGGCCCCAGAGGCCGCAGGTGCCCGGCTCCTTACCCGGGATGCGGGTAAAGGTTGGATTTCTGCTTTTCATATCTTCCCTCTGGGCTCGCTTGACCAGGGTGTGAAAGTGCCCCTGGGCAACCTATTTTGGGCGGCGGGGTGCCCTGTGGGCGGCCGGGCGTGAGCCCCGGGAGGAGCTGTGGCGGCCGCGGGGCCCAGCCCAGCTCTTTGGACCGAGCTGTTAATCGGTAACCGGGACCGGGAGCTGCGCAGACGTCGGGGCTGGCGGGTGAGCGTGGGGGGACGTGGGGCACGGGGAGGGGTGCGAGGCCATGGGGGGGCGTGAAGGCGTGGGGGGCGAGGGCACAGGGGCGTGAGGGCGTGGGGCACGAGGAGATGGGGGTCGCAGTGGAGTGGGGCATGGGGGCGTGAGGGCGTGGGGCATGAGGGTGTGAGGAGCATGAGGGCATGGGGGGGTGAGAGCGTGGGGTGGGGGTACGTGGGGCAGTGTGAGGGTGTAGGGGGTGCGAGGGCGTGGGGCACGAGGACATGGGGGGGCGCAAGGACATGGAGGTGTGGGGTACGGGGACATGGTGGGCATGAGGACATAGAGGTGCAAGGGCATGGGATGCAGGAATATGGCGGGGCTTGAGGACATGGGGGGCACGAGGGCGTGGGGCGTGAGGAGATGGGGGTCACGATGGAGTGGGCCACAGAGGCATGAGGCTGTGGGGGCATGAGGGTGTGAGGGGCATGAGGGCATGGAGCACAAGGACATAGGGGGGGACGGGGACATGGAGACATGAGGGCATGGGGCACAGGGACATAGGGGGCATGAGGGCGTGGGGTGCAGGGCTGCCGTGGTTGGGCAGAGGGGCGTGTGGCCACGCTGCACCATGAGGCCGTGGGGGACAGGAGGACACGGGGGGAGGGCATGGCGTGAGGACACAGGGAACCATGGGGCGAGGGGGCCCGTGGGGGTGCCCATCTGCTGCCCCACTGATCGGCAGCCAATGGGGCATCATCAAAACAAACGGCAGATGAGCCATGTGTGGCGGGGGGTGGCACTGGGGGGCTGTGGAGGTGGCATCAGCCCAGAGGTCCACTGGGAGGAACAGGGAGAGCTGGGAGCCCCGGGGGGTCCCGGAGCCCTGGGGGGTCCTGGAGGGGTCACTGAGCCCAGAGGGGTCCTGGGGGGTGTCCCTGAAACGGTAGTGGGCTTGGGGAGGGGTATCTTCCAGATCCTGCCAGGGTCCTGGGGGGGATCCCTGAGCCCCAGGAGGCGCCAGCGGTGCTGGAGGCTCTGGAGGAGGTCTGGGGTTCTGGGTTCCCACCATGGCCCAGGGTCCTGCCCTGCTGCCAAGGAACCACAAGCCTAGGGACACGCCGGGGGCCAGCACGTCTCAGTGGTCCCCCTTGGTGGCTCCGCTGGCCTGTGGAGCCCACCACCACCTTCAGCCGCCTCGAGGTCCCACGTTGAGGGGGATGTTCTCCAAAACTCCTCACCCCGACTCGTTTCATTTGGGGCTGGGTCGCTGCCCTCAGCAGCCCCTAGTTCTCAGGCTGCAGGAAGCAGGCGATGACCCTCCTGCTCCCACCTTCTCCGTGCAGAGCTCTGCGACCCTCCTCCAAACAAGGACACCGCCTTCCTCCCTCTGTCCTTACACAAGGGTGCTCCTACCGCCGATCGCTGCCTTCTCTACTCTTCCCTCGTCCTTCTCCAGGTAGAGGAACTGGGAGAGTGTGCAAATGGGATGCTCCAAGGGTTCCTGCCCCAGCATAATACTGGTTCTTCTGGCTTTGCTGGACCAGTTCTCCCAGTATGATCATCCTTTAGGACCAGTTCCCATGCGAACTACCGCTTATTCCTACCTATCGCTCCTGCACCGTACTAGTTATCAGCCTGAAAGGACCTTCTTCCTTATCTTACTCGGTTGTACCACAAGCTCTCCATGAGGGATGGGGGCAGATTTATTTTTTGCAAAACCCCCCTTGCAAAGGGGCTCGTGGAGGCTGGTGGCCACTGCCACCAACCTGGAGGAGGAGTACCAGCTCTCCCTACTGCATCTAATCCTCTCCTGTAATTCCTCGGAAGCACAGAAGAGCACAGACCTTCCCAGAGTTACAGGAGAACAAGGCAGTCAGCACACCAGCCCCATGGCTTGAGGACCCCCTGGGATGGTCCCTTGACATGCTGGTGAAGGAACTGCTCCGAATCCCTACTGCAAAGGGTGTCCTCCTCTCAGAGACCCAAAATTGAAAAATCAGGGTTGGATGTTCATCCTTCCCAAAGCTGATCCCCTCCTCCTCTCCCCAGCCAACGTTGGTCCCTCGCAGTGCAGTTTCTCTGATGCGTTGAAGCTGCATCACTTCTGGAGATGGAAGAAAAACAGATAACCCTGGACAACCTTGAGAAGGGTGCAGATAACCCAGCTTTCAGCTCCCTGGTGAGTCCTCCCTTCCCCCGGGTCGGGCTGCAGGAGCTGCTCAGTGTGCTCCCGCTAACCGTGTTTTCCAGGGGGAGGAGAGACTCTATGAGGAATGTGATGGTCCACGTGGCGAGAGCAAGGAGGAGAGGAGAGGAGAAGGGAGACTGTCCTCCTACTGCAGGTAGGACAGCCCCTGGAGATGTGTGTGTGTATGTGGGGTATTTCCAGCGATAAGAGCGAGTCCACAATCCTTGGGCCGGCGTTTCTCCTGGAGTCAAACCAGGCTTGCAAGTACCTGGTCTGGGAGCAGAGTAGGGTCACATTGACCACAGAGGGGACAGGGTGCCTGATGGCTTCGTACGGCTTTGCAGGGTGGCAGTGGCAGCTCTCTGTCCCCATAGCAGCCACCCAGAGCAAGCCTCCGCTCGGGTGCCCGGGGTGCTGGGCTGGGTAGTGGGGTCTCCCCTGCCATAACGGGCCAGCTCGCTCCTCCAGGGTGTGGGCAGCAGAGTGATAGAGGCCACAGCACACCGACACCACCGTGCCGCTGCCACAAGCGCCCTCTGGGAGGCACGGTCACGACCCGGCTCCGTTGGGTTGGGTTGATCTTCAGGATCCATCTTCTGCACTTCTCACGTCTCTGGTGTGTGACTCTTCCCAGGAAGGCCCTGCAGCCGGCATCCAAGGCAAAGCGCTTCTGCAAGGCTCATGCCAAGGTGTTGAAAATGGTCGTCCAGGGGCTTCTTGGAGTAGGTGAGGACTTCCCAGCACCGAGACCCCATCTCCACATCCCTTTGGCGGGCTGTGCCCACAGACTCCAAGCACTGGGCACAGACACCCACCTGGAGGTTATACCTGCTCTCACCAGCCCCACTGCCTTCCTCCTCCTCACCCCACCACGCCTGTCCATGGGTCCTACCTGCACTTCACTGTCCTCCCTTTTCCCCTCCTACCCAAAGGGTTTGCTGTGCCTCTTCTGCTCGCCCCACGTACCCCCAGACAGCTGGGTTGCTACCACCAGTGCGCCCGGCTGCTGGGGTGGTACTCCCCAAGTCCTCCCCACACACAGATGCGAGCCTCAAGGGTGGCCAGGAAAGGACATTTGGAGGAAATGAACCTCATTGTTGGCCCTGGTTAGTGTTACGAATCTGTGATCCTCTGGCCCTGACATTTCTGACCCCCAATGTGCCTTCTCCAGCCTACCTGTGCTACTTCATTGCGGCCTGTTGGCTCAACTTTCAGCGAGCCCTTGCCTTGGTCATCATGACTGCTGTGGTTGTCTTCTTCGCCTGCTGGAGCTTCTTTAAGAAGCACTGTGGGGCAAAGGTATTGCTGCTCCTCAGCCCCGTTTGGAAGTGCTTCCAGAAGTCCTGGCCATGGCTGAAATGGTGAGTAAGGAAGAGGCAGGGCCACATCCCTCCCGGTGCCTGCTCCCCTCTCCCATGGCTGCCCCACCAGAGCTGGGCTGGTGCAACTGACAGCCGCTGGCGTTGGGCACATGCCCTGGTGCCGTGCAGGCACCTCCTGAATGATAAGGCATGGCCCAACCTGGGAGCCACTTAAAAGTCATGGCAGAAACGTCTTACTGCTCTACCTCAGTGGCGTGATGGCTACTCGCACCCCTCATTGGTGTGCGACCCCCAGGTTTCATCAGATGCATGGTCCTTGCAGTGGCATCTCCTGCACAATTAGATCCTGCCCTTCCTGAGCTGCTCTCCCCATGGGGACATCCTCTCTGTGACAGTCTGGGATTTCCTTTGCAGGCTGGTGTGGGTGGCCCTCCTGGGAGGCCTGATCACGTGGCTGGCTTTGGACACCTCCAGAAATCCGGAGCAGCTCATCTCATTAGCTGGCTTCTGCTTTTTGGTGCTGTTCCTGTTTGCCTGCTCCAAGCACCACGGCGCAGTAGGTGTTTCAGGTGTGGCTTGGCCATGGGTCCCCTCGCAGGAGGTAGCCACCCAGCACTGGGGAACAAGTGCTCCCTTCCCACTGGCATCTCCAGATGGCCCACCGCCGGAGCTCCCTGGAGGAAGCAGAAGCCTGCCAGGGCTCCAGGGCAGAGCTGGGCACACCCTGGGGAGCCGAGCTGGTTGGCTGGATGGAGACCCAAAGCTACCTTCTTCCCACTGCTCAGCTCAGGACTCCCCCCTAGTGTCTCCATCCTCTTTTCCACCATGTCCCTCATAGCGGGTCAGACCCAGAGACCCAGCACCAGACCCATGCCTGAGCATCAGGTGTCTGCAGGTAGAAGGTGGGTCTGAGGTTCAGGCGCCCTGGGTGGCTTGGGCAGAAATGGTGGAAGCCCCAGTGGCTTCCAACCCAACCTGCTTCAATGTTTTGGGCAATCTCTCCATCCCCTTCCTCCAAAGGAACAGGAAGTTTTGCCCTAGAGGGTCTGTACTACTGGTCAAACCATCAGGAGGTCTCTATGCTTGTCTCCTCCTGGGTAAGCCTGGCAGGTTATGTTCCATCAGCCGGTTCCTGCATCCCACCGACTTGTCTTCTTCTACCATCACCATGTTTGTGGGTTTCTATGACACTTTCTTTACTAGCACCCCCAGGACTGTCACCCAGGGCACAGTGTGATGGTGTTTGCCATGTGCAGCTGTCAAAGGGGCAGGAAGGCAGAGGGGGAAGTCTAGAGCCTTCGCTAACCTCTCAGTCCCCGCTCTGCTCTTGGTCCCCAGGTGTCCTGGAGAGCCGTTTTCTGGGGTCTTGGCTTGGAGTTCTTGTTTGGACTCTTCGTCCTCCGAACATCCCCTGGCGTCCAAGCTTTCCAGTGGCTGGGTGATCAGATCCAGGTACTGAGTCTGTCCCATGCTTGCACTCTCCATGTAACTCCCCTGGGATCAGCAGGAAGAGCAGAGGGTGGCACGGGGCAGAGAAGCTGCGGGGACTGCACATTTGCTCACAAACATTTTTGGGGGGAGCTGGAGAAGAGCCGTCTCTTTCCTGGTTCTGTGCAGCAGCCCAGGCCCTTTGGTGCGGTCCCCCTTGCAGGCTGGAGCGGTGCCCTGTGACTCGGAGACAGCAAACCAGTGTCCCCAGCTTAGGTTTCACAAGGTCCTTCTCTGGCGGGGTAGTGAAGGGAGCTGTGGGTACAACCCCCTGCTAGGTGGAAGTGAGATGTCAGGGAAAGAGCTAATGGAGACCTCTGTCCTACCATGTAACTTCTCCACTTGCAGTACTTCCTGAGCTACACCACAGCTGGCTCCAGCTTCGTCTTCGGGAACACGCTCATTGAAGAAGTCTTTGCCTTTCAGGTCAGCCCGGGGAACGGGGTACGGGAGGGAGAGGCAGAGCCTGGTCTTCTGGCCTGGCTGCCTTGCTGGGTCCCGGAGAGCTGAATGCAGCCGGTGTTGCCGGAGCTCAACCAGCTCAAGGATGGGTCTCCCTCAGCTTTGCACCCGCCTGTAGACCTCCTCAGTGCCATGGGGGATGTGCGCTGGCCCCTGGCCCTCCTGCCACGCTGGCCCAGCATTGTGGCAACCCGATAGCTTGGGCTGGCTATGTGGCACCGTGCCGTGCCCAGCTTGTGGGACAGAGGGGCTTGGTCCCCAGGTGTGCTCAGACGTGCTGCTCTGCTCTCTAACCCCTGCGTCCCGCTGCCTTGCCTGCAGACTCTGCCCATCGTTGTTTTCTTCAGTTGTGTGATGTCCATCCTCTACTACCTCGGCGTCATGCAGTGGCTCATTGTCAAGGTAGGGCCACACACCTGGCTCTGGGACAGTGGCAGAAAGTAGAAGCCCCTGGTGGCTTCTCTGACTACTATGATCAGCTGTGGGATGTCCCAGGAAAACCGGGGTGGTACTAATTTGAGGTGATTTGTCCTGCTAAAAGAATACACGCAAACCCCCTCTTCCTTCTTGCATCTCCTCCTGAGAAAGCCCAACCCTGGGGCTGATGTTGCTACCTGGTCTGGTGGAGCTTCCCAAGGCCACCTCTGTTGCAGCAGGCTGGAGGGCCACACAGTGCCCTGCTTCCCGGAGTGGGTGGCAGGGTGCCAGGAGCCTTTATGAATGCAGTGGCCCCATCTCTCCCCAGATCTCCTGGCTGCTTCAGATCTCGATGGGCACCACTCCCACCGAGACCCTCAGTGTGGCGGGGAACATTTTTGTGGGACAGGTAAGGACCTGGGCAGAAGACTCACCTTCTCAGCCCTTGCAGCTGAGCCTGCCCAGAGGAAGGGTCTTCTCCTCCCTTCCCAGAAGACCCGTGTCCCCGCGTGGCCCTCCCTCAAGGACAACGGGTTTTTCTCTCTCACAGACGGAAGCCCCACTGCTCATCCGCCCCTACCTGGCAGACATGACCCGTTCAGAAATCCACGCTGTGATGACCGGTGGCTTTTCCACCATTGCAGGCAGCGTGATGGGTGCCTACATATCCTTTGGGGTGAGTCACATATGCCACATGCTCCTGGCTGTGGGGTCCTGACACGCAAGACCTGCCCTGGACTTGCAGGGGGAGAGGAGACCCCCAGCAGGTGCCCCACGGTCCCCTTCCATAAGCAGGATGAGGGCAGGGTGCCTCCATGTCCAGCCTCACTTTGGCTGGTGTGGCCAAAACCCCGGACTCCTTCCAGGCAGAGGGCACTGCGGTGGGGCCCTCACTGCCTGTCCTTGCACAGTGAGTGGTGCAAATCTCACCCAATCACGGGATAATTTAGCCCAAAAGGACCCACTGGGAGTCTCTGATCCACCCTCCCACCCAAATGAGGTGATGGCAAAGCCCAAGGGGATGCCCAGGGCCTTGTCCGGGTTGTGGTGAACATCCCCATGGACGGAGATCTCCCCTCATCTCTCTGGTCCACCCCAGAGGCGTCCCAGTCACGGGGACCAATTTTTTCCCTTATATCCAGCTGGGATTTCCCCACTGAAACTGCATTGTTGCTTCTCACCCTTTCACTGGGCACCTCTGAGCAGCGTCTTCCCTCCGAACCCCTTTCGAGTAGTTGGGAACAGCAACCACAGCCCCTTGCGCCCTCTCTCCTGCCAGCTGAGCAAGCCCAGCTCCTGCAGCATCGCCCTGGTGGTCCTGTGCCCCGGCCCCCCGGGATGCCCTCTCCAGTCCATCGGTGCCTCAGCCCCAGGCGCGGTGTCCAAACCTGGCCTCATCAGCGCTCCGTGATGGGGAATAAACCTTCCCCTTGACGTGCTGGCTGAGCTCCTGCTCTTTAAACGTTAATTAGTCTCCTTAAACGGGAAGCCAAGGGTGAAAGGTCAGCGAAATGAGATGTTGTCACTAGGTGGGCCGGGCAGGGGTGAGACTGGGAGCCTGGCTCTTCGTCAGCAGGTAGAAGTTCGCAATGTTGCACAACCTATTGCTCTGATAGTGATAAACAGGGACAAGGGAGGGACGAGAATCATCACGATTAGGTCAAACAGCAGGAGAGATTAACATCTCCGAGGCTGCGATCCCTGCGGCTCCAGCGATGCCTCCATCCAGGCGAGCTGCCCTACATGCCGCGGCCGGCTAAGATGGGAAAAAAAGGGACATTTCCCCCCCACTGAGCCAACAGGGAGCCCCGAGCAGCTCCGAGCTTCGCTGGCTGATGCCGGCCACGTGCTGGGGCGCCCTGGGGTGGCACGCCACGGGCGCAGCCTCGCACGGAGGTGCCTCAGCCCACGGCGTGCGCCTTGCAGATAGACGCGGCATCGCTGATCGCAGCCTCCGTGATGGCCGCACCCTGCGCCCTCGCCATGTCCAAACTCGTCTACCCCGAAGTGGAAGAGTCCAAGTTCAAGGGCAAAGCAAGCATCCGCCTTTCCAGCGGGTGAGTGCGAGGAGGGGGATGGTGGCGCAGGGCTGCACGCATCCTGGCCAGCGTGGGGAAGCCATGGGAGCAATTCCAGGGCCACAAGCGGACGTGTCTGAGGTTGGGGGAGCCTGTGGTGTGTGCACACCCACAGAGCAAGAGCTGAGCCCACACAGGAGCTGTGCGGCCACATGAGCCCATCGGGGTCTTTCTCCACACAGGGAAGAGCAGAACATCCTGGAAGCTGCAAGCAATGGGGCTGCCGCCTCCGTGGGGCTCGTGGCCAACATCGCGGCCAACCTCATTGCCTTCTTGGCCGTGCTGGAGTTCATCAACGCTGCTTTGCGCTGGTTAGGGGAGATGGTGGACATCGAGGGGCTCTCCTTCCAGGTAACCCCACAGGCAGCCCCGAGGCTCCCCCCCACCATGCCCACCTTTGCCCACTGCCTCAGGAGGCTGCCGAGACCCCTGCTGGGTGTTGGGCAAGTGCTGGCAGCGGGTGTCTGAGCCGGGGGCGACGCAGGTGGTCAGCCCTGAGTTGTTCCCTTCTGGGACACTTTTCCCAGGTGATTTGCTCCTACGTCCTCATGCCCGTGGCCTTTCTCATGGGGGCAGACTGGGCAGACTCGCCGCTGGTGGCCGAGCTCCTGGGGATCAAGATCTTCCTGAACGAGTTCGTGGCGTACCAGCAGCTGGCCACCTACAAGAAAAACCGCCTGTCGGGCCTGGAGGAGTGGGACGGGAGCCGGAAGCAGTGGATATCTGTGAGGGACACCCGGCCACCCTGCCGGGCACAGCGCGGGGATGGAGCCAGCCGAAACAGGGCATGGGACCTGGCCAGGCAGACAGGGGGAGGGCAGGCAGGGGGATGGTGGTGCTAGGGGTGGGAGTGCACCTGTGGACAGCTAGACTTGGATGTCCACGCACTGCTGGGCTCATTCTGAAGGAATCGGCGAAGCCCTTGTCCCATTAATCCTGCTTCTTGATGGGGCAGATCATGGCGCTACAGGGCCCTCTGTCCCCCCCAGCCCAGCCTCTCCCAGGGGCAGGCTGCCCACCAACTGCATCCTCGCTCCCAAAAACAGCTGAAGGAGAAGGGATGGGGATGTGGGACTCGGCTCCATGGTGTCCGGCTGGGCTGGGAGCTGCGACACGGTGCTCAGCTCTGCGTGCTCTGGGCCTGATGACCAGCTCTGGTGGCTGGGCCAAGGTGACCAGCCCCTGTCGCTGTCTCCTCCAGGAGCGAGCTGAGAGCATCACCACCTTCGCGCTCTGCGGATTCGCCAACCTCAGCTCCATCGGCATCATGCTGGGAGGCCTGGGTGAGTGTGACCCGCGTCCTGCGTGCCTGGGCACCACGCAGGGAGATCCTGCTCCCGGGGAGCGAGGGCTCAGCTGGGGCAGGAGGAACGTGCTGCCCTCAAGCCTCCGTGTTTGGTCTCTGCCAGCACACAGATAAGAAACAGGACTTTTACGCATTGATAGGGATGATTTTGTGCTGCACCCGTGGGCAAGAGCACGTGCATGTGCCACAAGCCCAGGTGCCAGCCAGCCATGGGGCAAAGAGCAGAGACTCCAGGGCTGAGAGCGCTGAGGGCTCTGACACCAGGGCTTGGGGTGGGCAGGGCACCGGGTGGCAGAGCCAGCCGGGGACCTGGGACATGTCCCCACCTGTCCTCAACCTGGCGCAGAGCCGGAGCAAGGCTCTGACTGGCCCCGGTCTCTGCTTTGCCCCGCAGCCTCCATGGTGCCCCAGCGCAAGGGCGACCTGGCCTCCGTCGTGCTGCGAGCCCTGCTCACCGGCATCTGCGTCTCCATGCTCAACGCCTGCCTGGCAGGTAGGTCCCTGCCACTGCCAGCGGGGCCAGGAGGAGCTGAGGAGGGACAGGCAGAGGGATGAAGACCCCTATAAACACAGGTGGCAGGGACGGGGACGGCTGGGCTGTCCTCCCCATGGCTCTGCCAGGGTTTCCAACCCCTCTGCTGTCCCCCCGTGGCTTTGCCAGGTGCTGCCCAAGCCCAATAGCTCTGCCAGGGACCCTCATCCACAGCTGGGCTGGGATCGGGACATGTGGGGCACTGCAAGGAGCTCCCCGGGGCCGCCGCTGCGTCTGTCTAGGGGGTGAGGTGGTGGGACGGCGCATGGGACCTGGAAGCACAGTCCCAGGTACAGGACTTGCAAGCAAGCACAGTTGGGGTACGGGCTTTGCGAGTGGGGCTGGGGCACAGGATTTGCACGCACAGTCAGGGCGTGGGATTTGTATGCATGGGCTCGCACGAGCCCCGACCAGGAGACTTTGTGCCCCAGGTCTCCTTTATGTGCCAACGGAGCTGGGTGACTGCGTGACCTTCCTCAGCACCGCCAACTTCAGCTCTACCAGCTACACCACGTACATGTGCTGCAAGCAGCTCTTTGCCAGGTGGGTGGGAAGGAGCCGTACGGCCCTGCTGGGGGACCGGGGTGGTGGGGTGGCAGCTTGTCCCGACCCCGCTTCTCTCCTTCCAGCTCGGTGCTCGAGAACGGGACGCTCTCCTTCACGGGACCCTGGGCCGGCGTGGGGGACAGCGTGCTGTGCCTGACGCAGTGCTGCGGGCACTACAACCACACGTCCTGCATAGGGACAACCTAGAATCCCGCAGGCAGCTGCCCGCGGCAGGGGCGAGGGCACCAGGGTCTGCCAGGACTGATCCCCCAGGCAGAAAAAACCCTGCCAGAGACCTGCGTGTCTGGTCTTCTCCACTGCCATGATGATGGACATCCCTGTGCACCTTGCAACCAGCGCCCGTAGGTGCTGGCCCCATGGACACAACGAACTGCTCCCAAATAAACCCTGGAAATCCCCGTGTGCCTGCCCTCAGCATCCCTGGCCCCGACTGCAGCCGTCCTGCAGGGCACAGGGCGCTTTATCGGGCTGTAGCCAGCGTTGGCTGCAAACCTCATCAGCTTTAGGGTCCAGCCCTGGCCACCCTCTTCTCACCGGGATGGGGTGCAGAGGGGGATAGAGCCATTACTTGAAAACATTTCCTTCCCCCAAATGCAAAGCCACCCCGTCCTGCCGCGCGCTTGGGTGTGTCCTTTCCGCAGGGACCACAGCACTGGGGACCAGGCCAGTCCTTCTTGCTTTATTGCACTCGAGAGCACCCATTCGCCAACAGGGCCACGTTATGTACATCGTTATTTTACAATGACCTAACAACAAAGCACCAGGACCCCAGAGCACGCTGCACTCTCAGCCCCACTCCCTGCCCTCCTCTGCCCGGCTGCACCAAGCCACTGTTTCGGACACCACGCTGCGGGGTGGCCCTGCTGGCACCCGGCGGCCTCCTCTGAAGCCCTGGGGAAGGTGACACTCGGCAGCGAGATGAAGCAGCAGCAGCTGGGGCTCTCTGCAAGCCTCGCTGCCCCCTGCCACGCTCTGCCGGCTGCCTGAGAGAGCCGACGGGCACAAGGGAGGCTTGATGCAACACAGGGCGCTGTACTCTCCCTCGTGAGCATCGCTGCCCATCCACTGCCGTCTCCCGCCGCGGGGCCCAGAGGGGGTGCTACCTGCTGCCACCGCGGTAGGGCAGGTGCAGAAGTGGGGGACGACGCTAAGCAAGTGTGACCAGGTCGTGCTGTGGGGCTGGGCAGGGCGTACGGGGTCTGTACGCAGCAGGTGGGCAAGGAGGGGTGACTCCTGCTGGCTGGACACCCGCATGGGCCAAAGTGGCGTGAGGCACGGAGGGGAGGCCTCCCTACCTCGCCCCGTGTGAGGTAGAGCATCCTGACCATGGCGCTGGCTGGCACCCACAGCAGCACCGTCACCTGCAGTGTCCACCAGGCAAAGGAGGGGGGGTAAAGCAAAATCCCATCCCCGTGCAGCCGCCAGTACCGATGCCAGCACCCCATCAGGGGACTGGCCTGCACCCCAGAGCCACATGCGGCAGCAGCAGGAGCGCTGCAGCCCACCACTAAACCCCTCTGCAGCAAAAACTTTTAAATCACAGTGCGCCAGGGCAAAGGGGACCGCCTAGGCGCTGTTAGGGTTCACATCCTTGACACAGAGCACTGGCAGGGCTTGGCGCGGTGGCTTTATGGAGGACACAAGGAGGGACACGAGGTGCTGGGAGGCAGGAGGGCAGCCCGGAATCCCAGTTTGCTCAAGGGAGCCAGGCAGAGGGCACAGTGCCGGCAAAGCCGGAGGGAACAGCTCTGACAGCCACTGCCTTAAGGAAGGCAAATGGAGAGACTGGAGAGAGGAAAGCGAGCCCGAGCGTGGGGGGACATGTGGCCCCCAGGCTCCACCACTGGCAGCAGCTCTTGTGAAAAGGTACGGGCGAGGGTTCCAGTTCACAGCCCCTCCATGACCCCGGCCGAGCCGCTCACACTAGCACACACCACACAACGCGAGCGCCACGGGCCAGAGCAGGAGCCATAGGGAGGAGAGCAGGGGCAGCGGCTGCTGCCAGGGTCTCCCTTCCCCGGCCCACTCACGGGCTGCCTCTGGGCTGCTCAGACTGGTGTTGGAGCCCGGGGTCCCAGCTGCAGCCGCTCCGGCTACTGTGGGCGGCCAGACCTGCCGCTGTCTCCTGAGCTGGGTTTGGAGGCTGCCAGGGCCTCCCCTGTTTCCGCAGCTCTCCGGGAGCTCTTGGGGCTCACGGCAGCCTTACGGGTCCCCTGGGGACTCGCCAGCCCCTTCTTCTGCAGCTGGGGGCTGGACTGGGCAGATTTCCTACCCATGGAGGGGCTCTTGGAGCCCTTGGGCTTGGCTGGCTCCAGCGTCTTCAGGCCCAGGATGCCGCAGTAACGGTTACACTGGTGAGCGGCCACAAATTGCTCCAGCAGGGAGGGGAAGCAGCTTTCCTTCAGGCCCTGGAACCTGCCAACACAGCCATCCTCAGCCCCTGCTTTGCACCAGGAAACATCTGGCAAGAGCAGGGAGCCGAGGACAAAGCCCAGTCATGCTCACCCCCATGGCCCTCCGCCAGAGCAGCAGAGCTGGGGACAGCTGAGGCCATCCTGCACCAGCAGCTTGGGGTCACTCACCCTTTCAGGTTGGTGGCGATCCGCACGTTGGTCATCTTCCATCCCACTCCTGCAACAAGAGGGAGGACAACCAGTCTCTGCCCAGAGAAGGATGGGCACCAGCACGAAGGGCAGGTCATGGCCCTGGGAGCTGGGCTCCATGGCACGTGGGGAAAGAGGGAGGAGGGCCAGGCTAGGGCTCTTCCTCCTCCTTTTGCAGGCCAGAGGGTGGCGAGGGGCCACGGGAATCAGATGAGAGATCCCTTTACCTTCCATGTCCGTCACGAGGATGTTTCCATTCGTCCACTGGTAGACCCAATGCTGGAAAGTGCAGCATTTGAGCACGATCTCTGAGGTGCCTCGTGCCACCAAGCTGCCATCTCTCTCAGTGACACAGTACTGCTCGCAGGGCCTGCCCAGGTCCTCCTCCATGGTGGCATAGGGGATGTTGTTGGACGGTCGGTAAATCAGGTACACAGGAATTATCCTGCGCAGGAGTGCAGAGATGGGGTCAGCACCAGCCGGCAAGCTCTGCCACCGCAGCACGTGGAGATGTGCACCGTGGTCTGCAACCCTGGCTTCTGCCTTCTCCCCATGCCTTCCCCCCAGTATCCCTCCCGCGCGAGGGTGGAAGAAGAGGGTGCTGCCCCTCAGGATGTCCCCAGCACCCACAGGGAACCCTCCTGCCATCCCCCAGGACACTCCGCCAGGCTGTCAAGCCAGTGGAGCCTTACTTACTCGGGCACCGCTCCAAAATCAGGGACGGCTCGTGCCTCAGCAGCAAAGATCTTGCAGTACTCGCGGCTGGAATTCTGGATTTTACATTCCTGGAGAAGCAAGCAAGAGAGTCAGGGCCCTGTCCCGCCTTGTACCACTGCCTCCCTAGGACCCCCTGCGTGGCGAGGTATTCCTTGGGACCGCTGCCAGTTGTTTCCCTGAGCAAAGGACAAGTGACAGAAAAGCTCCAAGCAGCTCAGTGCTGCTCAGAGAGAAGAGCTGTAGCCAAGAATAACAAGGACACCGGCAGCCCGCTTGGACAGCCCGACCCCTCCGGAGCACTCAGGAAAGTGGATAGAAATAAAGAAAGTGGGCACAGAGCTCAGGACTGCGGCTCAGACAGATGGAGGAGGAGTGGGGAGACAGGCGGAGGGTGCCCACCTGGATGGTGATATCGTAGTTCTTCTCGATGAGGCTGTTCTCATTCTTGGTCCCAAAGACAATGAAATTGTGCACTTTGATGACGCAGGTGCAGCCAGACTCAAAGATGGGCTCCAGGCCGTAGATGGCTCTGGCACGGCAGGCTTTGCGCAGGAAACCGGCGCCCACTTCCATGTCCTCGCTCACCACACGCCCGAAGAGCTTATCCCCCCAGTAGCCTGCATCAGCCAAGCCCTTGGCGAACACCATGGGCGTCATCTCGATCTCCTCTCCAACTGGTGGGGGGAAGAGCAGGTGAGGGGGGACAAGGGGGACACCTCCTGCCCCCACCACAGAGCTGCCTGTCCCCAGCACAGCGAGGGGCAGCAGTTGCAGCTTGTCAGCACATGGCCCTTACCTTCAATCTCTTCCCGCAAGACAAATCCTGACAGCACTAGAGGAGACACAAAGCAAAAAGGCGTCAAGGCCTGCCAGGATCCCCCCCTGCCCCACAGGTAGATGGGACACCGAGGGATACCAAGGAGGATGGCACACTGAGAGACGGCAAGGAAGGAGGTGTGAATCACTCATAAATTAGCAGGTGGAGGCAGAGGCACCTCACAGAGGCGGTGTTTGGGGGGTGCAGGGCTCCCCCTCTACAGCCTGCCACCAAGCCCTCTTCGTGGCTTGCCGCGCTGCCCCACAGCACAGCCAGGCAGCCCATAGAGCTGCCAGGCTGCTGAGGGCTCCTCACCTTCTGGGCTGAGCAGGAAATCGGTGGAGTCAGTGCCGTACTCGTTGCTGATCACGCACCGGTAGACCCCGCAGTCCTTCTGGGACGCCTGCACGACAGCCAAGGCTGCCTGGCCCTCGTCGCCGGCGCTGGAAGAAAGCGGAGCATGGCATCAGCCCCGTGTGACATGTAGGGGCACAGGGGAGCCCTGTCACACGCACTGCGGGGGGGGCACCACGCCACCCTTGGAGGGCTGGAAGAGGGCTGCAGAGGAAGCCAGCCCCAGAGCATCCCAGCTGCTCCCCAGCACCTCATGACACCAGGAGTCTTGCCCTGCAGTTTGTACTCACAGAGATGCTCATCTTCCAGGCAAGCCCGGCAAAATCTGGCCAAGACTGGGCTACAGACCGATAAAGTTACTTGCCTTCAGGGTGGCTGAGTCAGGGCTGCGCTTGGGCTAACAGACCTGCATCTAGATGGGATGGCTGGAAGGCAAACAGCCACAGGGGTGCCCAGCTTCGTTTTCAGCCGTTCAGGGGTGAGGGCAGACAGCACCCCCCATCCTGCAGCCCCCCCTCTCTGAGGGCCTGGCAAAGCACGAATTCAGCACCAGCAGGCTTCCAGCCTTCTCCAGCCTGCAACACCGAGCTTTGGGCTGGCAGTCCCTCTAGCCAAGGTGATGACACACCGGGCAGATAGGTCTCCACAAGAACCAAAGGCCCGTTTCTGACCCCCATGGCCGGCGTGAACGAGCAAGGGGATGATGGGCCGCAGAGGGAAGAGGTGGGACCCTCATCCTGAGACCCACTGGCTGAGCCGGCCCTGCTCTGGTCAGCTAGAAGGCAATGGCCACTCCTGGTCCACCTGCCCCAGCTCCAGTATCTGCCATAGGAGATCATTTCGGCCCCAGAAGCACCTCCTTCTGCCTGCTCATTATAAAGGGAGCTCAAGGGACACTCCAAGGCATCAGGCAAATCCTACCCAGCATGGGTGATGTTCCCACACAAGCTCCCTTGGGCTTGAGAACAAGTTGCTCTCCGTAATGCACCCAAAGGAGCACCCAGGATACAGCATGCCACCCGGCTGTCTGAACATGCTCTCCCAGTGCAAGGGCAGTGCCAAGGGACACAGACAGGGCTGCTTTTTCCCTGGTGGTGCTTGTCAGCGGTGGCTGCATGGAAACACCTGCTCGGGTGCAGTGTCCAGAGCCTCCCAGCACAGCTGCCCCCCTACGTGTATCACTTGGGGTCCCAGTTTTGCAGCCCATACCCAGTTCTCAAACCCAAAGATGGGCACAGCACCTTCCTGGCCCTCCCCGAGGTTCGGGGTCAGGCTCTGCCCTCCCCAGGGCTCTGCTACTCAAAGCACCAGCCCTTAAGTCAGGCTCCAGATGGACCATCAATAGGACAAATTTGCTGGCAATTCCCCATCTGGGCGATCCCTCCCTCCCCGGGCACCGAGAAGGTAAAATTTACAACGTACCGTGCCATGCAATGAGCTTCCCATGCAGCCTAACACAGAAGGGGCATCTTCACCCCAGCAAACGCAAGGAGCCAGGTTTAACACACGAACCCAGGGCTATGAGCAAGGACTACAACAAAGCGGAGCCGGCAGGTTACCTCCTTTGGGCTTCTGCTACAGGGATCTCGTCCTTGTACCACATCAGCTTAGAATCACTCAAAATATTGAAGAACTGGCACCAAAGTTTCAGGTTTCCTGACGCATCGGAAAATTGTTCTGCCCTGATCTTACGAATCACCTGTGGAGCTAAGGACAGGGTGCAAAGAGATGGATGGTGAGACACACAGCGCTGGCTGCAGCTGCGCTGCTGCTTAGGACTCTGGTGTTGGGTGTTGCACATGTGTCAGCACAGCCCAGTATAACATCGCCTTCCCAGGGAAGGTCTCAGAGCTCCACTTGGATAAATACGGTGGGATACAAGTGGTACAAATTCGTTCCAACAGTGCAGCACCGCAACACCTAGTGGGGCTCAGCCAGAGGCAACGCAGAGAAACACCATGCGATGTTGGAGGAAGCTTTGATCTACTCAAGTAGGGATTTCTCAAGGTTGCCTTTACTTTTGCAAGAGGGCTGATTTCCACGAGGGTATCATCTGGCTCCCGCAAGCACTGCAACAGCAGGATTATGCCTTTTCTAATTTGATGCCATGAGGGATCAAATTAGCATTGACCACGGAGGTGGAAAAGGAGCGTGCACCCCACTGACCCCCATTGGGCCCCGACCAGCATGAGGCATGGTGAGGACCAGGACATGCAGACCAAGAACCCGAGGATTATGATTCCTTTGCCACGGCTAAGTCCCAGCTGTGGAGACAGCCAGTCTCAGCACTGCCATCTCTTGCGTTCCTCTGCCCTCCCTGCGCTAGGGAAGAAGTCTTGGGGCAGACTTTTGGCTTTCATATGGCCAAAGGGCGATGCTGAAAACCCTGCAAACGCACAGAACCCATGTGGCCCCAGCTGACTATCACCAGCCCAGTTGGCCAGGCTCCCGTTGTAGGCAACAAGGAAACATGCTTCACGGGGATCACCTCTTCCCTTACCTTTAAATGGGTTATTTGCTTTCTTGGATTCTGCTGGCTGTGCTTCTGGCTTAGCATCTTCAGGTACCTCGTGGTCACCACTGCTGTCACTTGTGGGCTCCTCATACAGCTTAGGCACCTCCAACGTGGCCATCTTCCTCGTGAGAGTTGGTGAGCGTTGCTCCATGGGAGGGGATGGAGCCAGGGCAGGTGTCTGCAGCTGGGCTGCGCTCTTCCTGGATTGCCGTGGTGAAACGGTAGGACTTCTCACATGACCTTGGCTCTCTGGGATTGCCTCCTCTTCCTCCCCTACCTGCTTGGTTTTTGGCAGGTATATTTTGCGTCGGGCCCCGGAAGCAAGCTCCTCTGGTGTAGCACAAGGTAGCGCTGCCAGAAGGTCACCAGGGTTTTCTTTCTCAGGGCTGGCTGGAGGTAAATTGGAAATATCACTAGGAAGCTGCCCTGCTCCTGCTGCTGGCATGCTGCCCACCACGATGGCAGGCACAGAGAGCTGGGGTGGCCCCTCTGCCTCGGGAGCGACCCTGGTACGTCTCTTTGGTGGCACAGGTTTGCAAGCCAGCATCTCCTTGCTGGTAACAAACTCCTCATTGATCATGCCCGTGATCCGCCTGGACGTCCTAGGGGTCAGAGGCAAGTTTTCTGCTGTCTGGAAGAGCTGATTGTTTTGTACCTTTTCCAAAACTCTCCTGGAGGTGCGGGGGCTCAAGCCTGCAATGCCTATCTCTGGGACCACGGCCGCCTCTGCCTCAGGCTGCTCCTTGTCTCTGGGGTCTGCGTCTTCTTTTGTGGCATCCTTACTGCTATCCGACATCTGTAAAAGCAGCAGCAGGTAGTTCTTCAAGGAGGAAACAAGGTTTTTGTGCTGCACCTTCTCCTCCAAAGACATCTCCTGAGGTCTGTCGGGGCTAGGCAGGACCAGTGGTACCTGTGGTTGAACCTCAATGACTCCTTCAAAAGCGCCCGAAGGTGCTGCCAGTCGCTGACGTGGAGTTGTGTCTGTTTGCTCTCCTCCCTCCTTCCCCTGAGGTCCCATGGCCACCGGTTTGGCACTCTCCCCTGCTAACGTGCTGGCTGGAAGCTTCTGTTGCAGGGCAGATCCACCCGCCTGTTTGATTTCGGTTTCTCTGCTCGCAGGAGGCAGCAGCTGGGCTCCAGACGGGACCACCCCTGCCGTAGCCTCCATCCCTGGGGTGACGTGAGCTGCAAGTGGTACATCCTGAGCCGCTGCCGTCCCTGCTGCAGGAGTGGGAAGCCTCTCTTCCTTGGCAACTGGAACTGAGACAGGAGCTGCAGTTTCAGTCTCCTGATGCCCCAAAGGGGTCCCTCCCACCTCCTTGTGCACAGTCCTGGGAGATGGCTCCTTTGCACTGCTCTGTCCTGACTCTGCACCGGGATGGCTCCCGGTCACCTCTGCTCCTGCTCCTTTGCACTTTCCATCCTCTATTGCTGTCTGATGTGCGATTTGCTCAAGAGGAGTGTTTTCTCCAGGCTCTGGAGGACTCGATTTCGTTAGCAATGGCTCTTCCTCACCTTGGCTCTTGTCCTCTTGATTTGACAGTCCTTGCTGGGTCTCCCTGCCCTCGGGAGCATGGGAATGTCCTTCTGCCTGCTTCCTAGATGGAGGGTGTTCTTTGGTGGGCTCCACGTGGTCTGGAGAAGGTGCTGGTGGCTTTGGCGTCTCCCGAGGCCTCAGCCGAGGGTTCGTCCTTTTCCCAGACTCCCTGATCTCCTGGCAGGCAGGCATCTCTTTCCTGAGCTCCTCTGACTTGTTGGCTTGCTGACCGGTCTCTATGGTTGGACTGGACACCGGGTGTTTTAGGCCACTAGCAGGCTGTCCCACTGTTGCTGCAACCTAGTGAAGAGAAGAAAATAGAAAATTAACATAATTTTACTGCCTGGGTCTGCTCAGAGTGCTTGTGGTCCACCTATACCATATGGCACTGCCCAACTTCTGCTTGAATCGTAAGTATTAACCCGGCATCGCTGATACTCGTTCATCCAGGGCCTCCTGGCTTTGCCATCGTCCTGCAGTAGTAGGTCCCACAAACCCCGTCACGCTGCACAAAGTGTTTTTTCTTTTAATCGGCTCCAACCCTTCTGCCTTTCAATGCCTTGTTTGTGCACAAAGAGGCAGGGGATCTGTCTCTCTAGAACATTCAATGGCTTTTAATTCAATCCATTCTGACAAGGCACCTTCCCAAGGAGCAACACTTCCCCATTTTCTCCAGCCACGGCCGAGACCCTGTATAATTTTCTTGCTCCTTTTTTAAGACTTGGTGCTCCCCCTATACTATATCTGCAATCTCCACTCTGGGATGGGGCGATCGGCATGTCACACACTATCTGGATGAGGCTGCCCAAGTGATTTATAGCGAAACCGTACACCGTGACGTTATCTGCGCTATTCGACCATCCTGTTTCTTTGACATTCGGGAAGCTCAAATGTTTCCGACTGCAGCTGCACACCCGCAGACGTTTCAGCAAGCTGCCCGCTGTGACGGCTGAGCTTTATCCTGAGGAGATCTGGTGAAATCCTCCAGCCAAGGGGCACTATCTATTTTTGTAGGATAAGGCTCGGAGAAGGCAGTGACACTGCTGATACACGCCACGCCTGGCTGATGCTCAGTTAGCAACATCAGGGCAAGCACATGGGAAGAGGGCACCGATGCAATGGGTTCCTCTGCCATCCCAGAGGATCTGCTGCTAAGGATTGTCTCCTGAGGTCCCCGATGTGAGCTTTAAGCCTCCAAAATGAGGTGCACAGGAAAGGAGGCTGTAGCACTTGGCCCTTCTATTTTGTGCCACCTCAGCTGTGTTTGAATGCTTGGAAAAAGCAGGAACGATAATGCCGGTCTCTCAGCGAGCCCTTCCCCGAGGAATTGTTATGACAACGGGGATATCAGAGGACTGGGGTGAGAGAAGCAGCATTAGGGGGTCATTCCTGCACACAAAAGTCAACCCTGCTTCCTTAGTAGACCCCAAAAGCTGCCAAAGGCTGCCGGTTTCTGTCTCCAGAGACAGAGATAGGGCCCCGGTTGACAGGGTTGCACAGGCAACCCCAACGTCCCTGCTGCTGTTCCCTGGAGCCACCCGCCCAGCCTGAGGGTCACACCACAGAGCATCCCTGCGCTCAGCCGTGAAAGGGTCCATTTTCAGAGACAGACGGGCTTCATGCAGTGAAACCCCCTGGGTTTTACCATGGCATTTGGTCCTCCGTGGCACAGAAAGGGATGGAGATGGACACAGCCCAGTCCAAGGGCCCGGGAGCCCTGGTCCCTCTGCTCAGGGGCTGAGCAGCACAGCACCAGAGGGCTGGGGATTCACGGAGGGATGCACAGAGGTGGCTCTACACAACGGCGCTGGTCAGTGGGGACATCTCTTCGGCTAAAGCGGGACTGGCACTTGGAGGAAATTTGCTTGTCATTGGCGCACAAACTAAAGCTTGTTCAGCAAAGCTTTCTGGGAGCTTTTCAGAAAAGTATCTGTCCTCAAGTAATCGTAAAACACTCAAAACTAGGGCCATATAAAAGAAATATAATGAAATTGTCGGTTTCAAAGTTAGGCAAGAGCGATCATCATGTGAATCCCGTTTCTGCTCTGCTCTTGTGCATGAGGATGTTGAGAGCCCGGCCACGGTCTGGCATTTTGCAAAGCCCTTCTGCTACGGATAAATCCAGCTGTAAAGAGAAGCCTCGTGCATGACGCTCAGCTAGGTCCCGGGGCCAGGAAAACACTCATGTTACGGCCCTGTCTTGTTTAAGGGAAAGAATAAAAAAGAAAAAGACAAGCAACCCGTGTCCTGGGGAGTGAAAATACCCTCAAACACGCTCAGAGTCAGCTTTAAAGGGCTTTAAAATAGCTTATTTGGTCACACAAAAGCCTGAGCACTTTCCCCAGCATCACCCACTAGCTGAGGCATTCAAATTCAAATCAAAAGCATTCCTTTTTGTCTACTCAAAGGCACACCAGCTGACAAGCTACAGGTTTCCCTCTGTGAGTGGGTTTTTGAAGAGGAAAATACCTTGATCCGTGTCAGTGGCTCAGGGATGACAGCCCAAGCCTGGCAGCTACGCACCAACTCTCTCCACCCTCCTTAAGAGCAAGGGTCGTAAAAATGAGCAGAGAGGGAGAAAACGAATTGCTTTGCCACGGGCCTGCACGCACGGCGATAATTTCTGCAGCAATATGTGATGCTGATGGGTCAGGTTAAAGATGGGTTCAGGGTGCTGCACTGCAGCAAGTCCAGCACCCAGATACTGGCTTCTCTGCGTAACACGGCAGGTTTCTTACTGGTAAATGGTGCTCCTACCTAAGAGAAATCTAGAAGAGGAAGAAACGAGTGGTTTTTTTTTCCCCCCCACTGGAGCACCCAGCAGTCCCGCTTTCTACATCGTGGATGTTTCCTCATCCGTAAGTATTTGCGTTACCTGCCGAGGAAGATGCGCTGCCTCCTCTGAACAGCCTTGGTCTGTACTGAAAGCACCTACCATGGCTCAAACGCCAAATCCTGATGGCACCTGCAAATCGGACTCAGAGAACCTTTTACCACAGGAGGGGTCATTAAAGATAAAAGGGCAACAAAAAAAACCAACCCAAAACAAAAAAAAAAAAAACACTGGTACCTTCCAATCTAACATTTTCATGGAAAATGCTTCAGGTTAAGTGACAAAAATAGAAGTTGACTAAAAGATGCGGTGAGGGTCAGGAGCAGGTGCTGTGCCCTGGCCCTGCATCGCCACCACAATGAGTCTTGCAACAGAGTTTTTTCCAACAGGGGAGAGCCAAAAAATAGCCCAGATCTACTGTATACATGTTGCACTGTAAACAAAATTCAAGGCCCTGCCTGGCACAGCTCACGTGGCGTACCTGGCACGCTGCGCTCATTTGCATGGGGGGCTCATTAAGTGCCAGCTGAAGCTCCGGCTCAATTGCTAAACTGAACAGATGTCATCAGTCTCGCTGTCTGTCCTACGCACAAGGCATCCACCCCCAGCTATTAATAGCCATTCAGCGCTCCCTGTGCTTAACTGATTTGGGAACATTTCGCATGAGGTCAGCCTGCCGATTAAACAGGAGAGCTCACAGCACGCCCCAGGCCACCCGGAGACCAGCTGCTCGGCCACAGGGCCCTGACGTACATCTCTCCTCACCACCTCGTCTGACATTTATTTGGAGATGGGGTGGAAGCTCTGCTGTCTGGGCACACAAAGCCCAGCAAGCCTTTTTTCCTGGGTGTTTTAGCCAGCGGAGACCTAGGAAGCCTCTGCAGCAGCTCCCATGGGCAACATGCAGCCTCCCAGGGCTGGTGCCACAACACAACCCTGCAGCACCAATACGTTCTTGCTGCAACCCTTGCATTGGCTGCTTTCTGTCCTAGTTACCTCTGGACTGACGGCTTTGTTTCCTTCGGACTTCTGTGCTTGGTGCTGGCCTCTCTGTCCCTCGGAGGGCACAGGTCCTGCCTCCGACACCTCTGAGGACGATGGAGCATCCTCTGTCTGTCTGCTGACAGCCACAGACTGCTGGGCAGCCTTGCTCGCAGCCTCTTCCTTGGCTCCTGCCTCCTCCTTCCCTGCTGCCGGCTTCACTTGATTATCGAAATACATCTCTTTCAAAGAGAAGTGCAGATCGCCATTGATTTTAGTGTCCTGATTCACAGCTTTCCCAGGCTCTTTGATTTTTGGACTGTTTTCCACCTCTTCATCATTTGGCACCCTCAAATGTGCGTTCCTGCGTAAGGGGACGGGAGGGGCAAACCTTGGATTTGGAGAGGGGTTGGCCCTGTCTCGCCCACTTTCTTCTCGCTTTGAAACTTCCTGCTTTGCTGCTGGAGGAGCCTCTACCTTCTTTTTCTTTTTAGCTGCAGAGTCTTTGGTCATCGGCTTACTTGCTAGGTCCTCCACCGTCTCGTAGATGTACGTGAGAAAGCCATTCCCATTCTCCTCCACACTTTCCAAAGAGGCATCTCCGTTGGTGGTCACCTCTGCTTTCAGAGGTGCTATCAGTTTGTTTGGAAAGCCCGTCACCACATTGACGGGCGGTTCCTTCGGCTCAGCGACATCCTCATGTAAACTGGACTGGGAATCGGCAACGTGCACTTTTGCTGCATCCTCCTTCTCCCACTGAGAGGCTCCGGACCGGAGATTCAGATCCCTGGCCAGCCTCCGCTTTCTCTGAAGCCGATCGGGGCTCATTCCCTGCAACTTCTCCACCTCCACATTTTCTTTCCCTCGTTTCTTGCCCTGTTCTATCTCTCGTAGCTTTTCTGCAGCTTTTCTCTTAATTTTGTCAAACCACTTCTGATGGATTTTGAACTCCGTCATGGTTCCCACTTCCAGCACGCCAGAGCAGGATACAATGCCTTTGTTATTTCTAGCTGAGGCCTGGTAAATACCCGCATCTTCCTCTCGGCACCTGGAAACCAAAAGCTCTGCGTGAGACCTGCCCATCCTCCCCAAGCACTACCGCTGGGCACACAGGCATGCACGTTCTCCCACTTCTTGCTCCAGAGGGGCCAGAAGATGAAGACGTGACCCTTGAGGTGCACATGGTAGGTCTGGAGGCCTGGGGCTGGCCTCCCTCCCCAGGCTCTGCCTGTTCTCAGCACTAGCACATAAGCAAGTTGGAAGTTAAATCAGTGCCCAGCTCCTCCCCGGGCTGTAACTCTGATAATAGAGGGCTGTGATGGAGGAGGAACACCTAACACCAGGCTTCCCAACTGTTCTCAGCCACACTCCTCTGCAGGATCTTCTCCTCTCAGCTCTTCACAGCCTACGTGACATTCCTGCTCTTCCTCCACCCTTGACTTCATCAGTAGACTGCCAAAGCAGCACTTTCCTTCCCTGACGTCATGGTAAGAGCTACGAAAGGCCTTCCTGGGCAGGGCCCTTCCCCTCTTTGCCCTTGTTCATGACATTCCTATGAACTGTTTCTGTCCTTGTCCTGCCCAGTCCTCCAGCCCACCATCCTGGAGGCAGCCAGTGCTTTCCCTTCACTCCCCTTCATCCAGCCCTAATGCTACCAGCACTGGAAGGCTCCAGAGAGAGGAATTTCTCCTGACCTTCCCCTTGCTTCTGGCACAGCAGCTATCCCTGGATGCAGTAATGGATGTTGTACTGATGTGATCTGGGAGTCATCAAAGCAAAGAGCTGAATGGGAAGGGACAGCTGGGAACACAGCGATGGGGAGCACAAGGGGCCAGCACGGGTGCTGGGGGGAGGTCACTGCTGACAGCCAGCTCCTCCAAGCACTGAAAACGTGCTCAGGGCTCCCATCGCCAAATCCAGCTTCTTTACTCACTTGTACAGCTGCAGGGTGTGACGATTTCCATGGCGGAATATCTCATACTTGGGTAAGCCACAGTAACGGTCCATCTCCTCATCATCCTTATACCACGTCACCTCTGGCTGCGGGTATCCTGGGGACGAGACGGACGGTACATCAGGGTGTGAAACATTGCAAACAGCAGCACAGCAAGCCTGCTCCCGCGGGGACAAGGTATCAACAGCAAACCGAAACGCGCGGCAGAATAGGATACATGTTATTCTGGGCTCGCCACATTCTTTAAATCGCACAGCAGCAGAAGTATTGTGAGTGGAAACCTGATGGGCTTATCCAAGCCTTTTATCACCCCTTGTAACAGGGCTATTTTTGAGAAAAAAAAAAATCCCAGCACTTCATTCCTGAACAGAGGGGAGGTGATCACACGATCATCTCCTGTAACACTGACAGGGAGGAGAAGGTGAGCATACTGTCACTTTTCTATGAAGAGGCATGTTTTGATGAGACTGAAGCTAAGGTTAGAAAGCAGGCATTCGCCCCTCCATGGAGCTCTCAGCATTTCACTAAGTGTCACAGCCTGTAAGCTGATCCAAAAGTTTCCATTGAACAGAAACAACCTTGATTGCATCACAGCCAGCTTGGTGTCCTACAAATGTCACTTGACAACAGATGTCACCTGCCTTTTCAGTAGAATGACATCATGACGTGTGTGACTGGCTGGCTAGCAGGCTGGGCACGCAGCTGCGTTCCCCACCACCAACAGCGGTGGTGGATCAGCAGGAGTGCCCCACATGGACCAGAGCTAGCCACAGCCCTCGTCTCCCACCGACAGCAGCTCCAGCTCAGAACAAGAGCAGTTTTCAGGGGAAAACCGCTTGAGCCAGCGGCCAACATGGGTTCCTGTACTTCACACGGGGCTCCCGGCACAGCCAAGCTGACCCTAAGGGCATGGGATAAAAGTTTCAATGATCACATCATGCCTCCGCTTAAGTTGATGCGCTGAACACTTGTTCAATGCCCCAGGGTAGGTATCCAAAGCTTATCTCCTGCCAATGCCCCTGCTGGCTTTCAGAGCTGCCGAAGTGAAGGAATGCTGCTCACCTCCACCAGCCCCCAAGGGTCTCCTCAGCAGCCCCCGGCACCGCGAAGGCAGGGGTCAGCGCTCATGGACGGCCCTGGCAAGGGCCAACAGGGGCTCTCCAGGAACATCCAAAGCATCCAGACCCAATGGCTCAGAATAGAGAGAGGGCAGGGACAGGGCACTATCTACCTACCCCAGGTACTTCCCAGCTGCGAACTCACAGGCTTCAGGGCTGACCAGGACCCTTTCAATCTCCGGGGCGAGGAGCCTCCTGCTTGCAGCTGCCAGGGATGCTGGCAGCCAGTAGCAATGCCCGAGCCCAGCTTATGCCTGCTCCCATGAAGGTCCCATAGCAGGAGCGAAAGACCAGGAACAAAGACTCATCACTGGGAATCTGCTCTGGTTTTGGGTGATTTATAATACCTTTGATCAGAAAAGCAGCACATGCCAAATCTCCTCCTCGTGTATCGCTTGGTTCCCCCCACCTGCATCTGCTCCTCCAATGCACCCCTCTCCCCATCCTGTTGCTTGTCGGGGCTCTCCCGTGTCCTCTGGGCCCTCAAGGGACTTGGCCTGCTGCCCCAGAGAGGGTTGAGGAAATAATCTCAGAAGAGTTTTACTTTGCTGTTCTCCTCCACGAACAACAGCCATCCCCATAGCCCAAACACCCCCACAGCCCAGATCTTATTCTCTTCTCTTTCCCTTCTTCACTGAGGTCTCCAGCTCTGCGTTGCTTCTGCATCTACCCTCTCCATACTCCCTGCCTGTACTCTCTCAGGTCTCAGATGTCTCTCACATCCTTTCCTGTCTCATTCCCCTCCCACTGCTGCCAGCAGCTTTAGCTTTCTGTTGGTTATTGCCTCGTTCCTCCTCTTCTGCAGGAAGCCAAGTCATTACTTTCTCCTGAAGCTCTTCGTGTGAGGCTCCCCATCCTCCCCTTCGGTCCCTGTCTCACCACACTCTGCTCTATGCTGCTGCTCTCGCCCTCCAAACCAGTTCCTGGCTCAAGTGCAAAGCCCTCAGATACCTGCAGCTGAAGCGAATGAGCCCTAAGCTGCTAACTGGGGGAGGCCACAAGAGTATCCCAGTGATGGGATCACCAGGGATCGATGCTGCTGCTTCTATTTTCCATAAATATTAGCTACTGACCATACTTGGCAGCAGGACCCTGCGCTGAATGAGCCTGTGGCTGTTTCTTTCTGCTCCAGGAATGAGGAACAAAACAATTTTCATACACAGCTCAGAGTTTGCCCAGAGCAATCCTACCCCTCCCAAGGGCTGCTCCTTCAGGCGAGACCTTCAGGTCTGTAATGCAGCAGAGCTGGCAGGTAGATTTTCATAATAGCCTGCAAACAGCAATCACAGCACTTCATTCTGGGAACTGCAAAGCATATCATTTCCGAGAAGCCCTGTGATGTCCCCCCGTGGCCTCTGCAGCTGATTCCCATTCCCAGCTGACATCTGCCGGAAAGAGCTGCAATTTCCATAGCTGCACAGTGCCTCAATGAAAGGCTTTTCCTCCTGTAAACTCCCTTGGACCTGTAGCAGTGTGTCCTTGAGGCGACCTGCTCCCTACCAGGGGCCACTGCCGTATGGCCCAGTGCAGCAATGAGGGAGCAGCCCCTGTTGCAGCCAAAGGGAGCAAGCACTGGCTGGAAACCTGCACCAGAGGCACGCTGAAAGGCTTCCCCCCCTGGCCCACGCAGAAACAGTGGCCCCAGCTGCCTGCCCAAACACCATCCCTCCCTCCCCAGGGGCTGCAACCAAAGTCAAGCAGGGGATGGAGAGACACCTGTACAGGGACAAGGCTCCCTGGCATGCCCTGTGCTCCACTGGGGAGGGGAACTGCTGCTGACACTGCAGACATCCATCCTCAGGCTGCCCAGCAAATACCTTCCCCTGCTCTGGGGGGCAGGCACCACTCCGGGAACATCCCCTGCAGCCACAACATCCGCAGCTTGCCCGGCTGCTGTGATGGGCCAGTTCCAAGGGTGCCACTGGGACGGGGTGGCTGAGTCCAGGGCTCCATGGGTGGGCATTGCCACGCTGCAGGGTGCTGGATGGCCACCCTTGGCATAAGCGCATTGCAAGACAGAGCAGCCATTCATAAATCAGGCACTCGCCCTTCCGAAACCTGTTCCTCCCGCAGAAACCCCGTGCAGCTGGTGCCAAGAGGGATTTGCCGGTATCCACCAGCGCGTGCCCCGCAATCGCAGACAGAGCTGTGCCGGGTGTTCCTAGGGAGGAGGGCAGGCGTCCACCGCGCATCTTGGAGCCCAGCAAGAGGTTTTTGGGAGGTGTGTCTTCCCGCAGCATTGCTCCAGCGTGATGGCCAGCCACTGCAGGACCCAGAAGACTTTTGTGAGGAAGGATTTTTTTTTGGAGAGATCGCCAGGTTTAGATCAAACATTCTTCCTCTCAAAGCTGTTAAAGTTCACAAAGTCTTCCAAGCTTTAGTGACCTCATCCAAAACAGTTCTTGCAATAGGTATCCCAAAATCAGCCAGAGACATTCTAAAGAAACGTTTTGTGATATTTTTTGGGCTGGGGGGGAAGGGAGAGTTAGTCTTCTGAAAACTGGGAAGGTGGAAAGAGTTTAGGACAATTACATACAATCTCCGTGGCCTTCTGTTTCTACTACTACTTTCTACTTCTACTATTACTACTTCTAGCTCTACACAAGCTATGTGGAATGGGGGCTTCAGGCAGTTTTGGGAGGAAAAGTAATGGTGAGATCTCATCCTTTCTGACTTTATGAATTTATACCTCCCCGTTGCCTGAAGAGAAGGAGGCTTACAGTGATGCTCACAGGAGGGACAGATACTCACTAAGAGCTCTCCATGCCACCGGCCTGCCAGCGGTGCTCATTCTCCATCCGTCTCTTGCCCTGGCTGCCCCAAACCCAGGCATCCTCATCTCCCACCAGCCTGCTCTCTGCTCTTGTGCTCCCTACCCTGTCCCCAAACCCACCCATCCACCCCTCTCACAGCCCCTGCATTGCTCCAGACATCTTTCACCCATGCACTTTACTCTAGTCCTTCAAACACTTCCCTAAGAGGGCTACCATGGATTCAACAAGTTGAACTCCTTTATGCTTATTAAAGTCCTCATCCACTAAGCACCCAACTGTCTAATCACTTGACCCCAACTCTCTTCCCCAAGCCATGGGCAGAACCCTTTTACCTTCATAACCCTACGATAAAACCAGACTGCTTTTGTTCCTACCGCCTCCAGGGACATGATACTGAACACAGTGCAGATGTCCACATTGATATAGAGCAACTGTGTAGCATGGGAGAGGTACCAGGCTGGACACTTCTTCAGCACAAGCACTGACCCATGAAGGGAGTGATGGGACTGAGCTCCTGAGCTCGTGATTTGGGTAGGCAGGTCAAAGGGGTTGAACCTGCCCAAGGAGGGCTGAAATGGCACTGAAGGGGCAGCCGTCCAACAGTGGGCAATACCTGGTACTGACATACGATGGCCTTGGCTAGATCCAGTCATCACCTCCCCCACTTGGCCTCATTCACAGAATCACAGACTGGTGATGGGCTTGGAAGGGTCCTCTAGAGACCATCTCATCCAACCCCCTGCCAGAGCAGGGTCACCCAGAGCAGGTGGCACAGGAACGCATCCAGGTGGGTTTGGAACGTCTCCAGAGACGGAGACTCCACCACCTCTCTGGGCAGCCTCTGACAGGGCTCTGACACCCTCGAAGGAAAGAAGTTTTTCCTCATGTTGAGATGGAATTTCCCATGTTCCAGTTTGTGCCCGTTCCCCCTTGTCCTGTCCCTGGGCACCACTGAGAAGAGTCTGGCCCCATCCTCTTGCCCCCTGCCCTTTAGCTCTTGCTGAGCATTGATGAGATCCCCTCTCAGCCTGCTCTTCTCCAGCTGAACAGCCCCAGGGCTCTCAGCCTTTCCTCAGCACACAGATGCTCCAGCCCCTCAGCATCTCCACAGCCTCTGCTGGACTCTCTCCAACAGTTCCCTGTCCTTCTGGATCTGGGGAGCCCAAAACTGGACCCAGTGCTCCAGATGCGGCCATCCCCCAGGAGACCATTGGCCTTCTTGGCCACAATGGCACATTGCTGGCTCGTGGGCATCCTGTTGTCCACCAGGACTCCCAGGTCCTTCTCCACAGAGCCGCTCTCCAGCGGCCCCCAACCTGTACTGTTGCATTCCCTAACAAGCAGTCACAGACCCGGGCCTCTTCATCCAAGCCCCCACATTTCATCAGCCAACATCTCTTCTTCCCAGCCAACGCTATACAGAAATGACTGAAAAGGTGTGAAAGCCTTGTAGTAGCACCTCCAATAAGGGCCACTCTCTGAAGAGAAGAGACCAATATCCACTCACTGGGAATGATCTGTGATAACCCTTGAGATCCTGAAGTCCAGACAGACCCACCAAGGAAATCGCTTGGTGCAGAGAAGCAGAGTGTGCTCTGCTCTGCAAGAAACTGCAGTGAAAATGGGAATGTCCTCATTCCCTTTTTCACATCTCTTAGAGAACAAAGGATGAACTAGTTTCATCTAAAAAAGAAAACATGTCACAACAGATGCAGGATTTGACCCCATATAATCAAATCAGACATAGTAGGGACATTGGTAGCAGGCAGAACTAGGCAAGCGGAGGAAAAGAGTGGTTGCGCAACCACCCAAGAGCATCAGGAAGTCTGCCTCTGCCTCACTTGTTTTTTCCTTGCCTGCACCACCAAGCACATTTTGGAGACTGGCTCTTCAAACACTTGCATCTTGCTTCCTTCCTAGGAAGTCACTGGCATTCACAGATGTGGGACCACCCTATAACTCTCACTATTGGTCAAGAAGCAGAAAAAAAATATTAAGGTGTTATTGTAGGTCATGTATCCGTATTTGGGGCTTGGGAGTCATAACAGGAGCAGCTGACTGTCTGCCCTTTGCCTCCTGCACGTCTACGAACCAAAGTGTCCCTGGACTCCAGCCACAGCAGTGGGACTGAGCTGGTTCCACTCTGGTCACCGGACAGGGATGTAACCACCACTTCCTTTCTCCCATTGGATGTAAACATCATGGCAGGGGGAGATATCTGAACTACTGACCAGACTTTGCAGTCAGAGTTTGCTTTCCACCTCGTGCCCCCCTCTCCCAAAGAGATCCTGACCTCCTAAAGCAGTCCACAGGGCCACATGCAAGAGATGACCATATGGCATAGGTGGCCCAGGCTGCTTTTAAGGATGTTTCCATGAAAATTCCTAATTTTGTAGGTTTATTAACTTAAGTGCATAAAGACATCCCCCAGTCTAGTTTACCAGGTATGAAAATACTGCCATAGGCTACGTGCCAAAGATTTGACACATTTTCTACTCAAATGCAGGAAAAAGACTGGTATCAGGTCAAGTCTTCAACTCGTAATACATCAGGTTGTGCTACACAGCACTAGCAGGTCATCCAAAACTGGAGGCAGCATCCTGCCTACCAAGAGCAAGGGTGGCCTGCAGGGAGGGCTACAAACCGGACAGAGACTGGATCTGTCTGTACATGTTGATACTTTTGATTTTGGTAAAGCAGAGGAGGTTATTCCTTGGCAGCATGTCTCCTGCACAATGTCTCCTGGCTTGCAGAATGCTGAGCTCCATGCTACCGCACAACAGGTCAAGCTTTTGCCTTTAGAAAATTTGAATTGGGAAAGGTCTCCTAATGAACCACTGAGGTGCATGGCTTGGAGGTATCTCCCTAGCAGCCCACGTCCTGCTTCTTGGGCAAAAGTGAGCTGCTAGGAAGTTAAGCATCAATAAAATCAACATAGCAGTTGCACCCCCGCAAGTTCCGAAAGTCAGACCTGTAAAACAAATTAATCCATATGAGAAGAGCCAGGTTCGATGCCGGAAGCTCTCAGAAGGGCTCAGTCTGTGTTTCCTGGTGCACAGCATGTTCCTAATGGCAAACTAGATTTCCTAACTCTTAGGAAAGCCTTGGCCCTTGTGGCTAAGGGGCTCACTGCAGATACTCTCCTCCTTCCAAAACTTACAAGCTTGCATAATGTCTCTCACTGAGTAGCCTGTCAGAATAAACAACATGTGCAACATCAGGAAGGATCAGAGTTGTAAACAAGTACATAATGGAAAAATTACAGTTTTAGAGTCTCTGTATTTAAAGGACAAAAGCTCATCAGCAAAGGAGCCCCTTGCCTTTACAGCAATGCACCAATGCCATACCACATCACAACAATGCCTTCGCACCAACCCTCCTCTTCAGCCTCCCCCTTCTCTTCTTGGCCTAACCCCTTCCTGCCCAAGGTTAGATTTTAGCTCATTGGGCAGAAACTGGCTTTTATTTCAGACGTTGACAAGCACACAAGTTTATCACCGATGCAAATGCAGCTGCACTCTAACCATTTACAGCCAGCAAAAAGAGCCAGAGCTGGCTCCAGCATGACAGCCTTAGTCTTCAAAACTGCACGTTCCTGAGTTACGGAGTCCGGGATTAGCAGAGATTAGGACAACAAAATGTAGCTGGCACAAGCAGTAACCAGCATAATCCATTTTCTGGTCTGTAATTTGCCTTGTTTGAGATGTTAGGTTATGCCTTTGCCTCTTAACTATTTCCGGTGGTTACCCCCCTCCCCTTAAATTAAAGCTGAAATCATCATGCAATTGCTGAATCTCTACTTGGCAGTCTGACAACAGTGGACTTGTTAATGTGTTGCCTTGTTATCACTTGCTCTGGAGTTTAACTAGCAGGAGTCCAGCAAGTGAGGCAGGGCCAGGTTATTTACTGAAGACACTGTTACCTGTCACTATGCACGTGAATTTAGCATCAGAGTCCTCGGACACAGAACGGGATTTGATAGTGGTTTCAAATAGTGGCTGGGTTTCCTCCGTCAGCTGAGAAATGATTGCGCAGAAGGTGCTCCTGGAAGATTCAAGAAGCATTTCTTAGAGAACAAAGTACTAGAAAAATCAAAGGGTCCCCTTCCTATCTCGTCTCAGAAGCCTGCGTTCTTCTTGTAAATGCCCTCCTTCCCTCCCATCGTCCCTACACTAAGTTGTTCACAAGTCTAGTCCACTGTCAGGGTATTTGACTATTTTTTCACTCCTAAAATGATTCTGCCCACTTAAAGTGTCATTTGGGAGACGTTCCCTTTGTCTTAGCCCTTATGGCTATTGGGGTAATGAATGTCAAGAACCATTTTAGTTCTTGATTAGGCGGGAACATTTCTTGGATGAGCCAGAAAGACCCAAACAAAGTCAGCTTCACATTCCCAGGGCTGCACCATCAGTGTTTCAAGTGTTGCTCTGTTCACCAGGATTTTACTTTATTTGTGAAGACTTCACATTGTAATTTCAGGCCAAGTGTGAATTGAACACGTCTCCTAAAGACAACGGCCCTCTTTGAAAGCTTTGAATTAAGAAAAGCTGTGTACTGCAGATCGCTGAAGGAGGCCTTGAGCCTGGCTTGCAGCTTTCTGCGCCCAGGAACCATATGTGAAGCTGACACCCATTCCCTGTCTCACCTCTCACACTACCTGCTCCAGGAGTTGAGGCACTAGCCCCAAAGTTCAGGCTGGGACACCCAAACAGCCAGAACTACCCAAACAGCCAGCGCAATCTGTGAAGCTTATAAAAATGGACCTTAGATTCTCCAGTCATTTAAGCACTAAATCCGTGTATTTGTACAGCACTGCCAACCCTGTTAGAACATCACCAAGAGGGGCCCCAGAAGACCTAGGCTTTCTTAAATAAAGGAAAAGGATTAATTCCAAGTTGGGCCTTCATTTGGATAGTGCTCTGGGGCTCTCAGAACGGAAGAGCTTCTTTCATTTTGCCCTCTGCAATTAAAGCACTACACGTTTCCTCGAGGAGAGAGGACCCCAAGGTCTCAAGCGCAAGGATCTTAGGAGAAACAGCAAATATTGCAAGAGAATCGGTAGCTGGCAGCTCTACTTATATAGTTTTCAGCAGTGAAAGACATTCCTTAAACAAGTGATCAGCTTCTAGAGACATGCAAGAGGTGGAACAAACCCCCAGACCATTCCTGACACAGCTCCACCACGAGCAGAAGGGCTCATAGCACGTGGTGAGGGCTCCACGAGGGGGACCCCAGCCTCACAAGCAGCCCCCGGCTTGCAGGCAGGATGCTGGTACTGCTGCTACTCATGCTCTACCTGCTGAGGAAGCAGACTCTTTCAGGAAAAAAACAAAAAAGAAAAAATATCAAACCACATTTAGCACGAACCCAGCAAGATGAGGTGCACTGAGGGGCTCTGCAGCAGGAAGTGAACTGCACGCACGGCTAAAGGTGCCAAGATGGATCCAGCCACAGCAACTGCCTGTTTCATCCACCCAGAACACTTACCTGGAGGCTGCAGTGCTGTCATTTTCACTCTGGCTTCCTGCTAGAATGGGTTTGTGAGAGATGCTGGGAGACAAATCCCTGAGCAACAAGCAACTGGAATGCAGCGGGAGCCTCACCCAGCTCCCAGGCACTTTGTGTTGGGTAAGGGTCCAGGACAGGGGCAGCTAGGGCTCTTGCAAGTTTGACTCATCTACTGAGCAAGGGTTATAAGCACTGTCTATACCCAACACATATGTGGGATGGGATAAAAAGCCAGATGCCACAGCTTTAGACTCTTTTCTGCAGAGATCAATGGTCCCCAGGAGACTGGCCCTGGCAAGCAACTCTTGACCCAACCGCAGGGCCAGGAAAGGGCTGTGGGAGCCAACAGCTCCTTCAAAAACAGAGAGACCTTTCCATACTCCAACCCCAGGAGCAAAAACTCCTATTTCTAAAGAGCAAGGCAGACAGTCCAGTACCAAGGCAGTTACTGGTGGGGTGTTGATAGCCCCTTCAGTACAGACCCCCAGCCCTAGACCAGTAAATGCCTTTTAGATCCACATAAGGCACTTCCCAAGCATCAACAAACGTTTCATACCCCAGCAACCGGATCAGCGTCTTAAAAAAAAGTGATGCGCACACACATAGTGACACTCGGGACCAAGTTTAATCCCAGTACCACGCCGCCGCTACCAGCAGGCAGCACCAGGAATAAGTCTGGTCCATTCAGTGCAAACCCCACGGTCAGGTGAAATACAGCAAAGGCTACTGAATGGTTTAGGAAAGCAGTGTCACCCGAAGCTGGGGGCTCCACGGGCATGGCAGATGAATCAGAGGAGACTTGCCCAATGTGCACTCGCCAGGGAGCCCTGGAAGGTCTATTTAGTCTTTCAAAGAAACCATTGTATTAGTCACAGGGGGGGTTAGAGGCTGCAGCACTGTGGGGCTCTCAGCTGACTCACTCCAGCTGCAGCCAGACTCGTCCAATCCAAATTGCTTTCTAAACCAGTAATTCAGAGCATTCAAGAAATCCAACACAAAGCGGCAGCCGCTCTTCCCCCGGGCCTTCCTGAAGCTGCATCTTTGTTGCAGAAAAAGCCCTGGAGCCTAGGAAGACGACACTGGCAATTCAGTAGCCTTTTTACATTAAAGAAGGATTTCCATACAAAAGCAGTCTGCAGGAAAAGGAGACTGGAGAAGCCTATTCCTCTTCTTCATGGCCTTCTTTTCCTGACTTTGTTTAGCAATCCCCCAGCTATAGGGGTGTTCTGGAGGGGCCTTTCCCGCCACAGTTATTATATACTTGCTTCTGCAGCAAACCAGGAACGCCAACTGATTTCCAAACATGCTATTTTGCCAAAGGCAAAGCACAATGGTAGGAGTGCACTTCAGGGCAGAGTTCAAATGAATGAGGACTTTCACGAGAAAGCACAGGATGGCAGGGGGAGACAAGAATTTATTCTTTGAAAGTAGAAAACAGGTAGGCATATCTAATTTAAAAGGTCTCTGTATGGAAGTCTCACTTTAATATCAAGAAGTAGCTGAACACCCATCCTTTGGCTAAGAAAGAGGAATATTTCTTGCACCTTAACACAGGAATTACGATGAACATTCACTTTGCTGTCTGAAGTTCAAGCAAGCAGTAGGGATCCAATCATGCAGAATGAGGCTGTTAGATCACTTCAGGGCTCTCTACTAATTAATTAGTACCAAAGCATTACAGATTAATCATGTGCAGTCAGATTCAGCACAGTGTTTGGTCAGAGCAGTTTAATGCAACGTAGTTTTACCTTCCTAAACTGGAGGGAGAGAATCTGCTGCTTGATAAGCTAAGCAAAAAACAGCATAAAAACCATTAGACAGAGAAGCATGGAAAGGAGCCGAAATAAACAAACCGTTACAGAGACGTATTAATGATGAGTCGTTTTGCACAGGTCAGAGTTCCTATTAAAAGAAGGTACAGCTGCCTTACTCAGGCTGACTGCCAGGACGAGCAAGCCACATTATCAATTGAAATCAAAGGCTGTAAAAATGAAATGGTCGTTAACCGCAGAGAATAAGTGTAAGAACATTCGTACAAGTAGGTTTCCAAGAAGCAGCACCTGAGCCTTCCATGCACCATCCGCAGCGTTGTGCTCAAAGCAGGCAGCTCCACCCCGGGAGATGTTGGATTAAAGGGCAGGCAGGAGTACAGACCGCCACAAGCCCACTTCTCCGCTGGCAAGCGGGTAGCCTGAGCTGGTCCCACTCTGTGCTTCCAAGGACAGCTCTTTGGAGAGGCCGAAAACTCTCTGGTCACTATACACTGCTTTCCAGCTTGACAACCAAATCACTAAGGTCTGGCAAAAAAAAAATTAAACTAAAATAAAAGAAGCAGACAAGAAGCTACAGGGTTTGCTTTCTTTGCAGGAACATGTTATAACATTAACCAATTCAGGAGGAAAAAAAAATAAACCAAACACCCAAGTCCTACAGAAAGGACACCCAGATGAGCTACTTACCAGTGGCCACCAGCTCTCCTGAAGGAGTGTCTTCAAGGACCCATGTGCTAGCCAAAAGGCCACATTGCCATACTGTGGCAGTGGCCCCTTGCAGGCTGTAGGAAAAAAGCCCTCAACATTGACCTGCAGCAGTCAGGAGCAGTTCCTCAGGCCCTTGTCTCACCCACATGGCAATCAAAAGCCCAAAACTGACTAGCTACCAACTAGGCAACAGCGTGTAAGCTCAGTGCTTTCATCACATCGAGACACATGCCAGTTGTGCCTCTGCAACAACCTCACCATACAGCACAGACATCCCCTCTGGGATGTACCAAGTCAGACGCCCACATCAGGACGTGCAGACAGACCAAACCTTCCCAGCCTCATGCACTGAAGACCACCGTTGAACAGCCGGCCTTCAGGGCTTTATGATGATGCTACAGAAAGCAGCACGAAGAACCAAGACAGCTGCACCTCTTCAGGTCTCCCACCCAAATGACCAATTCGGGCTCTGCGCGAGTCCCAGTCCCAAGCAGGACTTCAAGTCTGGCCCTAAAAATGACCACAGAGGGTCTCTGAAAACGGCTCCTGCCAACCTTATAGCACTTCCACCTGTGGAGGCAGAACCTCCGTGCAAATACTAAGTAAAAAAGTAGACACTGCACACAAATAATTGCACATTTTCATTGGGAAAAAACCCCACAGCACTCCGAAGAGCTCACTGACTCCTTCAGATCAGGGGAGCAAAGACAGAAGAAGTTTTGGACAGCCACTCAGGAATAGTTTTAACCCAACAAACATGGGTGACACTTGCCCTTTTGGCAGCAGCTTCACCCTCTCCACCCCCAGCCACACGATCCTGATCCCTCCCCGGTGCCAACTGCTGTTCACGCAGCCAGAGGATGAGCAGGTCAGGCGTTATCCAGCTGGATAAATCAAACACTAACCGTAACAGGCTGAAGATCAGCCACCCGGTCCATCTTGCATGCACTGTGCTGGCCCATGGGAGAAGGCATAGAGGAACTTTGTCTTTCCAGCTGAGCCCCACCACCTGGGGCATCCCTTTGAGCCCCAAGTCCTCTCCAGCAGTACAAGGCATGCCTTTGTGTTACCTGCCTTACTGACCAGCACGTCACCTTGTCCTCATCTCCCACCTTAGAGAGCTTTGAATGCACCTCCAGCTGCTTTCGCCCTCCGCTGACCTCCTTCCTCCCACAACCCTCCCAAGCCCAGCCATCCCAGGGGAGGAGCCCCCAGGGGCACTGGGTGCCCCCAGCCACCTCTGTCTGGCTGCAGACACAACTCACAGGCTTACCTAGACTCAGCCACCAGCTTTCCAACAGTAAATGAGCCCAAAAACTTTTTGCATACCACTGCAAGGGAAAGACGACCTTTTAGCCTCCAGGAATACAAAGGACCTGGCATCGCTTGAGGAGCCAGCGGGGAAGATCCTAAACCACTTGCTGGAGAATGCCAGCGTAGTCAGAAGTGCAGCTTTAATCATGCTTTCTTGCATAAGACAAAGGGGAAGGTGTCTTGGCTTGGACGTAAAGAAAAATCACCCAAATAGCAAGCGTCAGAATGAAGGGTGCCTGTGCCACAAACCCCTTGTGCTCCTGAATGTGATCAAACAGTGAGCGTTGTCAGTGCTGTTTTTTTTATCCCCAGTGTTGAGCACACAACCTGGGCTTTATTCACTGCACATCCTGAAACACAGTGCTGAATACTGGTCTGAGGGTCTCTTGAGGAGCCATGATATTATCAAAAGAAAAAGGGCATCACCACAAAGATCCACATGTTAACTAAAGTTTAACCTCTATATGCTAAGGAACCAAGCAAAATTTGCTTTTCAGACTAAGCCCAGAGAGAGCAAGATCAAATTCTGAGTGTTTCAGCCAGAACAGCCCTGCCTGCAGGCAGCTGGCATTTCACTTCATTTTCATTACGCTCACAGCACAGCCACGTAGAGCTGCAACGGCGTAACTGCATCAGACTCCAAACCAAACCTACCCACCCGCAAACACGGGACTCCCAAGCAAGGCACGACAGATGCCCCAGCACGCCCTGTCTGATACGCTTTGGGACCGGACTGCCTGCGTCCCCAGCTCTCCAGAGACTTGTTAGTGCACACAGCTAAGGACTCTGCTAACGATATGCAGCGCTGGCAGCGGATGTGTCTCCCCCCGAGCAAGCCGGGAGCCATTATAGTCACTGTATGAAGGCAAACGCTTGTCTTATCCTGAGGAACACATCTAAAGCAGGCAAATCAAGGTCTAAAGGTGCTGGTTTCTCTCTACTGGAGAAGGGGAGCTCAGAGAGATCTGCTCCAGGCATGTGCAGCGTGGGTGGGAGGAAGCCTTCTCAGGTGTCTCACGTCCATGAAGCACAGCACAGCTTGTTAAAAGCTAGCCCTGAAAATACAGGTTTAGTTATTACCCGCTGTTGCACTGGGCTGTGAGAATTATACCCCTCTGTTATGTCCCTTCTACCAGCCTCTGTTCTTCAAGTTCCACTTCATCAGAGGCTTTCAAACCCCTTCAGACGTTTATCATCTACTTAAAGGTTTTAGCCCTTCAACTACTCATAATTTTCTCCAGAAGTGAAGACAGTCTTCCCCATTTTTCATGCGCTTGCCAAATTTCAGTCTTGCTGCAAGGGCAGGAGGCAGAACTGTCAATCACACTCACTTTTTTTAATCACTACAAACATCGCTCAAGTCAATGGCCTAGGCTGGTACACTACCCCACTGGCACTGAAAAGTTAACTGCTTGAAAAACATAGATTTTAGATCTAGCACCTTTTCTAAGCCCTCTCATGCAATCACCACATGAAATTCTCCGCTTTCTGTGCGTCAAATTCTCCTCTTTCTGTATTTCTTCTTACAGAGATAAACAAATCCTTCTCGTTCCAGCTCGTGTCCTCATATGGAAGTCGACAAGAGCTCAGGATGCCCTGAAAGAGGCTTCACAGGGGCTCCATCCTCGCATGTACAAGCGCATGGACTTGATCTGCTTGAGCTGCAGCAGTCATTAATACATTTCAGTGCTCTTCCACAGCACAAAAATGGAGCCACGCGAGCTCTCCAGTGCAGCAAGTAAACAGTGAAACCTGGCAATGACAGCAAACCTGAGACCTCCGAGTTAGGGTTTGGCAGAAAGAGCACTGCAGAAAAGCTGCTCAGAAGAGCCCAGGGGGAACAGGGCAGCGCGTCCATGCCGGGAGCAGGACAGAGGGATGGCCCTGGCCATCCCCTACAAGACGCTCCCTCTCGCTGGCACCCTGACCCGTGACATTATTGGGCATGTTTTGCACATGCAGACTTCCAAGTATAAGATTTCACATGAACTTCTCTGCCTCCAAGGTTAACACTACTCGAGACAAACACAAGCCTCTCCAAACGTCTTCTCAGCTGTCGGAAACCAACCCTTTTCAACACTGAAAAGCCAACAATGAAGCCTTCATGTACATATGGTTATGCTTAAGGCTTCTTTCCTGCCATGTGTCCCGCTTCTTATCAAGCCCTTCACGCACACACAGAACGAGTGTGTTTGTGCTTCATATACCATGGCAGTAATTATCAGCAATGCTGTGATAAAGCAGCTGTGAGTGCTGTGGAGCTGTACAAGACACATTGTTATTTTACAGACTGGAAAACGGATGTATTGAGTCTTTGCTTGTCAAGGTCACGGAACGAATCGATGTCAGAGCTGGAGAAATATGGCATTTTTTTCTGCAGGTAATTAACTTTGAGCCGAGATGAACACAGACTTGCATGTAACAATTTAGAGCTAGATTTCATTAACAGAGAAGGTGGAAAACAATAAATTAAGTTACATGTTCCTGTACCAGCCCCTCCAACCCTCTGAAGGTGGCACAGATTTGTGTATTTTAGCTCTGAATTACTGCTGCCTCTACGGTCCAAATCAAACTGGTAGTTAGCTGAAAGACATCAAGGTATGAGAAAGGACAAAAGCAAACAAAGCAAATATTGGACAACAAGACGCCTAGGGAAGCTGACATCTTCCTGGTAACTCATTGCGCATAGAAGATTTTTTGTGAGTGTGGGTTAGAAAAGAAGCAAGGTGAAAATACAGCTGTTCGTAACAGCTCTTCTGCCTTCCTCTTCTTGGACCAGGCGATGCTGTGAAGTGTGAGACCGAGCCAGCGTGAGATAACAGCCTCATTCACCCGAGACCTTCCCCGCTGTGCTGAAACAGAGTGAGGATAGAGCAGGTTTCAATGCCGCCTCCTGGAAACCGTCTCTGCGGTGGCACAAGAGGCGCCTGGTTGAGAGGAGACCATGCTCGCCCCTCCACACAACCAGCTGGCATCCCAGGCCTGGGAAATGTCTCCATTTATGGGGTTTCCAGAGAAGAGCAAAGTTCACACATGTGATATATTCTGTATCTCAACAGCGGTCCTGAAGGGCACTGTTTGTCCAGCTCCACATCTTCATCTTCCAGCCTAGGTTACTGGCTCACCAACCTACATACTCAGCTCCATGTGACTTTCTAGGAGATACGGACAGGAGGCTTTAGAAAGGTGGCTGAGAGCTGCAGCTTGGTGCCCACTGTGCCCAACCGGTAAGGTGCCCACTCAAACAAGGCACCGCTGGGCAGAGAATTACACCAACAGGAAAAGAGACACTTCTACCCTAGAGACCCCGGGGATGAACCCACCAATTCCTTCACTTTTGCCTGGATGTCCCTCCTGTCAGAGTCTGGGATGCTTCTGACCGATAAGATGGGTACACTGAAGTCCTCCAGATGCCACAGCTGGTTTCTAATCAGGGATTTACACCACTCATTGCCCCGTAAGGTCAAGGTCCCATAAGAAGTTATGGATGTCCAACTGCTGGAGAGGGAACTCCTCCGAACTAAGCAAGCTAAACATGCTTTTCAGGAACCAAGCACTCCTGTGTTTTCAGCTCACTTTATTATAGTAACAGATCTTTCACCTCCATTTGATATTATGTGCAAAACAAGAGGTACAAGATTGGGAATGGTTTCTAGCCAGAAAAGCCAGGTGGCAAGGCACTCTCCTGAGCTCATCTGCCACCACAACCAGAGACGCCCGTCCAAGAAAAGATCAGAGGCAACGTCACCATACTCTAAAAATATCTGCATATGATGAAGCTATGACAGTAGAAAGATATTTAAGCGAGGAGGCAATGCTGTAACGAGACTGAGGAGCAGACATCTGCATTAGACAAGAGGTGCAGATCACTTCCAACAGAGGAGTTTGCCTAGGTCTCAGATGACGCCCCTGCCATAAGATTTCACAAGAAATTGCATCTCTCTGCACAAGTAATTCTACAGAATCTGCTAGTTCTTACAAAAAGGACACCTAAAGAGACATCTTGAAGTTGTGGCCCATGAATTCAGCCAAGGCAGACCATGGCCAGGAACAACAGATTCTCCTCTCACTTTGTGAAGTAGTTATATTCAAGTGCTTTGAGACTTAAGAGTTGTTTAAACCACCACCTACCCCCAAATGAAAGAGTCCTGTCAGCTGCTGGGGCAGAAGGCAAGTCACCATGGCCATAAGCTGCTCCTCACGTTGTCTGTTATCAGGTATACATTAAAAGACTGACAAAGGAAAACCAGTAATCTCTTGTCAGTGAGCTATCAGCTCACAGGGAAGATTCTTCCTAAAGACCAGTTCCTAAAAGCACAAGAAGTAAATATCCTGAATACTCTGTTTAATAAAGGGATGACATTCTCTCTAGGGCTATTTTCAACACCTCTATTCTTTTGGCCCCTGCACCACCACCTCTGACAAACTCTACAAGTGAAAAAAAACAGAAAAGCATGTACCAGATTCTAAATTAGTATCCTTCAATTTACACAACATCCCTTTGCTCCTATAGGACAAGGGAGACCAGGTACAACCATCCAGACTACTCTCTACATGGTTCACAGATGCAGTCATGTAGGTGAAACATGTTCATGCCTCACCCAGAAGTAAGGATTCTTAACCTCAGTTCCATAAAGACGTTTCCATGTCTGCAAGTACCTCTGCCACGTCACTACACTTTGTACTGCTTTAAGAGTGGGTAAAGAGAACAGGCAAATATTTCGGTTAAACACGCTCTACAAATACATATAAAGCCAGCAACAGAGAAGCCTGAAAAAAACCCCACACTTTCTTTGGATCAGAATATCCAATTTTGCTTTCTAACCACCAGAGCAGCCTCCCACCACAATTCTGTGTCTGCATCACTTGTCCCATACTTTCGTTAGCTCCAAACCCACCAAATTCAAATACGTTCTGCTTTGAAGAGAACTGCTGAATGTTATCTGCCGTTAGGCATGTCACTCATCTTGCTTTTCAAGTTCTCCCAGGCAAGCTCTCCAGATGTTCCTGGATTTAATTAAACTCATAATTGCTTTCTGAAAGTTGTCTTGCCTACACCATTCCACTCACTTGCTTTCCAGAATTGTTATGATACATTATTTAATTACAGGACAAAAAGCCCCACTTCATTCAAGCCCTTGCCCTGCATCACAGACAACACCACGGTTTCCACACATCCTGGCACAAGTCCTCAACACTTGTAGGCGCTCTCAGGGCTGTGCAGGGAATAAGACTTTTATATTCCTCCTCCCTAATTCATTAGAGAAACTGGAAGATGTCATGAACACAGGGAAAGGTCAGTTTTGCTATTTAGTGAATATTTATTCACTGCTTCTTACAACAGAAGGGGCAGCCACTGAAGTTAAGGGGCAAAAAGAAAGTACCTTGCCATAGGCCTTGACGACCAAGTACATAAGTGTGTTGAAAAAAAACAAACCTGAGTGCAGATTTAAGCATGGCAGTACAGTGTCCCTTCACCTGCAAAAGCACCAGGCTCCCATGGATGGAGGCTGGGGTGCACCCACTGCTGCCCAACAAGTTCAAGGTGTTCGGGACTCAGAGCTTTGCAGGCACAGGCTGGATTTACCGTGCCCGAGCCACAGCATCCACCCCAGCAGAAGACACCAGGTTCACTGCACGAGAACTACGTCGCTCTGCACCCTCCCCAGCGGCCTTAAGGGAAGCTTTGGGAATTTGGGGAAGCTGGCTGGGAACACCGGAGGTACTGTTTGCAGGACCGGTGAACACTCCTTTATGGTTAAACTGATTAAAGCTGCAATTTGAACACCGTCGGGGGGAATAAAAGTCAAGCGATAGGCAACCAAAACACCTCAACATCTTATTTATTGAAGACTCTCTCTACTTGTAATCCGCAGAATGGAGTCATCAGACTCAATTACAGCTTTCCTTTGCATGGTACGGTCTCAGGTCACAGCTTGGCTGTGGACACCGTACGGGCATTTGTTGGTACTGAAGATGCCACGGCACGCAGAGAGGCTGCAGTCAGGTCACATGCTACGATACCAGCACAAAGGAACTGAATTAAGGCAACTTAACTTTGGCATTACCCCATTTTTAACATCAGACTTCCAAGCAGCATGTCTTTATCTCTTTTGGTCCTGTATTTATTTTTATGAATCTCTGATTCTTTGAGGCATCAGAGCTTGACACACTGAAAATGGATTATTTATAAACCATCAACAGAGAAGAGGCACACTCAAGAGCTTACAGACTGAAGAGCATTCCCAGTGAATCCAAAGTAATTTATAGGCTTTCTTTTGAACCACTAGCACAATCACCGACACCTTTGCCTTCGCTGGCACGTTGCCTTGTGTTTTTGTATGTGCTAACCTCAGCCAGTCTCAGTTGACATGTTTATCATACCTTCTCCCATGCAAACAAAGCCTTATTCCTACCGCAGACCCCCTGCCTCAGGCCATTTCTGACCCAGGAATGCCGTTCTCACTGCTGCTCGGCCCGTATCTACATTGTAGAAATACCTTTTTGGCAATGAGATAAGGCACAGGCGCAGCGGGCCTCTTGCTGGGAGCCTGGTGTCGGTAACAAAGGCGGCGTCACCACAGCGAAGGCAGGAAGGTCAGGGCAGTGCCCGTACCCCATTTAACGGGAGAAGTGCAGGGGCCGGCATCCGCCTGCGTTTCGCAGCACGCCAAGCACACCCGCCCTTCCAAAAACACAGCCCTTTGCCAGGAAGCGAGGGGCAGCCAGCTATTATGGAGAGCCCAAGCCACCGCTTGGCTTTTCCCAGCCCACAGAATATGTGTAGGGAGTGAAAGGCCCAGGCGGCCATGCCGCTTCCAGCTGGGCCGTCACCTCCGTCCCAGTATTGCCTTACCGCCTGGGACGCCGCCAGCCCCCTCAGCTCCCGCTTCACCCCACACAGCTCGTCCCGCGGCCCGGCCCCCCACCGGCCTCTGAAACGGCCCCGTCCCCTTCCCGTCCCGCTCACCTGTTCTGGGGCCGGATGCCCAGCAGGTAGCTCCGCCGGTCGGGGCGGGAGGCCCAGGCCGCGCTCTCGGCCTCCTCCGCCCCCTCCACGCTGCCCGTTCCCCGCCCGGAGAGGCCGGCGAGGGCCCGGCGGGGCGAGCCCATGGCGGCGGCCGGGCTGCGGCTGCCGCTGCCCCCGCCGCCGCTGCCCGCCCTGTCACTCACCGCCGGCATTTATAGCCGCCCCGCACATGCCGCTGTCAGTCGGGGGCGGCGGCGTGACGCGGTGGTGAGGCCCGGCCGGGCCCGGCCTCCCGGGGTCTGGCCGCCCACTCTGCCCCGGGGCCCTGATGCCCGGGCCTCCCCCGGGGCCGGGCCACCCCCCGGGGCCTGGCCGCCCAGTCTGCCCCGGGGCCTGGGGCCTGTCCTCCCCGGGACCAGGGCTGCCCCATGGCCCTGCTGCCCATCCTCCTCCTCCTCTTTCCATCACTGCCAGCTCGATTCCATCATTTTGGGAGAGAGTGTATTTTATTCTTTTTAGTAATAACCTCCACCTCCCGCCCCCAGCTCGATTTGGGGGATTTCTCGCACCTCGAAGGTGTCTCGGGATCAGCTCGAGCGTCCCCCAGTGTCGCGCAGGCCCCAGGCTCTCGCCTGGCCGGCAGCACTGCACAGTGCGGTCATGGCGGTCCCCTCCTCGTGTTGGATTCACCCCTTGGCAGCCTGGGTTTTGCCCGGGAGAAGATCCGTGATGCTATTTATTTGGTCTCCATGAAAAGAACAGCACAAAAGAGGGCTATAAAAGGCGGGTACATGTCACAAACTATTACCGGCAGTGATTTAATACCAAATGAAAACATAATGCACAATAAAATGGGATTTATTCTTGTTCCACCTTCGTCTTGCCTGTCAAGCTGTTGTATCGTGTGCTGCAGGCACATCACTGGTGGCACCGTGTCTCCCCGGCACGGGATTGACAGATGGAGCAGATTTGCTGCAGATCGGATCTCTGCCCACGACTGCACAGCAGCGATTGCTGCAGAAGTGGGAAGACTATGGTGGAGAAGATGATGGCAGGTGGCTGCTCCAGACTGGGAAAGACAACAGGCTGCGAGCTGGTCCTCCCTGGGCAGGAGAGATAACGAATGTGGCAGCAAACAGTGGGGCAGGTGGTGGCCGCCTGGGTCACTTGGTGCAGGACAGCCCGGATTCCTCTTCCCCAGCACACACAGTGATTTGGAAGGTGGCTTTGGATAGGGACATACAGAGTGTGTGCATCACCTGTACCGGCACGGGGGCATGTGCAGAAACACAGGGTGTGTGCACCACCCACGCACGGGCACAGAGATGTGCCGACACACACACAGCCTTCACCTAAGCTGTTCTTGTCACTGGTATATCAAACCCGGTCCAAATGGAAGGGGTGGTAACAAACTGAGACAGATCTGCAGGCGGAGAAACTGGTGTCTGACAAAAGAATTGCCAAGCCCGGCAAATGTCCATGCTCAGGCATATGGGAGGGCAGTGACACCTGTGGACCAGGGCTTTGGGGAGAAGTTTGCAGGGAGAGGCGGTGACTGGCGGGTATTTGACCGTGCAATCTAGTGGAGCGGTGCTTGCAGACACCACCAGATCCAAAGCCAGGACCCCCAAGTAAGTTCTACTTTCATATAAAGTTTCTTGGGTTCTGTTGACCTGTCAGAGTCAGTGTATACTGGGTCAACAATTTGGTTTCTGTGGTTGCAGTAGTTATGATGTGGTCCTAACCGTTCCAAATCTGGATTTATCCAGTTGGTTGACAGTGGCATGATCAGGCTTGTAGTTCTTCCACTCGAGGCCCAGTGAAATGCTTTTCTCAGCTCAGATCCCAGGGCAGTCTCGCATTTGAGCAATGTTTTGGAAGGAGATTTCTGTCATCTCAGGAGTAGGTATTGGAGTTTATTTGCTTTTTGCAGGCCACCGTGGCAGGTGATTACACTATCGGGCATGTAAATAGTTTGTGATACCAGAGAGGATACTTGGACGAGAAGAACAAGACCAGGGGGCATCAAATGAAATTAGCTGTACAAAGTTACTATCTTTGGTTCAACAAGTCTCTGAGCTACAAAAGAATATTCTCTGTGTGCATGCCTCGATCTCACACCCTTTGCTGTGCCCTGGCTGCTGCCCACATGTGGGAGGCAGGATGCTAGGCTGGGAGGACGCAAGGTGGCATTCTCCTGCTCCCGTCTCTTTCTCTGAAAGGAAGAGGACTTTCAGGCCCTACAGTTTCAGGCAACCTGAATTCAAGTCCCAGCATATGAATTACGCGTTATTTTACCATCCTGTCACCACGAGCCCTACCTCTTGAGAGCCCAGACCGTCTTGAGAAGGGTGTCCAGGACAGGTGAGTCTCTGTGTTGGGCCTGGAACTGTGATTTCAGGCTCCCAAATACAGGAAAGACACTGATACACTGGAGTGAGTCCAGTGAAGGCCACCACGATGATTAAGGGAGCTCAGGAATATGACATAGGAGGAGAGGACAAGAGAAACTGGGTTTAAGCCTTCAGGGGAGGGCTAAATGGAGACCTCCTTGTTTCCTTCAACTACCTCACGGGAGGGTGCACACCAGACAGAGCCAGCCCCTTCCCAGGGGTGCAGAAGGGTAGTCTGAAAGGGAACAAATGCAAGTGGCAAGGAGGAAAGTTCTGATTAGATGTTAGGAAAAGAAATTGCCCTGTGAGGGGATGAAACAGTACAACAGGGTCCCACAGTGGTGGGCGATCTCCCTCCTGGAAGACTGTGAATGGGACAAGGAGCAGATCAACGTCTGGGTCAGAGCGGGGGCTGGACCAGAGACCTCCAGAGCTCCCTTCCCACCCCAGTCATACCGTGGGTCTGTGCCTCACCCAGGCAGCAGGGGGAAACCTGGATGGCGAGCACAGATTTAGCCCGTCTGTGGTGAGACGAAGCCTGCTGTGGTGTTTGATCTGCCCCCCAGACACACACTGGATGGATTTTTTCCTGCCCTTTCAGGCTCTGAATGGTTCTTGTGCCCGTCACCCTGCTGAGACAGAGCTTCCTCTTACAGCATCTGCTCTCCCGTCATTTTGTTCCCAGAGAGTGACAGTGCCCCCTGCTCCCGTCTCCATTTGGAAACACGCTCCCTCGCCATTTAGCTTTTGAAGCCTAAGCCAGTCAGCCACAAGGCTTCAATCCTTGTTAGCAAAGCTTTCCTCCTCTGCCTGCAAATCCAGCGCTGACTCACAGCGAGAGCCACAGATGTTTTCTCACTCCTCTCACACAATATATCCTTCCCTTTCCCCGCCTGCACGCACACCCGTAGGTTCCTCCCTTTCTGAAATCACCGGCTTCTTCCTGCTCTCCAGCGTGATGTCAACAAGCTCTCAGCCCTGATTCTTCACCAAATATTCATGCAGACTCTGACAGGGCAGGGCTCTTACAGAGGACAAGCATGAGCGGCTTTTTGTGGAGGTATTTGATGGAGGATGCTCTCTCTGAAGCCCAGAGAAGCAGTCTGTGGGGAACACAGCAACCTCCAGCTGTTTGAAGAGACACTGCATCAACCAGAAGTGTCATCTTTAGCTCCGGGAAAGTTCTGGGGTTAACTTAGTGATCATTTTTATTAGCTACCTGCACTGCATTTTAAATAACTCGGCTTCACAGGCATGACACAGGGCTACTGGCACATATTCAGCTGGAACCTTCATTTGCAATCCATTAATATGTTTATTTTAAACCTTCAAGGGTATATTTCCAAATGCTTGCCTGGCCCCCCTAGGAATTCAGAAAAAGGAGGGTCTGTGTGGTCTCAGAGGCAGCTGGGGAGATGAGCACAAAGAAAGGTCCTACAAGTCTGTGCTAAGCATCGCCTTCCCTGTATCCAGGAAAGGAAAGGACCAGTCCCTGTAGGAGCAGGGATTGCTCTGGATCAGATCTATGGACAGGGTGTAGCATGTTTTCCTGCCTTTGCAGGAGCGCAGCCTGACTGTCCCATCCTGCACAGAGGAAAGGGTGTGGGGGGAGAAAATCCTTCCTCCACCCACCAATTTGTTGGGTTTGGCTTTGTCCTAGCATCCTCTTCCCCATCCCATATAAGAGCAGGTAGAAGACACATCCCTTGGCCTTTTTTGGTCCCTCTGAACCCTATGGAATGGCTCAGCTCTGCCCCGGGTTCCCTGGGGAACCCCGTAGAGGTGATCCATGACTGCTCTCAGCCACCCAGAGACCTGCCTGCACCCTTCCATGCTGCCACTGAAGGCACTTGGGAGAGACATCCCTGGTGCTCTTGCTCTTCCTTGGTCAACCCCCATCATCGCTATTGTGAAAACCACTGCTGCAGCCCCAAGGGGGGAGAAATATCAGCAGGAGAGCAAGGGTCTCTCCTGCAGCTTCTTCTCCAGATGGTTTGTAGTCACCTTCGTGCTGAAGTCCTGGTGCCCATCACTCCTGGCACCACAGGAACCTGCTGCCCAGGACCATTGGCTTGGGGAGAAGCCAGGCTGGTGCGAATTTGTCTGCCCTGGGGCTGGGAACCTGTCAGTGGGAACCCCCAAGTCCTGAGCACATCTCCGTTGGCTTTGTGTCACACTCCCTGTCCAGTCACTTCAGAGCAAAGCTCTTTGAGAACGACAACCAATTGCTCCCAGTTCACCCTCCATCCTCTCCATTTGCCATGTCACAGACCTCCAGCTCTTTTCCAAATGGTCCTCCCATCTCTGGAAAGGTGACGAGTTTAGGTTGAATGAGTCTGACCTTACTCACCCTAACTTTGTAAATGAAAGTCACGGCATGGTGGGAAGGAGTCCTGACGCTCACCGCCACGTCGTTTCCCCTGGGTGAGCAGGCTGTCCCCGGCCGTCCCAGTTCCGCGACATCCCGGAGGGGCTTGTGCAACCTCGGGGCGGGCTGGCCCAGCGCCACTTCCCCCGGGCCCTCGTGATGCCCTGCCCAGCCGGCGGGGATTTCTCGGAGGAAGCAGCCCAGCGGGGTTTCTGCCCGCCTGGCGGAGCGGAGGCAGCACAGCTGTGGCTCCACCATGAGCCTTGGGGCTGCGGCCCCCGGGAGAGAGGTGAGGGTGGCCGTGGGGTGCGAGGGCAGAGGGGAGGGCGGCCGCGGGGATGAGAGCAAGGGTGGTGGTGGGGATGAGGTGAGGACAGCCGTGGGGATGGGGGCGAGGACACCTGTGGGGTGGGAGGTGAGGACATCCATGAGGAGCGGGGTGAGGAGACCTGTGGGGGTGTGGGGAAGGATATCCATGGGGATGGGGGCGAGGACACCCATGGGGATGGGGGCGAGGACACCCGTGGGGATGGGGGCGAGGACACCCGTGGGGGCGGCGGCGAGGTCACCCGTGGGCAGGGGAGGCACGGGGGCTTTGGTACCCGAGCGAGAGGCGCCTCCTGCCGCGACCCCTCGGAGCGGGCCGTCCCGTCCCGTCCCGGGCAGTGCCGGTCCAGCCCCGGCGCCGTCCGTCCCGCCCCGCGCGGTCGGGCCGTGAGAGCGGGGCGGGCCCGGCGGCGCGGAAGTGCGGGGCCGGCGGGGCCTTCCCCGGGCGGCGGGGCACGGCGGGGCCGCGACCCGGCGACCCGCGGCCCGGCCCAGCCGGCCCCGGCGGCTGCCTTGCCCGCTCGCCGCACGGGCCCGAGCCGCCCCTCCAGCTCCGGGCGCTGCCGTCCCGCCCGCCCCAGGTGCTGCTGCCGCTGCCCTCGCAGAGGAGCCGCCGCGGGCCCGGCCGGCGGCCGCCGAGGCCGGGGAGGAGCCGCCGGCGAAGCGATGCAGGAAGGTGAGAGGCCGCTGGGGGGGCCGGGGGGCAGCCGGGCCTGGGCCATCCCCCGCCGCCGCTGGGCCCCGTGGGACCACCCCACAAGCCCCGTGGCATCCCCTGGGCAGGGAGGCGCAACGTCCCTGTTGTTCCAAATCTACCCCTGGGATGGGTGACGGGGACCCCCTCTTGCAGCCCAGCGTGCCCGGCCACCAGCCACCGGCTGGGAGCGAGCCCCTGGACTGCGCCCACTAGCTTGTTTCCATCTCCCTGTCCTGTTCCCCCGCAGCCATTGCGATCACCGAGCAGCCGGTCTCTGTCTCCGTCCCCGTGGGGTACTCCTTCAGCCTGCGGTGCAGAGCCGAGGGACGCACGTCGCTGCAGTACCAGTGGTTCTGTCAGCACCAGGTAAGGGTGGGGGCAGAGGTGGCCCTGGCCACGGCAATGGAGCTGGCCCTCCGCAGACAGACCTGGTGGGAGGCAGGAGGCTCGAAGGAGCCGGGGATAGGATGTGTGTGCACGTCAAGGGCTTCTGCAGATGCTGGAAAGGGGCATGCAATGGAGAAGCTCCTTCTCCTGCGTCCCTGTGGCTGGAGGAGGGAAGGAAACCAGGGACTTCCACTTTTCCTGCTCCTGCGAAGGGCTTGCTGGTGCCTTCTACTACCAGCAGTGAGGGGGATTTGCTGCCCACTGCCTGTGTTTTCCCTTTAGTCTGTCTGCCGCCAGATCCCTGGTGCCACCAAGCAAGATTTGCCCATCACTGCACAGCAGACCCAACTCTACACGTGCAGAATCAATGACCTCCACAGGAATGCTGTCTTCTCCGACTGGGTGAAGGTGGAGGTCCATCAGTGTGTCGCCAGAGGTGCGAGCGTATCTTCTATCTTTTCTATATTTTATGCTTTGCCCACCCTTGGAACAGTGATCCTGTGCAGTTCCTGGGGCACTGTGACCTTGCAGCTCGAAAATCGCAATCCAGAAGGATTGCTCCAGCAACGTGAGCGTGCAGGTCTAAGCCAGGTGTCTGCTTCCATCCTCTGGATGCTTCAGGTCTCTGTCGTCATCCCAATAACACCGGCTGTGTGTACCTGCTCCTCCTGCTGATCTCTCGCTGTGTGTTTCCCAGAGTTATACCAGGTGTTTGCCTGTTTGCGTTGGGCAGAGGGACTGGAAGAGGCGATCTGGCTATTTCAAAGCTGAGCAAAAATAACTCTGGGTGTGGTTGACCTCAGCAGGTTGACTGCGCCCTTGGCAGGAAAGGGCAAGCATCACATCTGGGAAGCCAGAGGCAGGGCTTTGGCATGTTGTTTATTATTGTGGGTGTTGCTCTCAAGGATTCCCTGCTTCCAGAGCAGAAAGGCGCAGCTGTGAGGTCCTGTGGGATGGCATCTCGTGGTGCGGGTGGAAAAAGCTCACTTTTCTGGCATTATGTGCAGAGTCCTCTACTGGGGGTGGGGGGAATCACCGTTGTTTTCTGGCCTTGGGGAGGGAGGACCAATTCTGTGTCGCTGCTTCACAGGACTGCCGCCTCGGCTCTGGCGAGGAGAACCGGTCATCGTCCTCAACCCCACCGAGCAGAGAGTGGAGGTGGGGAAGCCGCTACAGCTGCAGTGTGCTGCCATGGGGGTCCCGGCCCCCACCTACCAATGGTACCGTAATGGGAACCTGCTGGAACAACAGAAGAAAAAAAAACTCTGGGTAACGTTGCCTTGTGATAGTTCAGAAGCTTTGGCTACTGAGGTGGGTGATGGGAGAAGGTCATTGCTGGATGGTGGGCGTGGGAGAGCCTCAGAAGCCTTGGAGAGACTGCTGAAAATGGTGTTATTTTCGTCCTGGACGTGACAGGTGGCAGTCCTTAAGCCTGGCTCATATCTGCGTGACAGGGCTCGGGCGTGCTTTGATCTGTGTGATCAGGTGAATGCCAGCAGAAAGCAGCCTCTCCTTGCCCGTCCTCCCCGTCTCTCCAGCCCTTGAGAAGCAGCCTCGCGCTCGGCTATCTTTCCCTGCTGTGTTGCAGGGTTGTGCGAAAGCACTCCATGCCTCACCCCTGTTGCTTTGATAGCTGACTAAAGGACTCCGGGTGAAGAGGGAATACGTTTTACGGGCTTCTTTCAAAGCTGTGGATGTTTCTCTGAGAAGTAACCAATTCATAGGTGCATCAAGGGCTCTCAGCGCGTCTCTCGTGCCTTTTTGCAGCAGCGGCACAAGAACAGCTATCGTATGTCTGTGCGGGGGACTGCAGAGTGATGGAGCTGCGGGAGTGCTGTCTGCCTGCGGGAGAGCTAGAAGGAAAAGTGGTCAGTCCTGATAGAAAAGAGTCAGGGAGACAGCAAAAGGTCTGGATTTATTTTGTGTCACTGGCTGAATGTAAATCAGTGCTGTTGTCTTGATGCAAGAAAGGCAGATTTCCTGCTGGGGCATCATGTGAGGGGTAACGAAGACAAGACATCCAGTCTCTTCTCAGTAGTGGTAGGTGATACTAGAGGGGACAGTGGCCTCAGATTGCATTTTTCACAGGGAAGTTCCAGCTGGGGATTAGGTTCTTCATTAGAGGTGGGTAGTGGTGCCCTGGAGCTGGAAAGGCAGAGACATCTCTGTCCTTAGAGATTTTCAGTACTCGACTAGACAAAGCCATGGCCAACCTCGCCCAGTGGTGACTTTAGTTCCTCCCTGAGCGGGAGCCTGGCTGGAGAACCACAGAGGTCCTCGCCAGCCGGTACTGCTCTGATTCTCGTCCCGCATTAAGAGAGATGGATAAGAATTGAAAACTTGCCAGAAGAGAGCAATGGGCATGATCAGAAATCTAGAAAATGTCACCTAAGAGGAAAACCAGGCAACTTTCTGATATTGGCCATGCACCGTCCTCCCAGTGTGGCTCCTGGGGCAGAGTATGGCTGTGACACAGGGCTTGGGGGCTGCTGGAAAAAGAAAGGCAGGCATTTGGGCAGAGGATTCTTGCGCTGTAGAAGCTGTGGTCAGCAGCAGACCTTAGCGTGTGGCCTTGCTGAGCTATTTAGAAAGACAAGTGTCATGGGCAATCTCTTAGCTTTGTGAGGCAAGGAATGAGGTCCCAGCAAACAGCAAGAAAAAAGAATTTTTATTCCTGGAACACAGGTGCCTTTGGCAGATATCAGCAGAGGGCCACAAACTTTCACCATAAATAATGTGATTTAACTTTTAATCTGTCTAGATCACCCACGCGAAGGTCAGTGACTCCGGCACGTACCTCTGCTGCGCCTCCAATAGCCATGGAGAGCACTGGACCAGTGCTGTGGATGTCCACATAGGTGAGTGGAGCCAACCCACGTCTGTTTTGCTGCAAATCACCTTTTAGCATGAAAAGCAACGAAAGGACAGGCAGGAATTTAGTGCTCTCGCCTGGAAGCGCAGGGCTGGTGAACAAGGACCCCAGTGCTGGCATGTTACCCTGTGGCTTAATCGGTGTGCGGGAAGCTGGGCTCCAGGGTGTGGGATTAGGAGAAGTCGAATGCGTGGCTCTGACACTTGCACCTCCCACAGCTTGGGCAGATCTTGCACTCTTTTTATTAACAAAAAGAGACCACCAGTTTTAAATACCGCTTCTGCAGGGAGCCAAAGGTAAGACACTTCAGAGTAGAAAAGCAGCATGGGGCTCTGCGGGGAAGCTGGAGCGCCCTGGCATTCCTGCGGCGGCTGTCACAGGAGCAGTCTGCAGAGCGCAGTTTCACACCCTGGGTATACTGGAGGCGATGATCTCAGCAGAGCTGCGCAGGCCCTGCCGAGCGGTGTGTGCAGGCGTCCGTCAGCCCGTGATAAATGTGATTCCTTGATAACGGGGTTCAGAGGTAGCACGGGAAGCGGCGTCTGTGAAAGAAAAAAAACCCCAAAACCCGGTGATCCGCTCTACTGTGGCACGGGATGCTGCTGGTCTTGCAGTCTGTCAGGAACCTGCCGCGTTAGAGCAGATTGAGCGCTCTCAGATGCTCGCTGTGGTTTTCTTGCCTTGCCAAGGTGCTGGTTTAATAGCTCCCTGGCCAAATTGCAGCGGGATCCTTTGCTAAAACTCATTTACAGCCTTTCTGAGATGAAGCGATGCACTCGGACTCATAGAGCTGGAAAGGCTGGTGTTTATTTTGGGAAGGTTCAGGCCCCTGAGGCTGGCAGCCCAGGCCTGATGCTACATGAGCTGATGGATCCCAGGGAGAAGATGGGTCCCCAGAGCTCGGGCATGCTCCACCTTCAGTGTGACGCTGCTTTGGCCCTCTGCCTTTGCCCTGCTGTGAGACAGGAATAGCATGGGCTGGCTTTGCTGGCTCTTTACTCCATCTAGAGATTTTTCTATGCCATAAACCTCTCCTCTCACCTTTTAGGCTGGCTTGAAAATTGCTCCAGAGTGCAAATTGATCCACTATAGCCAGAGAGCACTCTCCCTGCCTCCTTGCAGCTGGCAAAACAGCGTCCGGATGGGGACAGGCAGCGAGAAGGGGGCACAGGATTAGGTTGGGTTCGAAATGTCATGGCTGGGTAGCTTTAACGTGCAAGAGGCAGCTCTGTCAGAGGCAGGAAAAGACGAATGGGCTTGTTCTGCTGGCTTTCCAGGCATCCCTGGAAAGCACCGGGTCAGGTGCTAAAGGTCTTCCAGACCCATGAGGTTTATGTAATTAAAAATATGCCCTTAATTTCTTCTTTTAGAGCCTGTAGGGCTTTAGGGTTTTTCTCCTGGGCTGCTTTTTTTTTATTTTTTTTATTAATTTAAATAGGAAAAGCTGCAGCTGTTAAGATAATGATGATTTTAAGAGGCTGGAAGTGCTCGGGCAGGGGAGGTTGTGGAGCTTGTGGAGGTGAGTCACGTTTGGGGTGGCTCTTCTGAGACGGAACTGCTGAAAGGCAGGGAAAGGCAAAGCAGGGTGGTGAAGGCTCTGGGAATATTACCGCAATCAAAAGCAAACAGTCGGCTTCCTCTGCGCTGACCGCTCGTGGGCAGAAGCTCTCTGTTTTGAAGCTTATGTTGATCTTGAGTCATTGTGTTTCCTTTGCTTTTGCTGCAGTGAGGGAGCAGGTGAGTTGGCTCCAAGCTTGGCTTCCCAGCTGCTCAGGATTTCATAAATCCTCCCCAAATCGCCAGACCAGTGTCTTTAGGGTTAGCAATCAGGCTATGAAGAACTTGCCCGAGGAGCGTCGCTTGTGCGGGGTTCGGTGCAGCTTTGCATTGCTGGGGTATGTTGGAGCAGGTGTCAGCCCCAAGAGGGGAGCTGGCACTGGGCACAGGCTTATCATTTCCCTCTTTCTTTTCCAGGTACTTGTCACTCTGAAAAGTTTTTTGGTGAGTAGTGTCATCTTTTCTTCCTGAGCAATTATTTCCTTAATTAAAAGCCAGGCTCCAGGGTGGATGGGGGGGGACAGGGCGCAGGAGTGGGTGCCTTTCCTGCAGAGATTGCTTCAAGCCTTTATGCCGACATTGTCATGGGCTCTGTGCTTTTGGGATCAGGGCTGCAAGGCACGGGATGAGTCCTACCCCCTGCCAAGCCCTGATCGGTCTCAGGAAGTGGAGTAAGATTATTTCTAATGAGTAACCCAGCCTTGCACCAAACGAGTTTAAAAATGTTGTTCACATGACACCTTTTCCTTTCCTTGAAATACCTCCTCGGAGCAGGCCAAAGCTCCTCCACCATTACCGAGTGCCGTAAATCTGGTTTTCCTGCAGTGGGAGGTGGGGATAAACTGAAAGCAGGAGCCCAGGATTTTTCTCCTTCAGCCCCGTGGGGGAAAGGACCTCTTAGCCTGGCTCAGTGCATCATCCCCCTCCCAGGCTCCGCTGCACACTAGACCTGTGGTCACCGTAGGGCAGGTGCCAAATAACCTTGGTAGCACAGATCCCCCTGCACTCCTGGGATTTTGGTTGTCAGGCGAAAACTTCTCAAGTCTTACTTTTAAAATGATGGTTTGTGTATTTTGTCTAAGTGTTCAGAAAGCCGAGGGCTTTCTGGAGGGCACTTCAGGCTTGTAGCAGCATAGCCTCTATCCTTCCTGCCTAGAAGTAAGAAAAGATTTCCCTAATCCTCGCTCAACCAAAGGAGGCGAGACCTTGCCTCCTCCTGAGCATTTACAGCTTTGTCGCTTGGTGTTTCTGTTAGCTACAGGCAAGATAGCGCTTTTAGTGGGCAACAACCACTACCAGCATCATCCCAACTTGATGGCTCCCGTCACGGATGTGTTTGAGCTGAGTCTTCTTCTGGAGCAGCTGGGCTTCCAGGTTGTCTCCCTTCTGGACCTGAACAAGGCTGAGATGGCGACAGCGGTCAGTCGGTTCCTGCAGCTCCTGGGGAAGGGAGTCTATGGTAAGGCTAAGCCAGTAAGGTAAGGTAACTGATGGGCGGGTAGCAGCGGCTGATGCCAGGGAGGAGCAGGGATTTGGCAATTTTACAAACAGCTGTTGAATTAAAACAGAAAAAAATCAAACTGTCCTTTAGGGGGGGTGGAGGAGCCCCCTGGCACAGTCTGCGGCAGCGTGTCTGCAGCAGTGCCAGGCTTGGCAGAAGCCCCCAGGTAAACGCCGTTCAGTTTTGGCCAAGTTACAAGCAGGCAAAGTAAGTGTTTCTCCATCATGTGGCTCACTTCCAACTCCAACAGCATTGTCTCATGCTGAGGTTTTGGGGACCCAGTGCTTCTGATGGCAAACGGGAGAGGGTCTTTTGATTTTTCCTTAGATGAAAAATTGAGGAGATTGACTGTCAATTGTCCCCCCTCACTTCTTTGTGAGGAGAGGAGCTCCTTTTGAGCAGCGGCTGCTACAGCTGGCCACAATTTCTGTGTTTCTCTTTCCTGGTGGTCTAATTTGAGCCTCTGACAGCCTTTTTGGAGAAGCGCATTCCCAGCTGCAGATGGTTTTGAGGTTGGGCTTTGAGCTTATTGCACGCTGTCCTCAGCAGGAAGTGTTCCTCAAACACAAAACCAACCAGCAGATCGTGTGGGTCTTAAAGCAGGTGTTCAGATTTGGTGGTGAAAGGAGCTTCTTTGGGGTTTCTGAGGTTCTCCCAGCCTGAGGGATACCCTAAAAACACCTCGCAGATGGTTGGTTTTTTTGCTTCCAAACGTTAGCATGAGGCTTATCTTCACCACCCTCCCAGCTGCGTGGCGTACCGGGCACCCAGGCAGCGAAAGTCAACACAGGCTAATTTCAGCAGCGCTCAGAGTGAGATTTGGAGGTTGTGCAATGGATAGGGACACGCCACAAGGGAAATGCTGCAAAGCCACCTCGTTCTGGGAAGCACTGACTCAGCCGGGGAGGCTGAGCTGGCGGGGAAGGGCAGTACACAGTTGTCACCACTCCAGCCGAGCATGTCTTCTGGCAACAGCATATTTCTATGACTTCACTTGCATCTTCCTTTTGTGGTTGCTCTCTGAAATCCCCTTGCATCTCAGGCTTTACCTCTTCTCCCAGGCCAGAGTCACCCCTGGGGGGCTGCTGTGTTTTTCCCATGGCGCTGCCATTCCTACCCTCTATCCATCACGCGTGAGGGCCAAACGGCATTTTGTCCACGGCTCTCCCCTTGTTTTCACAAGCATTGGAGAGAAAAAAAGATTTGGAAACAGCAAACCTTTCATGCTGTCATACCTTATTTAAACTACTAGTGCTTTTCTGCATTCGTGGCCACTGATCCTTCCTGGCAAAACTGATTTTGTGCACTGGCAGGGAAAAAATTAACAGATGAGTTACTGAACCTTGATAAGCCTCAAGTGTTCGCGAGGCATAGCCTGCTCCGGATGGTGGTTTTCTTTACAGCTTTCTAGGCTGAGTGCTCTGCTATTATTTGGAGGCAGTGAACCCCGGCGCGGGCTGGGCCCAGCAGCGTGATTGAGCTGAGGACTCTTGCTGTAATTGGTGGCATCCAGACTTAATGGTGGGGCATTGGGTCAGTCCACCTGCTGATTGCCCCGGGGTTTCTCCATCTGAAGCGTGCTGCCTCTCGCTGTGATGCATCTGCCAGCATTGCTTCAGCTGTTTGCCTTACATAAAATTAAAGGACCAGGTGAATTGCAACTCCTTGAAATTACTTTTCTTGTTAATAAAAATACACATTTAGAAGGAGCTAACAACTCATAAACCCTGTGTATCAGTTTTTCAAGGCGCTAGCTCCAGGATAAACATCTAGAACCAACTGAGAGGTTTAGGATTCACATAATTCGCACGCATGGGCAGACAGTGGTGAGACAGCAGCTCCAGGAACAGCCTAGGCAGCCTAACGCAAACTACAGAGACCCCAGGGGTGCCTGTGGTAGTCGGTCCTGTCCATCCACGTGGGTGTCTCAGACACGCACCTGCACAGAGGCGTCCCAGTGCTTCCACCTGGGTTTTCTTGCTCGAGGAACCTGGAGGTGCCATCTCCTGTGTAGCAACCACCACAGCTGAAGTCAGGAGATATACGGAGCGAAGCAGGGAGCTGGGAGGAGAGTGCTGTCTGGTGAAAGACTGTCACTGGACTGAAGTGGGAGACTGGTGTAACACCCAAGAAGGGAGGCTGGCTGTCTTCTGAAGTGTAACTCCAGTGGCAGAGGTGCTGGGGCATTCATGCACCTTTCTGCAGGTGCAGACCAGAAGAGAGGACGTAGCCACGTGGGTTAGCGTTTGAGCACAGTGCTTGTTGTTGCTTCAAGAGTCATTTATCTTCAGGATGCTGATAAGAGCTGAAGAAGACGTGTCTGACCTCCCTAGACCTCTCTCTTATTGTGGAGCTCTCTGGATGGCTGGCCCTCACTGTGTGTGTGATTTACACCGTCTGCGACTTACACTCCTACAGGGGTTGGTGGGAAGGGACTTTGGAGTCATCAACACAAGATCAGGCTGTGGCTCTCCTTATCAGATCTTGAACACTTCCAGGCATGGAGTCCCCCACTTCACCTGCCCATCCCAGGGCTGCACCACCCTCCAGGGAAGTCTTTCCTCCTATCAAACATGACCCTGCGTGGGTTGGTGCTTGTTGCCCCATGTCGTATGGTCCACGCCAACAAGGAGAGTTGGGCTTTGTTGTCTCTGTAACTGCCCCTCCAGGAACTGTAGGCTGTTTTTGGGCCTCCCTTCACCTCCACATCTCCAGACAATCCCAGATGAGTTCCTTCCCTCTCTGCTCCCAATCCCTGGGCCCCAACATCTTGTTAGCCTCTGTTTTTTCCAGCTTCTCTACCTTCCTCTTGAACTGAGGTCCCTAAAACTGGACACAGGATCTAAGTGGGGTCTACTTGGGGCCAAAGAGGGTGGTGACAGCTTCCCTGGTGATCCTGCATCTCCTCATGTAGCTCCATCCCCAGTCAATGCTGGCTCATCTTCAGCATGGTGTGCACCATGACCGTAGGCTTGCTGCTCAACCGGTGCTCAGCCCCAGCCAAAACGGTGCCTGGGGTTATCTGCCCCTGTGCAGGACTTTGTCTTTCTTATTATTGAACGTTCTTGGAGATTTCTCAAGCCCAGAGCAAAAACTGGCTTTGTTTTCAGGCGCAGGGATGCTGTATAGTTGCATGTTTGAGGTGATACAAAAGCTTCTCTAATTCACGGTATGGTGGTGGTGGCTCATGTGGCTGCTTTTCCTCTGGATCTCCTCTTAGGAAAGCTGCAGAGGATTTTTGAAGGCCCAAAACGTCCCCTGAACAGTCTAATTATGCAACACTCAGGCAAATGGGGAATGCCCCCCAGATGTTATTTCAAGCGTCCTAAAAAGTCCCAAGTCAAAAAAAAAAGACAGAAATGCAACGAGAGCAGAAAGTTCAAGTGAAATACTAGGAATATGCCGTCATGCCTCAATTAAGCTGCATGCTGACATTTCCTGTCTTATAAGCAGTGCCTGGAGCTTCCCCTTCTTAATTTGGTAGTTGGAAGTTTGTCTCTCATCAGCAGTTTTAACTCACAAGATGAGGGAAGAGCATCGCAATGTTAGCTCTGCGTAAAAAACCCTTTTCCTTCTCTAGGCAAATTGCTGACTTTCCTGTTCAGGAGGAGAGATTAAGTCCAGGCGGGGTTTGCAAAGTTGCTCAGCTGGTGTGAAACTCACGTCTTTTTTGATTTGAAGGCGAGTCTTTGTGGTTTATATAGCGCGGGAAGCACTTGGCGGTATATTCAGGGTGCACAACAAGACCTCAAAAGTTAGAAGATTTAATGATTAAATGATTCTTTGTGGGCTTTTCTGCAACATTTCATTTTTTTCCAAGTGTCAGTGACGCTGCCTGGTAACAGATGTCATCACCTCCCTTTCACGTACAGGAAGAGGACGAAAGCCATCAGTGCTCCGTGACTTCAGGGGCCAAACCTGAAGTGCCTGCAACTGATTTTTCCAGAAGGCTTCCTGTTTTATACTCTTTTATAGTCTCAGGGGAGGCTTTTGTGGCTTTAACTTGCAAGTTATGAAAGTTTAAAACTTCTGCAAATCAGAGTCCCCTGTCTCTGGCTGGCGATCCACAAGAAGAGGAACCTGAACCTTGTGGGCATCTGTGACAACAGCCATTTGAGTAACTTTCCATTGTCCCCTGAGACTAGAAACCAAAGGTGACTTGAGGCCTTTTTTACTATGAGGTCATGCTTTCCATCCACCGCATGATGAGATCATGTTTTCAGTCCTTCAGCTCCTGCCCCATTCACTGCATCCCTTGCAGCATCAGAGATCAAAGCAAGTGTCCTGTGAACTGCGGGGGCAGGAACAATGGAGGGAAAACAGCGGAGAGGTTACTCAATGAAGCGTGGGCTTTGTCAGTGAATCCGACTGAAGAATTTCTCCTGCTTTTGCCTCTTAGCCTTTCGTTCCCGTTTCTGACCTCTCATTCTTCACTGTCCCTCAATTGCGGTAGTGCGACTGTTTGTGCCACCTCGCGGAGCTATTTTTAACCCATTTCAGTTCCCCAAGTCGGCCTGTGCCATCCCCCGAGCAGTTGCAGCGGGCTGGGAAGGGGTAGCCAGCCGCTGCGCTTTCCTTTCAGGGAGCTACTGCCCACGTGGGGCTCCCTGTGCAGCAGGAAAGCCCTTCGCCCAACACAGGGGTCGGAGAGAAGCACCAGCTTGGGCCGTGCCGAGCTCCTCAGTGCTGGCTTTCCAACCTGGATGTCCCCGTGTTGCCATCTCTTGTGAAGGCAGAAACCGTTGCTACGTTCCATGTGCTTAAGAGTAAAACTTGAACCCAAAATTCTTGTTGAGTATTGGACTTCCCACCAGCACCGGGATGAGTTTGACTCCTCTGCCACCTTCCAGGGGTTGGTATCTGGTCTGAGGTTGTTGAAGCACATGGTCCACATGTTCTGGACATCTGGAGAACTCATCTCGCTCTGTCTCTATCTCGTTTTTTACCAGCTTATAAGTGTGTAAATACAAGCAGACCTTTGAAAGCTGGAGAGTGCTTCTCATCACCTAATCCATTGCTAGTCTCTCCTCTAAAACAAAAAAGCTGAGGAGATTCTCATTTAAAAGGCTGTTAATGTGTTTTTCTTCATGGTAAAATGTCTGTTGTCACATTCTTGCAAAGAACTGATGATTAACTGAAACTTGTAACAGAGGTGGTGTTCAGCCTGGCAGATGCCCAGTCTGGGTGTTGTAGCACAGATGGTTATGGAAACGTGTAAACCCGGTGACTTTGGGGTCTCCTGACAAATGGTACTGGAAACCACAAGTACAGGAGAGCCTGTCAGGGCTGCTTCCAACTCTGCCAGAGGAAATGAACTTGAAAAAGTCAAAACTGTGTTGTCAACATCGCTCCGGTTTCATGGGTTCTACAGGTCTAGGTCTGCCCTGCACCAGTATCCCTCCAGGACAGGATGTGGGACATGGCTGTGGGGAAGTGGTTACAGACCTGCAGGTTCCCATCGTGACTCCTCCTCTCCTCTCCCTGTTCCCAGCTATATTCTACTACGCTGGTCATGGGTACGAACACTTGGGAAGGAACTACATGGTCCCTGTTGACGCTCCACAACCTTACGCCCCTGAGAACTGCATCAGTGTGCAGAGGATCCTCCAGAAGATGCAGCAGCAGCAGACGGCCCTGAACCTCATCCTGCTGGACACCTGCAGGAAATGGTAGGGTGCTCTTCCCCCTTCCTTGCCCGGGATGGGCAGAGCATTGTGTTTTGAGAGGCTGGGGGAAATGGCTGCCAGTCTCAGCCCCTGCTTCTGCAGTGGGCTTCCACACAACCACGTGGGGTGTTCCCGTGAATTACCGGGGCCACGTCCCCCGTTGTGCTGCTGAGCCCAGGCCTCTGTCAGAGTTTATTGGGCTGTGTTGTAAAATCAGCAGGACTGCCAGGTCTTGCAGGATCTTCTGGGAAGCCCAGTTGGTCACGGATTAGGTGCAGAGAGCATCAGATGCTGCCTGAGATCTGCTGGAGAGAAGGGGCTGGACAACCCTCTCTTGGTTTTTCAGGATGAAGCAGCCTGGCAAATACAGGCAAGTCACCTAAAGCCTGCAGAAGGTTGGCTTTGCCCTGGCATAAATTGTTGGCTGAAACTCAGCATGGGGTTTGTCTTCCTGTGTTTCAGCCCCCTGCCCTGCACCGCCCGCCCCTGGCAGGCTGTAGCAGCATCCTGCTGATCTCAGGCTTTCACAGTACGTGTTCCCCACGTGCTTAGGCTGGGACTGTTTAACTCACCTCTCTTCTTCTGGCTGCGTTTTTGTTAACATGTCAGTGACAAGAGTGCAACACGATGGGGAAAATTTTTAAGCCACGCTACTTGGTTTTTACTGGCCTTAAGTGCTTCTGAAGTGGTCATGTCGTGAGGTGGGACAGCTGCTGCTGAGGTCAGGGATCGGCTTTTTCCCTCTGTCTGTGAAAAGCCCATCATCCTCCCTCGGCCTGCAGATCTCCATCCTGCAGCTTGCAGGCTGCAGAAAATTACTTCTTGCCCATTTTCAGCAGAGGTAGGTGGACTATTACAGTAGAAGCTGTCATTAGTTCATGTATTTTGGTCTCCTGAGGCAGATGTACAGGTCAGAAAAGACCTGGAGGGCAAATGCAGAAAAGTTTCCCTCTTCCTTCTGTGGTCCCTGCACTGAGAACCAGAAAGACGACAGGGATTTTGATACCGCTGCCCTGAAGGAGGTGCCAGCCCCTAGAAAGGTGATAAATCTTTGATGCCTTTTAGCTGCAGAGGTAGGAACGCTCGTTTTGAATAGCTTACGAGCTGGCTGCGCTGGGGCTTATCCTGCTGCCCCAGCTCTGGGTTGCCAGCATCACCGGACCTTGCTGGCCCTTGATACCTGCCCTGAATGCCCCGTAGCGAAGCGTCCCCTTCCTCCCTCCTGCTCCCTGCTGACACTGAGAGCAGAACGAGTTGCTTCCCTGCACCGCCAAGTACCCCCAGCACAGCCGGCAGCACCTTGCTGCTCTCCCAGCATGATTCCGGGCAGGGGACGGCTTGCAGCCGAGCAGGAGCATGTGGTCATTGCGGATGCATGGGTGGAGATGGGCTAGCGTGTCTCTGGGCTGCTGGTAGCCCGTCCGAGGGCAGCGTGGGGTCGTGGAGGCTGCATGGGGATTGCTAACACGAACGGCGATGATCTATAAAATAGCTTTTGAGCTGGTGTCTCCTTTTTGGCATCACCAGCAGTTTTCATGCTTAGTGGAGTCTTAACAGCGCTTTGGGAAAAGGGTGCGATGTGAGATCTACTGTGACGTTGTGCAGCTCTTTTTTTTTCTCTTCCCGACCCAAGATCTCACACTTCTTTCCTCCTCTCCCGCAGCAAGCACAGCACTTCGTGCAGTAGGTGTTACCCCCAGGCTTGCCGGGGCTTGCTGTAGAAGCTCTCTCCTGAGCTCTTTTTTATTGAGAAGTCACCATTTCAGCTCAGCATCGAGTTTGGATATCATAGTTGCGCGTGTTTACACCGCTCCTTAAAACAGGGCTCCTGGGGCCTCCTTTCCCAACGCCCTGTGGGTTGGACTGATGCTGCGAGTCTGTCGAGGGTTCACTCGGCTGTGTGGGAAGCAGGAGGAGCTGTGCCTGTGCGAAGAGGGATCTCACCCGGCATATCTCCTCGCCCCCTGTGTCAGCATCAGAAATGCCAAGGCGATGAGAAACACATCCTCCTTCGCCAAGTGCTAGCAGATGTTCAGCTTCAGCAGAGGAGGAACCAGGAACACGGAGCCTATGTGTAGCCTCGTACATTTATGTGCTGATTTCAGGTGGATGCAATTGCCTCTTCCAGGAATTCCCTGATTTATGAGGGTTCCTAGCATGTGCTGCTTATGGCAGAAGGACAACATCTCCTATCTGGGATGCAGACCAGAACGGGGTTGCATGAGATGTGCTGTATAAATGAGACCTTTGGGGGCCTGAAGCAGGAGGGAGCGCTGCCACCTTCTCTGCTGCCAGGTCTGTCCCTGTGTTCGGTCACCATCTGGAAATGCCCCTGGAAATTCCAGCCCTTGCCGAAGCTTGCCTTCTGCTGCAGCAGGGTACCGTGCCCAGCGTTTCCGCCATGTGCGGCTCCAGCCTTGCTGGAGCTGTGGGTGTCTGCTGGTGCCATCACAAAGGGTTTGCATAAACTCGTGTCTGCAGAGCACCCCCAGCAGGGGGACAACAGGACCTCAGTTTATTTTGGGGTCCCATGTCTCATTTCTCCTTGGACCTGGAATCCCAGATTTCTGCATTCATTTAGGAGTAGCTGAGGGGCAGATAAATCTCTCTGTTCAGTGTTCATATTTAGAGGCGTATGTCCTTTTCCACATTTTCTCTTCTGATCATCTTTAGAAAACTTACACAAGCCAGATGAATCCTGCAATTAAACATCTCCAGACTGCGCCACCAGCAGTAGGTGACGTGCTGGCTGCTGGCGATACAACCGTCCCTTCTGCTCTCCTTCGCGTGCCAGCTTCAGCCCCAGAAAACTGTACTGGAACCGAGTAACACCGCGTAACGCCGCCTCTGTGCCTGGCTCTTCTCCCTCTGCGACTGGGAACAGCTCCAAGTCACTGGTGTAAACTGGGGGCAGCCGGTCCCCATGCTGTTCAGTCTGGCTGCAGTCAGACTGAGGCTTGGCCATTAAGTGCAACCATGATATCTTTTTCAGTGGAGAGCAGGACCGTCACCTTGGGTCTGCCTGATCTTGAAAGTGACAGGGTCTGTGCTCGTTGAGCTGTATCTAGACCAGGGTGCTGGGACTGGTTTTGGGCTTCGAGACCTGGGTGCTTGTCCTGATCCCATCTCTCGGTGAGATCTGGAGGTGTATCAGCTGGAGCATGCCTTGGTGTCCTGGGGCAGAAGGTGTGTGCGTGGGCTGGAAGGGAGCCGTGGGGCACCCCAGGCCCCTGGGACAGGTTGAGCCGTAGCCCTGCGATGTGCACACCTCTGAGTGAACCCATACGTGCTCTGCACTGTGCTGCGGCCTGGATTTGTGACAAACCAGCCTCAGGAGGGAGGAGACATGGTTGCACCCCCAGCTACAGGCTCGCTTGCAGGGCAGGGAGCAGCTCACCAGTGCAGAGAGGTCAAAGCGAGCCCTGTCTACTCATTTTCCCGGGGTTGGGTTCTTTGTAGGACTCCTAGCTTTAGCCTCTGTTGCTGCCCAAGTATTTGACATGAGGGTTGATCTTACTGCCATCCATAGGAGATGGACTTGGTGGAGCACACGGGTTCTGTCCCCTCCAGACACATGCTGACGGGCGTCCTTGACACTGACTCGTGCCTTTGTCTCCTTTGTCTCCTCTTCCAGGTACAACCCGGAGTGTGCCCTCTCCCAGGTCCAGCCGTTGGAGCCCTGGGGCAATACCGTTTACGGCTATGCCACGTAAGTGCACTTTGCTGGGCCCACACCATGACAGAGGACCAAGTGCTGGTGCAGCCATATCTCCTCACATCCCTTTGTGCATGGTGGCTTTTGGAGGCTTGAGAGAGCTTTGCTCATGTTTCTTCTGGTTCTCACCCTCCATCTCTAAGTGTTTCCCATTCAGATGCTTCTTTTCTTCCTCCTGACACCGCTAGTGGCAGCCTGTGCATCAGTTACAAGTTATGTGTGAAGGTGGCATCAGCTCCTGTAATCTGTCCTTCCGTGCCTGAGCTTGATTCCCAAGGCGTGTGTGCCATGAGCTTGTCACCTGAAGCCTCCTAAGATGAGGATGAGCATTACTTACAGCTCCAGTGCCAGTTCCTCTGGCTTTTCAACTGCTGTCACACACCCAGGCTGGCAAAAGAGGCTGTGCTGTCCTCTTCTGTCCCCCTCCACTGCTTTTCCTGTCCATGCCCTTTCCACCCTCTCCCGTGCCAAAACCAAGCACTTTGCTCCATTGTGTGAGGAGTGAACTCAAACTCAGCCAACGGAGTCTAGATGGAGTCGGCAAGCCCTGACTCACCCCCAGGGCTTCATGCCTGTGGCAGAAATGTGAGGACGGGTCCTTATTCTTACAGGAGCGAAGATGCAGAAGCCTATGAGTTGCAGGACGGGGAGTTCAGCTCTGGGATCTTCATGAAATATCTGAAGAAACACATTCTGCAGGAGAAGAAGGTTACACACATGCTGGAGGATGTGTTAGAAGGTAAAGGAGTACTTTGAACCCAAGCTAGAGACCGCTTACTTCAGTAGCGGGGGTGAGAAGAAATATCAGCGGAAACCGAGTGGCCACCCCAGCCCAGCCATCCCAGCAAGGGTGAGAGTGAGGATCAGCACCTCTGATCCCCCTCCCGGGGGGGGGGATCTCCACCCTGGCAGTGGTATGGAGATGTTCACTTAGGGTCTGAAATGATAAATAAGGAATAAATAAAAAAGAGGATGGTAAATAAGGAACCTGGAGTGACTCTTGTACCTGCAAACTCTCTCCCCTAGACATCGGCCGGGATCCCTTGGTCACTGGGAAGCAGGTGATGGAGATCAAACACACTCTGAAGGAAGCTCGGTCCCTGACGGACCCAATCTGCCCCTTGGGAGCAGCTGCCGAGCACTGGGGACGCGGCCACGGTGAGCCATGCAGGGCGCGAGGAGGGCTGCCGGGTGGGTGGGGGGAGAGGGCTGGGCATCCCCGTGCCCCTCAGGGACACCAGTCTGCAGGGGGGTGTTGGTGAGACCCTCTGAGGAGCTGAGGGCCACCAGGTCCTGACCCCACTCGGCTTTCCCTTCCAGAGCCACTGAGCAAAATGGTGACCTTCCCCTGCGGGGCGCAGGCAGAGCTCTGCTTCCACCGGCTCTTCTCCAACATGATGTACGTGTGCGCCAAGCTGCAGCCTCCCCCAGCACACGTCACTGACGCCCATCTCCTGCTCTGCCGGCCCACTGTGAGTCCTCCAGCAGAGATGCTGCTCCCCTTCCCCTCAGTTCCCACCGGGCTCCTTTCCCTGGGGCAGAGGGGGGGGTGTTATGGTGAGCCCGAGGGCTGGAAAAGGCTGAACCCATATGGAAGAGGATCTCTGCTAACTCTAATGCAAATAATCCCCTCTGCAAGCACCTCTTTGAGCATTCCTTCCACGCGTCGGTGCCCCGCAGACTGCCTGCCTTGCTCCTGATGCATGGCAAAATAGATTTGGTGCCAGTTTTGATGCCTTTAACCAGTTACTCCTCAGACCAATTTCTGGCCTGCCTGATTAAATCATTGCGTTTAATCTGACTGAGATGAAGAGCCTTTCTGTTTTCTGTGTTTGGAAGCAGATCTGGCTTTTTGAATGATGCCTTCTTAGCCCGCTGTGCTAATAAATCTTCATGCAGCAATATATCCTCCTGTACTTCTTCCCAGTTGAGCTGTACCAGCTTCCTTGCACCCTTTCTCCCACCTTTCCTAACAGACCACGTACACAGTGTGGTCTTTTCTGGTGGTCTCCATGCCGCCTCTAAGGACTTAACTTGATGATCCTTTTCACTAACCATCTTCCTCATTTTCTGTAGTCCTTTTGCTGACGCGTAGCATGCCTGCGGTGGATTTTTCAGCCGTTGTTGCTCGTGGAGGGGTGCTGCCCCTAAGTCCGTGGTGGTGACTGATGCGGAGTGGTGCGTCCGGCAGGAGGTTTGGAGCCTGATCCTGCCCGTTACCAAGCCAGAGCATCGTTTCCCCTCATGAGCTCCCTTAACCACGCATGAAAATTGTGTGTGTGTGTCTGCGCGCATTTGTGTGCATCCACCCCACATCAGTGATTGTGGGGAAGGGGGGACCCAGCCACTCGCTCCTGCACCCGGAGCTGTCTCAAGAGGGATTAGGGAGACCAGAAAGGGAACCCAGTAGAGGCAGGGTGGAAGGATGCCCGTCCCTGTCCTGCTCCACAGCGGTGCTAGCTCACACTGACCTCCAGTGGTGTCTGCTGATGTGGCAGCACATCCTTACACCCGACTGCAATTCACCTGCCCCAGGTTAGACATCTGCAGCGAGGCCCCCCGCGCTCGCCCGTGGGACCACAGCGAGATGCAGGGGTGTCTGCAGGAGGGCTCCTTTCAGGATCGGGGTGAGCCGGCTGCGTCCTTACCGTGCCAGCCCTTCTTGGGGGTGCTGAGGGGAGCTGGGGGACCGTCTGAGCCACTTTTGCGTTGCTGAGGTGCCAGAGCTGCAGGTTGAAGCCCAGCAAAACCAGGCTTGATGTGAGGTGCCCATTGTAAGCCCTGGGGAACGAACGCAAGGAGCCATCTGCTTGAGGAAAGGGTAGTTTCCCAGCATTTGCTATATTCTGCCTATAAAAATGACTTAACCAGAGAGTTAGGCTTGCTGCGGGGCTTGCCAGAGGTAATTACAGTGGCATTTTCTGGCATTGATCCATTTTCTTTAAGTGTCCAGTGGTAGTGGTCTCCCCCATCCTGGCTTGCGTTTTCACTTGACAAGCGCTGGCTTCAGAGAGAGAGGACACATATAGAAAGGGATGATGCTGAGAGCCAAGATGCTCCCGGTTTTTGCTCTGTACTGTTTAAACGCTTACTTCTTTTAAACTTTTATGTTGGTTCTCCTTGTTTTCAAGTCACTAGATCTGGAGCTGTTTGATCCTAATGGCCTCTCCAGTCACCCTTTTTCCCCAGTTTATTTAGAATATCTGAAACTGGGCCAGCCAAAACTCTTGCCAGTTCCTGGGCATCATCTTAATTAAAAAATACATTCCACCAGAGGGAAATGTTTATAATAATTATAGATGGGCTAAAAAATTAATTTAGAAGACCCTTTTCTCCATTTCCTGGCTCCTACATAGCCAGAAATTATAAAGGAGACTAATGGAAGGAAATACTTGCCTGCATGCGCTGTAATTGGATTCTGGAAGTCATTGGCACAGGAAACTATCGAGGCTGGGAATTTAGCAGAGTGCAGATACTTGTGGATAACGAGTTGCTCTCAGCCGAGGAGCCTTGAATCTCACGTGTCAGGGCTTTAATTGATCCCTTGCTATTAGGTTGCATCTTACCCAGGTGAATGTCTTGAAGGTCATGAGGCTGGAGAGCTGTGTTCCTGTGGGACACAGCCCTGCAGATACAAGAGGTCCAGGAGACCCGATGGATTTTCAAGGATCCTGGTGAACCGGGGCTCAAGCAAAGGCAGCAGGAGGCCTGCATGGACATGCTTGGGGCTCCTAACTGAGCTGACACAAGAAAAGGAGGTGTGCAAGAGGTGGAAGCTAGGACAGGTGACATAGGAGGACTATAGAGACGTGGTTCAAGCACTTAAGCATGAGGACAGGAAAGCCAAAGCCCATCTGGAACTGAATCTGGTGGGAACAAGGAGGGCTTCTACAAGTATGCCAGCAGCAAAGGGAAGGCAAGAGAAAACACAGGGCCCACTGCTAAATGGGGCAGGGACCCTGGTGACACAGGACATGGAAAAGGCCGAGGTACTTGATGCCTTCTTCACCTCAGTCTTTACTGGTCAGACTGGCCCTCAGGGCTCACAGGCCCCTGAGACCAGGGGAAGGTCTGGAGCAAGGATGACTTATACCTGGTGGAGGAGGACCAGGTCAAGGAGCACTTAAACAAACTGGACGTACACAAGTCCCTGTGACCTGATGGGATGCACCCACAAGAGCTGATGGAGCTGGCGATGAGACTGTGAGGCCGTTCTCCACCAACTCATGGTGATCTTCCTGAGGCCTGGAAGAAAGCCACCATCACTCCTGCCTTCCGGAAGGGCAGGAGTGAAGATCTGGGGAGCTACAGGCTGGGCAACCTCACCTGGATCCCTGGGAAGGTGATAGAGCCAATAATCCCTGAAGCCATTTCTGAACACAGCAAGGACGAGAAGATGGCTGGCAGCAATCAGCGTAGATGACAAAGGGAAGCCATGCCTGGTAACCTGAGAGCCTTCTGCATCGAAACGACTAGCTCGGTGGATGAAGGGAGGGCAGGTGTTACTGTTTATCTTGATTTAGCGAGGCTTTCGGCACTCTCTCCTGTGACACCCTCACAGACAAGCTGCTGAGATAACAGACTAGATAAGTAGATGGTGAAGGGGACCGAGAACCGGCTCAACTGCCAGGCTCAAAAGGTTGCGATCAATGTCATGAAGTCCAGCTAGAGCCAGATGTCAGTACTGGGGCCAATAGTGGTTTACATCTTCATTAATGGTCTGGATGATGGAGCAGAGCATACCCGCAGCAAGTTTGCTGCTCACACAAAACTGGGAGGAGCGGATGATGCACCAGAGGGTTGTGCTGACATCCAGAGGGACATGGACGGGCTGGAGAAATGGCCCAACAGGAATCTGATGAAGTTCAACAAGGGGAAGTGCCAAGTCTTGCATCTGAGAAGAAATAAGCCCGTGTACAGGCACAGCTGAGGGTCAACAGGCTGGAAATGAACTTGGCAGAAAAGGCCCTGGGGGCCTGTTAGACACCAGCCTGGCCACGAGCCAGCGATGTGCCCGCGCAGGAAAGGCAGCAAATGGATCCTGAAGCGTGTCCAGCAGGTGGAGGGACGTGATCCACGCCCTCTACTCTGCACTGGTGAGGCCACACCTGGAGAGCTGTGTCTAGTACATGAGCGACATGGACATACTGGAGGGGCCACGAAGATGACAAAGGGGCTGAAGCATCTCTCCTATGAGAAGAGGCTGAGAGAGCGGGGACTGTTCAGCCTGGGGAGGAGAAGGCTCAGGAGGATCTCATCAGTCTATATAAACACCTGCAGGGAGGGTGCAAAGAGGACCAGGCTCTTCTCAGGGGTGTCTGGTGCCAGGACCAGAGGCCATGGGCACAAACTGAAACACAGAAAATCCCATTTAAAACTAGGAGGAAACTTTCCTACTCTGCAGGTGACTGAGTATGTTGTTTCTTTTGGAAAACCAGGGCTGTGGGATTGTTTTCTGTTTTCACTAATGACCTCAGTGATGCGCCATAGCATGTGTTTATTACATCCACGGATGCCGTAACACTGGGCATCTCTTCAAGGTGCTAAAAGGCAGGGTTAGGTTTTGGAAGGGTTTGGATAAACAGGAGATGCAATCTGAGGCCCAGGTTGTTATTCAGCAGATGCAGGTTCCTGCATGTGGGCAGGAATAAGCAGTCATGTCGGCACGGGGTGGGAAACGACGGGGGGTACCAGTTCACCACAACAGCTGGTGCAACAAAAGCAGAGCAGAAAAGCGTGCCAAGGTGGTAAACGAGAGCTCCAAGATGTGTGGGGGATCCTCTCTGGCTCTCCTCACTGTTGCTGAGGCTGGGGCACTGGGTCCAGTTTGTGGTCTGTGGAAAAAACGCGCCAACTAAAGCGCATCCAGAGTAATAAAAGGAAAGAGCAAGAAAATTGTGGTTTAGGCAAAAAAAAGTGCAAAAATTGGTGGATAGGGGGCCTTCAAATATATAAATATTTGTTTCCAACATGAAAGGAAATCATGGTTTGAATTGCAGTAAGGAAGACCCAGAGCGAATATGATATTTTCATGGCAAAAAGAGTGAATGTCTGGGAGGGGTTTTGCCTAAGGGTGTCACAGAATCCTCACCCATGTGGATCCCGTGTAGCTTCTGGACGTCCTTCTGTCAGGCGTGACCTGTGTCACCAAAGCTGTGTTGTTTGGGCCATGTGATGCCTTTGGTCCCTTCTGGTCCGTATCCCAGGGGTGAGGGCCTGAGCCTCAGGAATAGGACACAGGCTCAACCCTGCCTGCAGAAGCAGGTTGGCGGCACATGGCTGGCTGTCGAATCCAAAAATCATTTAATAACACAGTCAGTTAATTAATCTCTGGAGCTGCTGGGAGATCCTTCCCATGTGGCTGCTGGAGGCACTTCAGGTATTTCCCCACGGTGTGGAGCATTTGCTCCTTTGCTTTGGGATGGTCCCAGGTCTGTGCCGGAGGAAAGCAGCATGTCGGTTTGGATGTTCAGTGCCTGGGACTGGCTTCTTCCCAGGCAGGGAGGCTGCGTGGTTCACCCCATCCACGCTTCCTGATGCTCCTTGGCTTTTTTGTGAGCTGTGGTTTAACTTGTGATGGAACAATCTTATATTTGTGCTAGTTATGTCTGTAGCGCGCCGGGTATTTCTCAGGCTGAAAAAAAGTGCGGCCCAACCTCAAGGGGCTCAAAAGTACAGGGCAACAGAGAGAGGTTTGGGAGGGATCCAGATGCGAGCATCCCTGCCCTGCCAGCGAAAACCCAACTGCTGTGGTTTGGGCTGGACCGGCCACTGAACCCAACGGCAGATGCTCTCTTTACTTCTCCCCCTTCAGAGAAGGGAGAGCATCTCCCTCCAGGGAGAGAAGGATGAGAGAGAAAGGAGACTTATAAGTTTAAAAAAAGAAACTAAACTAATGAAAATATTAATAAAATAATAAAAAGAAAGTAAGGAAATACATACAATATATACAAAACCGTATCAAGCTCCCAGGGTGACAGTGATGTCACCAGCTGGCAGTGGGAAAGTCCCAGATTGGACTCAGCAATGGATGGGAACTGGATTCCAGAGCTGGATTCAGGAATGCTCTGATCGGGGTCAAAGGCAGATGAACGGAGTCCTCCTCAGATGCTGTCCATTGAAGAAAGCTTGACCTTGGGATCCCACAGCTTTTCTACTGAGGGTGGTGCAGATGGGATGGAACACCCTCTTGGTCAGTTTGGGGTCACCTGTCCTGTCCGCTCCTCCCTGCAGATGCGACCCGTCTCCGCTTCCGACCCTCCAACGGGGCAAATAATGAAATTAGCTGACCTGGGTTGTTATCGCAGTAAGGATAAGCAGGAGCCTCTCTTCATGCCAAGGGGCATTAACTATAAACAATCAGGTCTTACCACTCTGGGAGCCGCTACCACGGGGAAAACATGCCGTTGATTGCACAGAGTTCAGTTAGTTATAAGAGGCTTAGCTGAAAAATAAAATTAGCAAAAAGAAAATTGGTTCTGTTTTACCTCAAACCAGGACGCCAGCTGTGATGTTAGTCGCTGAAGAGTCACGGTGTCTGCAAAGGCTGCTGACACAATTGCGAAAGCAGGCACTTGGGGGACATCTGGTCCGGAGCACATCTGTGCCTGCAAGGAGACACAAGGGAACGTGGCCCAACCCCAGCTCCGACAGGCCGATGGATCCCCCGAGGAGCCGCTCCTGGAGAGGTGGCAGAGTGGGGATGCGCCACGGGAAGGAGGGCTGCAGAAGTCAAAAGACACATGTGGCAACAGCAATGAGGCGGCTGGAGGAGAGCGATGTGGGATCACGGATATGGGGGAGAGAGGAGACTAGTGGTGGGGTGACTATGAGGAGGACTTCTGGCCATGGACCGTTTTCCTCCTAGTGATTAGGATGTCATGGGTATTGCAAGTCTAGCAGGGTTCAAAAATAATTTTGACACCTTCATAGGAGTCCATAAAGGCTATTGAAAGCCGTCTTTGCCATCTGTGACTCGGAAAGCTGCTGATTTTCCCATCGGAGGAGGCTGGCAGGGTAGGATCACCCTGGGCAGGGCTGGTGGCGTGTGCGTCCTGTCCTACCTTATGCATGTGCCGGGGGTAGGGCCGCTCCGCTCCTTTTTGCAGTACTCCTGCCGAAGCCCTGTGTTAGCGGCGTCCAGGCTGACCTGCTTTGTGTCTCTCTGATCTCCGGGTTTAGTCCCACCTGGCTGGTGCAGCAGTGATGGCGTCAGGGCAGCTGGGAGCAGGTACCCGATGCAATGAGCCAGGGAAGGAGCCAGCAGGAGAGAGCGATGTCACCTGCACTGCAGCCTTCTCCTGCTTCCGCACAGCCCAGGCTGGTGGAGGGAAGCAGGACAAGACTCCACGAGGAGAAGAGCGGCTCCATCCCCCTGTGAGCTGTGTCCTCCCTTTGCTGGCACACCCCATCTCCCTGTCTGCCAGCTCCATTCGCTGCTCTGCTCTTCCCTCCAGTTTATCTTTTCCAGTCATGAGTTGCCAAGCGCAGAGATGGGATTTGGCTTTGCTCTGCACGGAGATAAATGGTATTTCTTCAGCCTGCCTCCGGTGGACCTGCTGGATCAGCAGCCGTGTTTACTCCTGTTCTGCCAGCCTTGCCAGCGGGGGTCACCCTGACGCCTGCAGATCCCAGCCAGCATTTGGGAAACGTTTTAGCTTCTACCCCTAATATTCTCCTGGCCAGAAACAAATTGCTTTGGCCACTTGCAGGCAGCAGTTTGGGGAAGGTCTGTGCAGGCTGGCAAGAGCTCCTCTAACCTCTGCCTCCCTGCAGTGTCCCAACAAGCCTCCTTCATGAACATGGCCCAGCGCAACTTCTGCCAACGGTGAGGAAGTTTTCAAGGGTCGGACCCTCCTCACCTGGCACTGGCTTTTCGTGTGGCCGCGCTGAGCCTGCCCAGGCTGCTCAGCTCCCACGGCCAAAGCCAGGCTGACACATTGGGGGTTGGACTAGATGATCTCTAGAGGTCCCTTCCAACCCTATGACTCTATGATCCCAGCGTTGGCCAAGCCAAGGTGGCAGGATCGGGCCGTGGGAGCTGCTGGAGCCAGGTGACAGTGGGAAGTGCCTTCTTGTGGAAGAGGCTGTCACCCATCCTAGAGGGCTCAAATCCAAAGCGGGATGCCGTTTCATACAGCCCTTATTCCCTTCTGGTGCTATTAGTCGCACCAAGGTACCATCATTAGTGAAGAGGATCTCATAGAGATGGGGCTGTTTTGTATAAGTTTGAGTAATTCAGCAAGAATTGACAGTTTTGTAGGTGGCAGGGGGCTAACTTGGCACCTGGCGCAACTTGGAGCTTCTTCCAGCTATGCCCTTGGAAAACTCACTCCCTCCTTGACACAGCTCTTAGGCTACAGGTGGTTGTGATACCGGCTGTTGCTGCTGTCTGCTCTGCTGGAAACCCCATTATACTACACTTTTCCTGGCAGATGCCCTCAAGGGATGTTTAGCATGGTCTTCCCGTTGATACGCACAAGGCGGGTGGGTAAAATCTCCGTATTTCCGTTACTCGTGCTCTGTAGTAGGGTGTTTCCACCAGCCAAAGTGTCCAGGGCACAGGCCAGCCCTGGCCCTGCTGTGTGCAGAGAAGCAGCACGTCTGATGGGCAGGCACATGTCTGTGTCCGGGTCGATGACGAAATTTCCTTGCATTTCCTCTTGTTTTCCTGACCCAGGAGAAGGTCGATGTGGCTGTCCTGAAAGAGAGCTGCCCGGACCAAGTGGAGTCTCTGTTCGCCTCGGTGTACAAGCGGGAGGAGCTGGACTGTGTCTTCCAGCTCTGCGGACTGCAGAAAATTCAGGTAGGGAGCTGCCAGGTGCAGATCTCCGCCGTTCTCCTGCTGCTCCCCATCCCTGCTGGCTCGGGCTGGCTGTGCCCCTCTGTGCGTCTCGTGTCTCCGTGCAGACAATGCCTGGCACTCCTGTGTCAGGTTGCTGTTAGAGGAACATGTTGATCTTGAAGGCACGAAAGCAAATGTCTCTCTCCTGGTTCGCTCTGTCCTTCCACGCCGCCAGGCCAGGGAGGCTGTTCTCTGCCTGTGTCAGCCTAGCGGAGAACAGACTCGCCCAAGTAATTCAGATGAGGGGTGTCTCACAAGGCAGTGGGCTCACAGGCTGGCCAGGACTCGAGCTGCAGGAGGCTTTACCCCCTGCCATCAGGGTGACGGCACCGAGCCTGATCCAAGCTTGGCACGCTTCAGAAGATTCTTGAACTATTTAAAGACCACTAGAGAGGCAAAATTGCTAGTCCCCTGGCTTGTCTCCTCCAGCAGATTATCCCTCCCCAGGGAGGAGTGTGCACTGTGTTCCTTGTTTGATTTCCCCCCCCCCCCCAACACCCAGCCAGTGGATTTTGGCGGCTGCTTATCTGCTCTGCTCCTTGCAGCTCCCACCGAGCATGGCCCTCAAGCTGCTGCCTGGATCTGCCTACAAGGAGCTCCGACTGCTGAGTGCGTGATGTGCCTCGGCATATGGCAGCTCTTTCAGTCCTTGATTGTTCCTGGATCTCTTTTCTGAACCCTTCCCAAGTGTTCAGCATTGCTTTTAAGTGCAGATGCGAGGCCTGAACTCTACATTGCCCGCCAAAATCTTCCTCTTGCTCCATTATACATCTCCCTTCTTTGTACAGCCAGGCGTCTCAGGCACAGCCCCACGCTAGGGGTTCACGTTCAGGGATTTGGCTGCCGTAAATATGGTTATTTTCTGATTTCTTCACCATCTTTTATAAAAATCCAAAATAGTGCTAGACTGCGAATGGACCCCTGTGGAGCGCTGCTGTTTAAAACTGTTGGCTTTTACTGGGCAATGTGTGTTTTATTTAAGTGGTTTGTATCCCTCCCCTTGCGTGCATTCCTCTCGTATCTGCAGCCATCCTGTGCCATGGCCAGGACAGATGTCGTGGCTTCCTCGCGTAGGTGCAGCTTGCCTGGGTGCAGTCCCTCCTGCTCCCCTGCACCTGTACCCTGGGGGTGATGCTCTCGGTGACAGTGGTGAGGTCTCAAGTGAGGTGGCCTCATTTCGGGAGAAGTCCTGAAATCCAGAAACTACAGCTCAGGCCCCCAAAACGGCATGAGTGTATGCAACAGCTCGTTTTCTCTGGCAGTAGCACTGCTCCATCACGCCACAGCATGGGGCTGTGAGCCTGCACAACAGCCGGCCAACTCTCTCATTTTTGCTGACAGCGGCAACAGCGGAAAGGCTCTGCTTCAAGTCTTAGTCTCCGATTCACCGTGTGTCCTTTGCTCTCCCCTTCCAGACGGACGTGATCCTGCAGTTGGATTTGCATTACACCCAGCTGAGCACAAAGCAGAGGACTTGTGAAAGCCAGAGAACGATCCTCCAGAAATCTCTGCTAGGGCAGTTTTTCAGCCAGAGCAATTACTGCCAGCCAAACTGCCTGAGAACTCCCTCCCGCGCGGGCAGCATCTGCCGGCAGGATGCATCGGTGCTGTGCACGGACCCAAAGGGACAAGGCTCTCTGAGGACAGGCTCTGGCCACAGCTTGCCCAGCAGCAACCCCTCCAACTCCAGCACCGAGCCCGAGGAGAACGACGAGAGCGACCTGAGCGAGCTCTGCTCAGCACTGCTCCGGGCTGGCCCGGGGCAGGACTGCCCCTGAACCCCCGGGCTGGCATGCCCAGCCCTGGCAACTGCTTTTTTTATAGAGGCAACAGTTAACCGGAGTGCTAAATACATCAGAATCCATCAGCTGTTTTCCGGCCTCGGCGATCGCCCCGTCCAAATGAGGCCAAGGCTGCTTTCTCAGGAAGGCTTCTCCCATCTGTGCCCTGCGGGGCCCGAAGCCACTGGAAATAATCCCCGTCCCACCGGAGCGCAGGGAGCGGCGGGGATCAGCGAGGAGGAGCTGTTGTTGGGTGGCCCTGTCCTCCATCAGACACCCGTTTCCAGGCAAAACCCAGCACCGCGTCAAGCCAAGGGCACAGGCTGATGTTTTCTGCGAATTAAGCTTTGCCTGAAAGCAAACCTTGCAGCATTAAAGGTGTTGAGAAACACTACAGACCTGTGCTGCAGCAGCGGCACGGCCTCAAAACCCAGCGGCAGCTGCTGAGCCGCGGCGCCCTTGTGCAAGAGACGCAAGGCTTGAACAGGGCGCCCAGATAAACCGGTGTGAGTGTATCGGCTCTCCCTGGGGCCGCAGCGGGGTTTCCTTTCCCTGTGAGTCCTCCCTGTGCCAAAGCAGGTTTTAAGTTATGCATTTATGTATTTCTAAAGAATGTATTTATACTTGGGGCAAGACAATTGCTTGCCAGGAGAAGGAAGGTCAGGTGTTCCATCAAGTGTGTGTTTACAATGAAGGCTGGTTTTCCGTCAGTAGCAGCCGCCGGATGGGTACGCTGCCACGTGCCCCTTCTGGCATGGCACACAGGGGCTCAGCTCCGCTCAGATGCAGAATTTCCTACATGCGGGAGATGGAAAAGAACAAGATGGAGGAGGAAGGGCCTCAAAAAAGTCATTATAAGCACAAATTTTATTTCTAAGTGCCTGTCTCTCTGCATTCACTGTGGGCAACCTCAAGCACTACCTTTTGCAGAGAGCAAGCTGTCCAGAGAGAGCCACACATTAGCAGGGCCCAAAGGACGACCCAAGTGGGCGCAGTCCCCTCCCTGCCTGCTTCTCTAGTATTTGTTTGATAAAACTTTCAGCATTGCTCAGCAAGGGCCTGAGAGGGTGATCCAATAGTTCCCCGGGGGCCGATGACCCCTGTGTGATCCAGCTATGGGATCTCCATCCTTGGAGGCAGTTGGCTCTGGGCTGGAGAAGGTGCTGATGAACTGGTGCAAGCTGTTGGGGTGCTGGGCCAGAAACAGCCAGGGGGTCCCTTCTGGCTGTTGTGGTCCTGTGAAAGAAAGAACTTAAGAACTTTGGAGATCTAAGACTTCTTGAGAGGTCAAGGATAGTGGGGCGGGAGGAGTGCCCACGCTCTGTCTTCTGTCTTGGTCTAAAAAGAGGGATGGAAGAGAGCATTTTGTTATATTTTAGTTCTCCTTCAGCAGTGAAGATACGTGCGTCTCTGTCTACAGTGCCTGTTGCAGCATGGAAGAATATTAAATGCTCCTTCCAGATAAACCATCCTACAAGAGCTGGAAACCTGACCAAAGAGAACAGAGGAGGCTTTTATTCTCCTCACGGTGAGTTGAGCCAAGGGAAAGAAGAGAGGCCCCATCTGGCTGAAGTCTAGAAAGTCTCCTAGGAAAAAATATAAAGCTCAAAAAAAAAAATAATTTACAGGGTGTAGTTTAAATGAGATGGACTGGTAAAAAAGCTAAACCAGAAAATAATAAACTAATTTAAAGGAGAACCAAGGATCAACTCAACCCCAGCAGAAGCTTAGGGCAGGTCGGTGGGATGGTTGTGCAGCCTTTGGGAGGAGCTGGGGGGTCTCATTGCCTCTATGAGGATTGTGCACACCCTCCCGTGCTGCTGGGGCAAAAGGTGTTTCTGGCTCGCGTAATCATGGCAGATGTCATCTCTTGTGAATGTTAACCTCACTCCAAGTTGAGGCTGTTTGTTTTTCCTGAATAAAACACTATTGGTGTTTTTGAATGCATAAAGCTTCGTGTGGGTCCGAGTTAACTGTCTTTATTTCTCCCCCTAATTGCCAGGGTGTGACTTAATATTGACCTGCTGCTTTTTATGCTTTGAACTCTAGCTTCTAGGCTCTTCTGTGTGAGGACTGTTGCTTTTTTTTTTGGTAACCGCATATTGAAGTTTGGGTTGAGAAGGTGGATCAAATGACATGAGATAGTATGAAATGACGTCAGGTGAAATGTGTAGATAAAGTGTGAGGGTTCACTGCGAATTATCCATCGGTATTGTCAAGTGTAGCCCTCAGGTGGCTGGGTCGGGCTTGGGAAGCCTCCGGTCCCAGTGCCAACCACAGGGCTTGTCCCTGTCACCAGCTCTCCTTCCTGATGACTTGGACTGGGTTGGACTAGATGATCTCCGGAGGTCCTTTCCCACCCCAACCACTCCGTGATTCTGTGTGGTTCTGTGACCCTGCAGCCCGGGGCAGGGCTACGACCATGTTTCCACGCGCCTCGGTCGATGGTGAGTGATAACCGAGAGCACAAGCGCTCGCAAAGCTGAATTGCAGAGGAGGAGTTTGGTTGTGTCTGGGGCCTCTGGCCACGGCAGCACGCTGCCCTGCCGCCGACCGGGTTCACTGTGAGAGGGGGTGAAGCCGCATCTACCTTCATTCCCCTTCATTTCTGAAGGGGTGCAGCCCTTCTGCCTTCATTTGCACATGAAACCCAAACTCCTCCGTGATGGCATCACCGTTCAGCGCCAGTGGATTTCCCCTTCAGTCTGTGTTTCCGTCTCCCAGCACGGAGGACAGACGATTCATCCAAGATCGCTGTGCTTCTCTTGACCACATCCTTCCCGATCTGCAGCCATAATCCTTGGGCTCTGTAAGTTCCTTGTGGCTAGCCCGAAGGGTGGGAAGGAAGGAGCACCCAGCATGGTGCGATGGACCAGCGTTTCATACTCTGCTCGTGGCATGCCCATGGCTGAGTAGTCCCAACAGCCTCTGCCCACTCGACGCTTTATTTCTCTCTTCATCACTGCTCCTTCCGTTCGTTGCCGCCTGGGGCAATGGCTAAGCCGTAGTGTCATTGAAAGAGTTTTTTCTGGGGAAAACAAGTCAATATGGGGGAATGTTGAGCCGTTTCGCTTACCGGCTCACTTGTCTCTTTCCAGGTTTTTGGAACAAATCCTTCTCCCTCACACAGGAGTGAATTTGAATTTACTCTTTAGAAACTGGTAGGTTCTCTTTATTTTCCACCTGATAGAGGTTTTCCATGATAACTGCTACAGAACCTGCTGGATCATTTCCTTCTTCCCGCTGCAGGGCAGAGCTGGCGGTACTGTCTCCTCGACACGCTTGCTTGACACCTCCCACTGTAGATGCTGTTTGCTGTCGCTTACAGCCATCAGACTGACGGCTGAAACCTTCTGTGCTGTGAGCCAACCTCACGCTGGTTTCTGGCCTTTCTGGCCACAGCGGCATTTGAAACTTTGCAGCCTTGAGCTTTTCCTTTCTTTTATCCCAGGACAGCAGGCTCTGAGGAGCCTCCTGATAGGCAGGCAGCCTAATTGGCCTGGGCTTTATGGAAAGGCTGCGTGCAGTGGAGTAGAACATAGAGAGGGACGTACAGGGAAACCGCAAGACTCAGGAATGCTGGTTTGGTCCTCTTTCCCTAATTTTTGGAAGTAGCTTCTCATATAGAGAGGAAAGACCCTGAAGGCGTTAGCTGGCCATTCCTTCCCAGAGAAGGAGGGAGCTTCCCAAAGTGCAAGTTACCACCTTCTGTAGCAGTTGTGCTACCGTTCTTGCGGACCAGGATTGAACAGGATGTTTTCTTGAACGGATCTAATAGAGGAATTGCTTTTTTTCTAAAATGCGCTCATTAGGTCGTTAGCTGAAGATCGCTTCTGAAATACCAGGTAGTGGCGGTCCGCTTCCTAGCGGTGTACCAGGACCATACACAGTACAGCAGTTGAGGATACCAGACTCAGGACCAGTGCGGAGGTCTCGAATTGTCAAATCCAGGTGGTGCTATCAAAGGCGGCGTGTCACAGATGGCCTTTATCCATCATGCTTTGCACTTGGAGACACCCACGGCTGTGCTCTCCTAGCACTGGCAATCGTCCTGCTCCCAGCAGGAGGTTGGACGAGGTCCCTTCCAAGCAACGCTTCTGTGATTCTGCTGCCAGAACGCGTGCCCAAAAGAGTACCCGTGTTCTGAGTGATCCTGAGCAGCGAGCAAACTGGGAGATGCAAGGCTGTGTTTTCAGTGAAATGTGCCTGCTCCCTGTCCAAAAAGCAAACGAGGACATCGGTTCAGCTCCGCTGGTTCCAAAAACTTTGAAAAACGAAAACTTATGGCAGGTCTAGAAAATAAGGGAAAGGTGGTAAAACAGTTCATTTGAAAATACAAGATGGTTCAGATTCATCTCTTCCAGGCGTCCCCAACACGTGGATTGTTCAGTAATGAAACCAGGAGGATGGTTTTAAATAATGGACATGAGTGAAGTCATCCTCTGCAAAGACAGTAAACCCGAGATTACTCAAATTAAAGAGAAAATGAGCACTACTGAGGTGCATTCAGGCAAGCTGCCCCTCTGCGGGTTGCTGGGATGCCTCCTTGGAAAGCAAAGACAGAAGCAGGTTTGCCGGCGTGGTGGAGCCGGCAGGCTAGGACTTCATTAATGGTGAGAAATCATTGATAGCGCACCCTCTTCATAGGGACCCAGTGCCCTCCTCTATCAAAGATTATTTCAATGAGTGTTTTACCACTGGTACTAATCACTTGAAATTAGGTCCATGACATCGTGTGGCAGTGAAGAGAAAAGCATATCACCAACTCCTTGAAGTGCTTGAAGTTGCTTCTTATCTTCGCAGTTTGGATAACCTTTTGCATAATAATCAACAATTTCAAACATATTGGTGATATCACCTCCTCAAAGAGATGGAAGACACGCTTTGCAATTGCAGACCAGACTTCACACAGAGGAGCAGCACCGACGTGGTGTCACCCAGTAACGAAGAGCTCATGTCTCTCTGATAAAGCTGTCTTCACTGAGTTGGATTTTCTTGCCGTGGTGTCAGGAATAGTTGACAAGACAGACGTGTTATTAAGTGGTAAAAGTAAACAGATGGAAGAGACAAGCGAGAGATTTCAGCTATGACTTTCCAGAATGTTTCAGCGAAGAATAACCTCCTCATTTCCATTCCCTACCAGAGATGAAAGATATGAGATACTCACCCAAGCGTTGCATAGTCACAGACGCTGTGCACCAGCGGGACACCCGCTGTAGCGTGGGACCGTGAGTCCCTCGAGCCAACAGCTTGTCCTGCCTGACCACAGGGGCCATGAGATGGGGCAGTTCAGAGGAGAGGTGCTAGGAACCTAATGAAATTCAACAAAGGCAAGTGTAGGGTCCTGCACCTTGGGAGGAGTAACCCCCTGCACCAGGACAGGCTGGGGGGTGACCTGCTGGAGAGCAGCTCTGCAGAGAGAGTCTTGGGGGTCCTGGTGGACAAGAGGATGACCACGAGCCAGCAATGTGCCCTTGTGGCCAAGGTGGCCAATAGTCTCCTGGGGGGCATTCAAAAGAGCGTGGACAGCAGGTGGAGGGAGGTCATCCTCACCCTCTGCTCTGCCCTGGGGAGGCCACAGCTGGAGCACTGGGTCCATTTGTGGGTTTCCTGGTTCCAGAAGGACAGGGAACTGCTGGAGTGAGTCCAGCAGAAGCTGCGGAGATGCTGAGGGGCTGGAGCATCTCTGGGCTGAGGAAAGGCTGAGAGCCCTGGGGCTGTTCAGCTGGAGAAGAGCAGGCTGAGAGGGGATCTCATCAACACTCAGCAAGAGCTAAAGGGCAGGGGGCAAGAGGATGGGGCCAGACTCTTCTCAGTGGTGCCCGGGGACAGGACAAGGGGCAACGGGCACAAACTGGAACACGGGAAATTCCATCTCAACATGAGGAAAAACTTCTTTCCTCTGAGGGTGTCAGAGGCTGCCCAGAGAGGTGGTGGAGTCTCCGTCTCTGGAGACGTTCCAAACCCACCTGGAGGCGTTCCTGTGCCACCTGCTCTGGGTCACCCTGCTCTGGCAGGGGGTTCGAACCCCTACGATTCTGTGATTTTGTGGTTCTGTGGCCCTGACCTGCTGCTGCTCTGGATGCAAAGCCATCGTTGAGGAGAGCGTCGGTGCATGTCCAGGTGTGTGCTGACTGCCTTGGCTCCTGCTGGGCATCACGCCCTGTTTTTGAGACCCCTTCCTCTTTTCTCACCCTCCCTCCCCAGCCCATGGCAGTCTCTTCTCTTCATCTTCCTTTTTGCCTCCCCTTCCCACCACGGAGGATGTGGCAGCTTGGCCGGGGCTGTGCAGGTGCCCTGCCCAACCAAGGGGAAGGGCCGGAGATGAGAGGCAGGCTGAGGATGTGCCATCCCCTGGGACTGCAGGGGTTCACAGCTCCTGAAGAGATGTGACGGTGAAACAGTGGCAGCGTTGTGAGCGCGGAGGAGCCTGCCTTCGCCTCTGGGGTCCTCGCCACAGCAGGGCATGACAGAAAGTCTTTTCTGTAGTCAATAGAAACAGTTTGTTGCTCCCTGACCTGGCTCCTGCCCAGCCTGCGGGACGATTCGTTACTGGAAAAATAGAGGGCAGCTTCTGCTATGTCACTGCAGCCATCTCCCGCCTGCCTGCCTCATTCTTCTGTGTTGTTTGATATCAATTATAAAATATTAAATCAGATAAATACCTTTGACCTTTCTGGATGATAAGAAAATACATTGTTCTGCCTCCTACAATGCCGTTGTTTTCACTGGAAATGCTAATGGGATTATGTAAAGGTTATTTCAGCCTCCTCTCAACCCTGGAGATGTGGCAAAACAATCATGATGCCCTTTGTTTATGCCTTTTTAATGACTGCTTTTATCTCCAGGTGTCCGAGGCCTCTGCATCTTCTCAGGTGCTCCCTTGGGGGTTCCTCGGGCTGCTTCTGAGGGGAAGCTCCCAGGGGAATGTAAATGTCTCTGTGCCGTCGTATTAGAGGTCTGGAGGAGAGCCGGTGCGGTGGAGAGCTCTGGAAGTCTGGCAAGGATTTGCTGTCTGCGTCTCAATACTTGCAAGCAGTTGCCCCCCTGCAGCCTGCGGCGTGAGCGCGCGTGGGTCCGCCTCTGCGCAGCGCAGTCGGCACCACTGCGCCCCTGGGGGCTCCGTCTTCTGGTTTCCTTTCTTCGAGGCACCTGTCTGAGCCTGTGCCAGGATGCACGCATGAGCGCACGCAGTTCTTGCGATGAGCAAGTCGCGTGGCGCCGTGCCTGTTTGCAGCCTCCCGTCTAGACTGGCCTTCGCGGCACCCTGCAGGAGCGATGGGCTGAGTAAGAAGCATAGTTCACAAACTAGAGGCGGCTACAGCCATAACCGTGGTGCTCCACTTGCTCTGTTCTCTGGGAAGGTGCTTTCAAAAGCAGGTTTTCTTCTAATTTTTTGGTTGTCATTGCGTTTTTTTTGCTCAGGCCCTTAATTTTTACTAAGTCGTTCCCTTGCATCCCAAAACAGCCCCATTGTTGTGCAGGGGGCTTGCGACGGCCTCATAACCTCCTTGCTTTCCAGAGAAAAGCAGAGCACCAAGATAGACTGTCAGAATTTCTAACACCAGAAACATCAGGGAAGAATTGGTTCTTGCTGGAGATCCCTCACGGCCCTGCCTCCACATGGGCTGATAAACAGAATCATCGAATCGTGGAATCACAGAATGGTTTGGGTGGGAAGAGGCCTTAAAGCTCATCTTGTTCCAAACCCCCCTGCCCTGGGCAGGGACACCTCCCACCAGCCCAGGTTGCTCCAAGCCCTGTCCAACCTGGCCTTGAACACCTCCAGGGATGGGGCAGCCACAGCTTCTCTGGCCAACCTGGGCCAGGGGCTCACCACCCTCAGGGTAAAAAAATGTCTTCCTTATATCCAGTCTAAATCTACGGTCTTTCAGTTTAGAACCATTGCCCCTTGTGTTGTCACTACAAGCTCTGGTAAAAAAGTCTTTCTCCATCTTTCTTATAAGCCCTGTGTATATATTGAAAGGACATGTCACAGGTGGCCTGAGCGAGCTCTGAGCGAGTCAGTCCAGATCTGTGAACCGCCTTGCTTCAAGCAGGAGGTTGGCCTGGGGACATCCAGAGGGTCCTTCCACCCCAAGTCCTTCTAGAGTCTATAAAAAAGGCTGTGAAACTCTGTTTAGCTGCAGTCCGCTGCCTTTTCACACTCTCCCGAAGCTTGGTTTTGATGAGGAAAAGATAAAAACACAAGAATTGCGGCCAACACGAGGACACTTCTCCCTGCCCACAGCGGTTGAAGCTTCACATTGTCCTGGGTCATTCATCCCATCGGTGGCAGAGGACAGGCATATGTGCAGTATCTTGGGAACAATCCTAAAGCGTAGCTTGATTGTGTTAATAGATTAATTTGAGAGGAACAAGAGGCAGTTCCTGGAGAGCAGAGGGGCACATTAGCTAGGACAGCTGGGGTTGCATCTTCAACAGCTAGCGCAGAGGGAGAAGAGGAGGCGGCTGTCACCGCCTGCTGAATGCAAACGCGTTCAGCAAAGAGCATGGGCAGAGAAAGGTGGTGCATCCCTGGGGCTCAGTGGAGACGCGAGTCGTAAATCCTGTTGCTAAAAGTTGTGATTCTCTCTACTGAGGCTATTTTGTAGGCCTCCCTGGAGGATCGCGCCTGAGAGGCCAGAGGCAGCTGCTGCAGGAGGGCAGTACGCTCGTCGCCATCGGGGGGTTTCTCATGCACGTCGGTTATGCAAATTCACGTAGTAGATCTGATTTTCTCACATAGTTTCGGTGAGACCGTTTGAATCCTCCTCCCAGGCTGGAGGATCTCCCGATGCGGGATGCACACAGCATCGTGCGGTCATGCCTGTGGCGGGCAGTGATCCTGGCCATGCCTGCGGGACAGGATTCCCCGGCGGTGCTCCAGCTTGGTGCGCTTCTGTGCGGCTGCTGCTCCCTGCAAGTCTGGTTTGGATGATGGCTCCGTGTCCCCGTTTGAGGTCACAGAGAGCATCTGTCATTCATTCAGTGGCCGGTCCAGCCCAAACCGCAACACTACGGTAGCGTTTGAAGGGAGAAGAGGGAAAGAGGACAGCTGTTTTTGCAATATATGTGCCATTTTTTTCTGGAGAGGTGCCAGATGAACTTGGTATGGGCCAAGCAGCGGAGATTCAACAGGGGAGCTTGTCTTCTCCCCCCCCCCAGCAGTATCAAGCTGGTCTAAGGAGATTTATGCCCTCTCTCTACGGCCCTTGCCAAGTTGTATCCTTAAGACGACTCTCACTGCTGCTAAATTGGTACCTCCATTCACTGTGCTGTTCTCCACAGTCCCCCTGCTGATGAGCTACTCTCATCCTTTCACTTTCTGTATGTCTTTCAAGAGACTCTCGCTGGCACCCGTGCTAATTAGAGAAAATCTGGAATTTAATTGCTAACACAACATTTCCAGTTTTGGGATCACCTTTCCCAGCGCACTGCCAGTGTAACAGAGCTGCTGGCTTCCTCCCGAGGCTGCTGAGGTCCCCTGCGCTCCTGCATGCCATCCCATCGCAGGCACCCATCGCATCGTCGTCGCTGGTGGGAAGCTCCATGACACCAGCCTCCTTCTCCTGCAGCTGGGGGGGACACCCTGGACCCACCCTGGGGACCACAATCGCAAGAAGCAGCGAGGTGATCCGCAGCCGTACGCCGGGAGCAGCCCCGTGGGCAGGGAGCAGCCCCGGCCTGAGCTCAAATTTCAGGGAATTTTGGATACGTGCATGTCTTCAGCTCTTGTGTGCATGGAGCCCTAGAATGAAGTGTCTGCTGCTTGTGAAGGGGTAATGTCAAGGTGTTATGGTTTGAGGAACCCACAACAATTTGTTGTCGTTTAGACAATTATTCTAATATGACCACTCCTCACCCGGCAAGGGGAATCGGGAAGAAAAAAGGAAACACGAGGATTGAAATATAAACAGATTTAATAGAATAAGAGTATTTAATTAACACTAATAACACTAAAGAACCAATATCGATACTGATACCAATATGAAACACACAAGAATTACACCCAGCCCATTCCACCAGCAGAAGCCGTGCGCTCCCCGCAGGGACAGCCAATGTGGGACCCTGCGAGTGCTGCAGCTGCGGGAGGAAGGGAAGGGCTCAGGGCTCCGGCACTGGGGCGAGGAGTGCTCAGGATGGCAGCCAGCAAGGGAGAGCGAGAACTCCTCAGCAAACCTTCTAATTTCTATTGAATATGATGTTCATGGGATGAAATGACCCTGCTGGCAGCTTGGGGCAAGTGCCCGGGTCTCACTCCTCCACATCCCTGCGCCTGGCAAGGCTCAGAAACACTGAGACCTTGAAACAATACCATAGCTGGCTCTAAAGTAAATATTTTCAGAAATTCAGACACTGGATTCTTCTAAAAATGCAGTTTTCCGTAGCATTAGAAGAGACGTTACTGAAAAGTAAAATTACTGAAAGAGAAATCAATCCTGTGTGGCTCAAACCAGGACACGAAGTTAAGAGCGTGCCATGAAAGGTGAGAGCTCATCCAGAGGGTCCTGTCTTGGGCCTGATTTGGGACAGTCCTGCCGAGGATGCGATGGGGAACACCAAGAAGCGTGCTGAAAAGTACAATCAATCTGTGAGGAAAAATGGAAGCACTGGGCAGAGGAGAAGATTTATGGAAAGCGTAAGATCGATCCTTGTAAGTGGTCTGCGTGCTGTCTCTATTGGGCTCTGAAGCTCCTCAGGTGATGATGGTTATCACTCAGTGAGACCAAGCAAGAGACTATTCAATGCTCTTCCCTTTGACATCAGCCCAGTCAACCCATCTCAACTCCTCCAGCAGGAAATTAGGAAACGTGTCGCAAACCCCCAGCACACCAGCAAACTCCGGCGGTTTCCTTCAGGCAATGCAAGTGGCCAGGTCAAGAGGACTGCCTTGGACACACAAGGTCCCCGTGCAGTTGGCAGAAGCTCAGCAGCTCTTCCTGGACCACTTGTGTGACATGCATCCTTCTGCTGGCCCTGACTCCGCAGGGCCCGGCTCCAAAGCCGGGTCTAGGCCCATCTGCAGGGCACGGCACGGCTCCTACTCGCTGCCCAGGGAGGGGGGCTGGGGGCCACTGCAGAGAACGGCAGGAGCCTGGGTCTGAAAAGAGACCGCCATCCACTCCAGACCCACGGCACCGTGCTCTGAGTGTTTCGGGCATGACGTGTGGGTGCTGATGCTGAACATGGGACCTACAAGTTCAAACGATTTTTTTGGAAAGCACCTTAAAGCTGGGGGTTTGTAGGTGATGGCGGTAGCGGTGGCACTGGAGCACCACGCTGCTGCTCAGGAAGGACTCTCTGTAGCCTGGGCAGTGTTGCCCTGGGGAGAGGGGACATGGGAATGGAAAGGACGTTCAGCAGAACCCCCTTCAGCCCGGTACATTGCCTCTAGCAACGCGGCGTGGCAAGATGCTCCAGGAGAAGACAAGAAGCCTGCTGTGCCTCCCACGCAGGCCAATCCCTTTATTGCTTGTTTTCTTCCTACCCCAAAGCCGTAGGTTATAATTTTACCTTGCCTACCCCATCATAATTTTACTCTTTGTCTTCATCAATGCTTTAATGAGCCCTACTCAGCCCTTTCACAGGAAGATGGTTTTTAATCCCCAGTGCAATAAGGCTGCTTATTCATTCCTGGCTCCTCTCCACTATTTTCTCCCAGGAAAGGCTTGCGCTTGCAGGTAGCGCTCGGCACATCTCTCTGCTGCGCTGGTGTGAGTCAATATGAGTTCAACCTTTGGAAAATTGTTTCTTGAAGGCCAGAGACATTTGTTTGTCCTCTACTTAAACATCTTTCACTGACACATCAGAGCAACCGCAGCCCATTGCTTAGCGTCCTCCCTGACAGCACAGCGTAACTGAGGGCCCAATGAATGTCTAACAGGATAAAAAAAACCATGAAAATACTTTAATGGCCACAGTTAATGGGGTCAAAGGGGGCCTACTATGGAAAACTTCATTTTCAGATGACTTTTGACTGTGCTAGTACAAGCACTGTACCTGTGACTGTGACTTATGGTCACAGTCCCCAGTGTTTTTAAGGCATAAAAATAATTTTCTCCATAACAAATCGTACAATTCATTTCTATTTTTTTCTGAAAAGCCTGTTTATCACAGCCACTTATATCTTCCTATCTTTCTTCATCTCGCTCCCAAGGTTTGAACAAAAAGTATTCAGCGTCCTGCACCTCTTACGAGACGCAGACTCCTGATACACACGGTTATGTTTTTCCTTTCCCCATGCCCCAGTCATCTTTAGGGAAAAGTGATCCGATGAGATAGCTTCTACTGTTAAACAAAACCATAGAAAAGTTAGCGCCTTTTGGTGCCAGAAGCCTCCCGTGGGTTGTTGACTTGCAGCCCACATGCGCCAACAGGGCGCAAGCCTAAGAAAGCTCTTCTTTGCAGCCCCGTCCCAGGGAGACGGGATTTGGGAGCCCAGCAGTCGCACCCCCTGCCCACAGCACTGCAGTCCCCGTCTCAGTGGTCCGGCTGTGGTTCCTCAGCCACAGCCTGACTCTGTGTTCAAGAGCTAGCTCTTTTTCCAGGGATATACGAGGAATAAGTTGTGAAGGCAACTTTTTGTTGACAGCAGAGTGGAGACCGGTTCTGCCCGCTCAGCCTTACAATGCAGCGAGAGCCTCCGGGACACGCGGGATGCACCACCGATTGTCTCTGTGAGAGCCAGGTTAGAATTTAAGGACAAAGCAAGGTGAGTGAGGGAGGAAAGATATGGTGTCTGAATTCTCAAGGTCCTGCTCCCTCTAGGGATAGAAAACCAAAGGTCTGGAGCATAAGGGAGAGAAAGCCATTGGCAAGCACAGATCAACTTTTAGGAAATAGATTTTGCATCTCTCCCTGCTTCTCAGGAGCTGCAGCACTGAGAGATGTTGCTGAAGGCTGTGGCCTCTCCAGGGGAGTTATTACTGCTGCTTGACATCAGCCTTCTCCTCCAGCTTTTTCTCAATGAGGCCTACAGAGGGGCATCGAACGACATCCTCTGTGGCACCAGTATGGGCTGCCCTGAACTGAAGTGGCTCTGCCCACGCCACCTCCTGTGGGCAGGTGACGCAGAAACTAAAGGCAGTACGGGAGCCAAAGGGAATGCAGAAATGAGAGACGGTGCAGGAGGGAGAGGAGAAGCAGGAGGCAGAGGAGATGCAGGAAGGAGAGGGGATGTAGGGGGGTGGAATAATTACTAAAATGATCAAAAATACAGCATTGTTCACACATTAAGGAAAGGTATAAAAATCAAAAAGTTTCTAGGGTAGAATACAGCTGCAGCTGGTATGCGAGGAATCCACTACATCTGCGATTCCCTGTACGATATTGCTTGCAAACCAACACGGAGGATGCAGTAGGGTGGAGATTCCACGGCCAAGCCCTGTGATAATACAGCAGATATGGGAACAAGATGGTCCTATGGAACTGATAAGCTGCATACTTACTACCCTGAGCCAACAGGCTGTCAAATTTTGACGAAATGCTGTCTTTTGTGTGAACTTTGCTCATTACAATGTCATTATAATACCCAAACACACCTCCGTCCAAAGGGCTACCCACCTCCAAGGTGCAACCGCTCCTCCTGGAGTGTGCGCCCTGAATTTTTCATAAACTATACCTTTAAATGTGAATTTAACATATTAAACGCAACTGGACCGATAGCAGTGAATTGGGCATCACTCAGAATTTAAACCTAGCTGCACCTAGCCTCCCACCTCGGTGAGGAGTGTTAGAACGCAAGGGAGTTTATTTTCTGCCAAAACCGCTTTGCCTCTTAATGCAACAAGGGGGTAGAGGGGGTGCAGGAGGGAGAGGGGATGCCGGAAGCAGGGGGGATGCAGGAGGAAGAGAAGCAGGGGCAGAGGTAAAGCACGAGGGAAAGGGAATGCAAGAGGCAGAGGCGCTGCAGGAGGCAGAGTCACGCACGTCCCCGGCAGCACGAGCAGAGGGGTGAGGAAGAAAGCGAGATACGCTGCAGCTGCAGCGACTTGTCCACATTTATCCCTGATCGTGGGGTAAGTGAGCAGATGTGGGGGGTCTGCCCTCATGTGTGAAATAAGGGGAGACAAAAAAATGAAGGCAAGACATTTACGTTGCCGAAATCCCAACCAGGTTGAAAATGTAGCAGTTTTCCCGAGACGTTGCTCTTTCCCTTGGCTGAGAGCTTGGCGGAAGGGCTGAGCAGGGAGGGAGAGGCGTCAGAGCGCCCCGGAGCACACCGTCAGGGAGCTCCGGGGAGACACATCGGGGCACTCCATAGGTGAAAATCAGCTCCTAGCACAAATGCCCAAGCCAGACCGCATCCTGTGTCACTGCGGGACCGGGCAGCCATCCTGGGGCTGTGAGAGGGCGGCATGGAGCTGGCCTGCTCCCCAGAAAGCCGAGTCAGGCACCGAGCCTTGGCCGCCTGACCCCCAGCATCAGCGTGGATGCACGGCCGAGTTGTGGGTTTTACTGGGAGAAGCCTGGAGTGAGGTGAGCTAGCTGCACGGTGTTTTAACATTTCCTGGTATGGTGGAGACGATCCTGGCAGAGCGAACAGTCTGTTTTAGCATGCGAACTTAAATAACGGCGTGATAACAAATTTTTGGAGACTAATGCTGTGACGAACAGAATTCATACATAAACTTTTCCAGTGTAAAGGTTCAGCTGCGTTTTCCTACTGCTGTGCTGAGAGAGAAAATAGTAACGTGCAATTCTGAAAACAAAAATCCACTGAGTTTTTACGTTTCAAATAAGTGAAAAGATTTTGTTCATACTTTCCGGGGCGGGGGGGGGAAGCGAAACTATGACAGGGTGAAGGTGAAACACTGAGGATATTTTGCCTCATCTCTGGCATTCCTAGGAACTTGCAATGTTTGGAAAGCAAGAAGAAAAATCCTTTGGTTGCTAGCTATGCTCTTGTCCCTAGCTATGAAGAAAAGCCTCCACCCCAGAGTGGGCAGAGTTTAAAAGCTGGCAGTGCTCCTCAGCATGGCCTGGGGGATAAAGCCCCAACGTGTGCCCCTCAGGCCCAGGCTGGAGCCGCCCAGCTACACATTGAGTCGCTCGGATGCCTCACAGTCCCGGGTGACCTTTCCACCGTGCCCAGGGCAGGAGCAGCAAGTCTCCCGGGAGCACCTGGGAAAGCGCCTGAGATCATTTCAGCTCCGAGAAGCAGGAGGCGGGTGCCCGGGTATGGATGGGCCAGGGCAGAGACGGCGCGGTCGGTGGGGCTGCGCACAGAAACCCTCATCTCTGAGCTGTTCTGTTCTTGCTGTACTGCTGAGATTATAGATGATGTCCGTTTTAGCATTTTGAATATGAAAACTCTCCAGCCAGTGTCAGATTCCCTTTAGGATTATCAGTGCATTTGAACAGAAAGCAAAAATCCTACATCTGGTTTCGGGGTTATGTTGCACTTAGTCTTTGTTTGACACCTGGACACACGGTCATTCATTCCCCTAAATGACTCTCCTACCTGTAGGAGATAATTTGCATGCGGTGCAATTTTGTCTGCTCACTCTTCTTTCCTGCATTACCTTCGTTCCTGGTCGTACTGACTGCCTGTTCCTCCTGTAGCGAAAAAAATAATTAGTTTTTTTATAACGAAAGGCTGCTGTAACACATGGACACAAGCTCTGCTTCTCCTGCAGACCCACCTCCAGAGGGTAAGGGTGGAGCGAAAGGGCAGACTGTTCGGGGTTCTGGGGTAGCTCTGTTTGATGTAAACACTTTACTATTAAGCTTAATGGGAGAAACTAATTGAAGAAAAGGCTTTGCGTAGAAAGCCCCGCCTGGGAGCGAGCATGCCCACGCTGGGCTGCCCTGTTGCAACTCAGTGTGTTGGCCAATCTACGGGACCACCCTAGGGTGGTCCAACACACCAAGCCCACCGTGCCCCACTTACCCCTCGCTATGCCTGCTGCACGGATCAGCTCTGTGCCCGCGATCCCATCGCTCCCTCTCTTCTCGAGAGCATCTCTCCAGCTTTCTCAGCGAGACTTTTCAAGGTGCAACTGCATTGAAATTGCTGCGGGCGGTTTAGGACAGAGAACCCTTGCAGAATGACTCTCCTCACATTCTTCTCAAGCTTTGCTTAAATTTTCTAGCAAAGTTCAGGAGAGTTCCCAGGAGCGACATGGGCTGTGGCTTGATGCTGCTGGTCTTTCTGCTCCCACCTGGGAGCCAACGACCCCAGTGTTCACTTTTGCCCACGCAACCGCTTGTGGGACTACACGTAAGCTGATGAGGGAAGTAACGAAGTTTAATTTCTTCCACAAAGAGGTTTATAAAACCTGGCTCGGTTGTCTCCGGTTCGCAGAGCAGTCCCGCTGCCATCACATGGGGCAGCTGGAGGCGCAAGAACAGCTCAAGCCAGTTTTCCCACCCTGGGAAACATATGGGGAAACCACTGTGACCCCCGGCCACTCCAGTCCCGAGGCCAGGCCCGGGGCTGCAGCCACACGAAACATTGCTTCAGCAGGAGAACCATCCTGAGAAGGTCCTCTTGCCATCACCTGGAGCGTCGGACTGAGCCCATCTGGAGCCAGCGTGAGAAGAAGGGGGTCACAGTGAACCCGGCTGGCATTCAGCAATCAGGCGCAGAGCCCCGCAAGCAGTTGTGTCAGCACTTCTCAGGCGAAGCAATACCAAATCCAGGGCCTTGTGCCGTCTCCACTCTCAGCACGGAGGATTGCGCAAAGGGTCCTTGCTTGCCCAGACCTTGGAGCATGTCCCTGCTGCACCGGAGCCTGCAGTGCTCCTGGGTGAAGAGAACTGGCTGTCTGGAAGTTATTCTCCCAGTTTTCTAGTCGAGTAGTAAAACGGGTTTGGTATTGCGCTAGCGAAGGCCGATATGGGAACTGCGCATCCTTGCCACTCCAGCAGCCTTTGACCACAACCTGCCTGCAAGAAACCAGTCTGTCTCGTCACCTGTCCAGCTCCACTAAATGGGAATGAGGAGCATTGCAGGGCACGGAAGAGTTCTCCTCTAACAGGATTTTGCCAAATGAGGGTTCTTATCCCTATTCCCAAACTCGCTGGGATGCACAGCTTCCTTCTTTTTGATTTGGCGAAGGAATTTAAGGTTAGGTCTCCAAGCAAGTACCAGGGCCACTGACCACGAGCTGCCTGGAGCACGGATCTGGAGTAAGGGTGAGTTTTTTCATGTTCATGGTGGATCAGTGATTGTATAGAGGGATGTTCATTGAAGAGACATGTCGGCTCATCGGCATACGTGTCAAGGAAAAAAAAAGGGGGGAAAAAGAATCTGTTCGGGGCAATGCAGAGGGCATGCCCTGGGAGTCAGGGGGACCAAAAAGCCAGACAGAACGCTGTAAATGGTTTTAAAGGTATACAGATGACAACTGTGTAATTAATTACCCTGTTTTAAGTTACACTGATTTTTTGTGTGTGTGTAGATAATGCCGAAGGCTACGCTGTTATCTTAGAGGAATGTTTGTGTCTGGAGATTCATTCTCACTCTGCCAATAATAAACCTTCCCTGGAGTTTCTGAGACATTAATTATAGTTTTGTAACGCAGAAGTTTTGCAACCAGCTCAAGGTAATTCTCTATAACACTGAGCTCTGACAGAAACAAATTAATCGCTGATTTGAAAACTGACAGTTGCCTAGGCATGAGCGCTCAAGACTTTATTACGTTTATTATGTATAAATAAAATGGGTCTCACCATACGTGCCAGCTCGTCTGACTACATATGTGCACGTACAGCCTCCAACGCAGCCGGCACCTGGGAAGAGCCAGCTCGCCCCGGCTGAAAAGCAAGCACGAACAGCCCCCAGCAGGAGGGAGAATTAAAAGCGAAAGTCTCAGATACAGATGGACATGGTTGGAACATCTCATCGAGGGGCTCCCCTCACGGAGGGGCCAGCAGGACGCAGGGGATGCCACTGGCGCTGCGCCCCGCTCCAGCCGCGGCAGGGCCCAAGCGCGGAGGGCCGCTTTGTAACAGCATCTCCTGTAGGTCCACGGCTTTCGTCTCCACCACACCAAATCCTTTAGCTCGGGTCACAGAATGAGCCCAAAGGGACAAATTTAAGCCTCAAAAAAAAAAAAAAAAAGGAAGATTTTTTTTGTTTCCAGATTTTGTCAAGTTACCACATTGGACTGAGAAGAAAAAAAGAAATGCGATTTTTAGGTCGCACGGAAGAATATACATTCTCCTTAGCCCTTTCCATGTCTCTGCTGACTCAAGGAGGGGAATGGAGCTTCCCACCCGGCCGTCCTACGGCTGCCTCTCTTCCTTGGCCATCTGGGATGGAGCTGAATTCCCATCGGCATTATATTTCTTAATTAGCACAATCCTCCAAATTACAGTGGCTTTCCTGCAAGCTGCAACTTGTCCAGGATTGTGGCAGATCTTTATAAATTGTGTAAGAAATGCTGTCGGCTCTCTTACCAGACACCACTTTCAGCTCCTGAGCAGCTTTTCATAGGGACGTGCTAAAAAAACAGGTAACCGTCGTGATATTGAAAGCGCTTTCTCTGCATGACTTCCTTTGCCCTTTTGCTGGCCTTGAGGGCTCGGCTGTCACCTCCAAAAGGAGAGAGGTGATGACACCAAGTCAGAAATGAAGGAAGTGAAGCTACGAGCGTCAATTAAAAAGAAAAGAAGAAATATTATGCCCACGGAACTGACTACACAGGAAAAAAATAATTATTTAATCCGATGAGATACAAATGCGGTATGAACAATGCCGTACTTCCAGTACCAGGTGTAGGTGGCAAAAATGTCATGTCACAGGAAAGAGAAACTCAAGAAATACTTGTCTTTTATTATGATGGGAGGGTGACATATTCACACCTCAACACAAAATGCTTTGCAGCATCCCAGAGCTGTTGAGGCTGGAAGGAACCTCCCGAGATCGTCTAGTCCAACCTTAAGCAGGGCCACCTAAAGCCAGTTGCCCAGGAAATCCAGGCGGCTTTTGAACACCTCTGTGCTGGTTGTGGCTGGGGTGGGGCGAATTTTCTTCACGATAGCTAGCGTTGGGCTGCGTTTAGGATTTGTGCTGAAAAGGGTGTTGATAACAGGGATGTTTTAGCTCCTGCTGAGCAGCGCTTACACAGAGCCAAAGCCTTTTCTGCTCCTCACGTCGCCCTGACAGCGATGGGCTGGGGGCGCAGAAGGGGCTGGGAGGGGACACAGCGGGGACAGCTGACCCCAGCCGCCCACAGGGATACCCCGTGCCATATGACTCCTGCTCAGCACATAAAGCTGAGGAAGAAGGAGGAATGGGGGACATTCGGAGTGATGGCGTTTGTCTTCCCAAGTCACCATTACATGTGATGGAGCCCGGCTTTCCTGGGCACGGCCGAACACCTGCCTGCCAACGGGAAGCAGTGAATGAACTCCTTGTTTTGCTTTGCATGTGCGCGCGGCTTTCGCTTTACTGATTAAACTGTCTTTATGTCAACCCATGGGTTTTCTCACTTTTCTGATTCTCTTCCCCATCCCATCAGGGGGAAGTGAGCGAGCGTCTGCGTGGTTCTTAGCTGGCGACTGGGGTTAAACCATGACAGACGGGTTGGAAAGGACCTCCAGAGGTCATCTGCTCTGACCCCCCTGCTCAAGCAGGGCCACCTAGAGACGGTTGCCCAGGACTGTGTCCAGCTTTTGAACACCTCCAAGGATGGAGACTCCACAACCTCCTTGGGCAACCTGTGCCAGCGCTCAGTCATGTCACCATGAAACCTGTTTCCTGATGCTCAGAGGGAAGCTCCTGTGCTTCAGTTGGTGCCCGTGGCCTCTGGTCCTGGCTCTGGACACCTCTGAGAAGAGCTTGGTCCTCTTTGCACCATCCCTGCAGGCGTTTATAGGCACTGATGAGATCCTCCAGAGCCTTCTCCTCCCCAGGCTGAACAGTCCCCGCTCTCTCAGTGTCGCCTCACACCTGAGGTCCCATCACCATCTTGGTGGCCCCTCGCTGGACTCTCTGGTCCCTCTCACAGTGGTGAGCCCACCGCAGGACGCACCTCTCCAGGGGCAGTGAATACATCGCTATGGAAGATCTCATGCACAAACCATTATCATTAATTCTTTTTGTTTGTTTGCTTGTTTGTTTTTTAACCGTAGGACTTGATAGTGCGCACCTGGGAGTTTTATCAGCTAAGACGCCGAGCAATGAGCAGCAACAGTCAATAAATACTAACGGCCTGCACTGGGGAGCGGACCAAAATCTTAAAGGCCGCTTGTGAACAGACGGTGACAAATTCCAGGCCAATTTGCCTAATCGCGACCAAAACCTCCTCAGCCTTGGCGCGGCGGGGACGGCGCCCAAAGGCGAGGGGAAGCGCCAAGCTGGGAAACGCCTTGTGGCGAGGGAGGGGAAAAAAAAATAAACAAACCAACACAAAACCTTAAAAATAAATGGAAAAACGAGGCACCTGGGAAGGGCCTGAGGAGGACGGCGAGCCGCCTCCTGTCAGAGCCGGCCCTGAGGGGATGGTGGGCGAGGCCTCCCCCGCCCCGGGGCGATGCAGGCCGCGGCGCCCCGGGGCGGGGGAGGCCCCGGCCGAGCCACAGAAGGGGCCCCGGCCCGGCGGGAGGAGGACAGGGATGGGAAGGGGGGGGGGGAGGCGGTCCGCCATGCCCCGTCCCGCCCCCAGCCCCGCCCGCCGCCGCCGCCGCCATGTTGCGGCCGTTGGTGGCCGGTGCGGGGTGAGGCCTACGCGGGGCCCCGGCGGCGGCGGGGGTTTTCTCCCCCCCTCTCGTCCCCACCACTCGCCATTTCGCCACCACCCCCTCAGAGGAACCGCTCTGCCCGGGTGAGTGCCGCCCGCCCGCCCGGCCCCGCCGGGGCCCGCCCCTGCCGCTCGCCCTCACGGGGGCCGGGCGGGTGCTGCCGCCCCGCGGGCAGGGCGGGCGGCCCCGCTGCTGCCGCACCGGCTCTTCCGGCCCGCGGGGCGCCCGCCGCCTTCCCCCCCAACCTCTCTCCTCTTCCCTTCCTTCCACAGCCAACCCCTGGCGGTCCCCCCTCTGGGCACGGCCTCGGTGTTCCTCAGGCCCGGTCCGGCCCGGCCCGGTGGCGGCGGCGGGACAAACTTTAACTTCAGCGGGGTTCGCCCACGTGCGGCCGGGGGGCGGCGGGGCCGGGCCGGGCTGTCAGCGCGGGGGCGGGCGGCAGGGCCCCGGCGGCGGGGGGGCGGCGGCACGGGGAGGCCCCCAGGCCTTTGTCTCGGGTGGGTCGCGGGTGGGGACGGCACGGACCGGGGGGGTGGGGGGCGGCGGGGCTGACACGGGCCGGGCCACCCCCGAGACCCCCGGGCCACCCCCGAGTGACCCACAGGTGCGCCGGGCCCGTCACAGCGTTACCCAGCTCCAGCACGGGGCTGCTGAAACTTTCCCGGGTGTTAAAGCGCTGGGTCCCGTAGGGAGCCGCCGGTGCGATCCTCCACCGGCTGCCGTTCCCTTGTTACCGATGTCCGGCCAGCTGGGGCGCCTGTCCCCCCCCGGCCCCTGCCTTCCCAACGCCTTGCCGGGCAGGCCATCCCTGGCCGCCCCCCTCCTGCATCCCCTCTGGGAGACGCCAGCCTCCTCTGGACCCAGGAGAACAGCCCTTGTCAGACACTTTCCCTTGTCCCTCGATGTTGTTTTGGCTATTATTATTATTTTCCTATAACCTTGGTGTAATTGCATTTTTATGCTTTCCTCTTAGGTGGCAATCTTGAACCTCCTGCTTGAACAGTATGGTCCGCGCTGGTCTGAAAGCTGCAGAGAAGCTACCGCAGATCTCCGAAAGCCCCCAGGAATAGCACCGCCAGTAAAAGGTTTGTATGGCGCGCGTGTGGGACGCTGGTCCTGCGGCACCTCTGCCCGGCAGCAGAATTTTGAGGCTCAGCCACAGCAGAAGGCCCGGGGGTTTGATATACTGCCTCCAGTGAGTTCGGAGAGTTTTTTGCGTGGCTTGGAGGCTTCTAGGTTCCCTGCCTCCTGGAGAAACGTGCTGCTGTGAGGTTGGTTTTGTGCATTGAAATGTGTGCATTCTACTCTGTAAGCGCTCCTTTGTTGCTCATTTTACTCACCTCTTTTATTGCTTTGCAAATCTCAACCTCCATGTTTTCATAGGCAAGCAGAGAGAACACTGGATTCCAAGCTTGGGTTCTAATGCAAGTCCTTTGCACAAGAAGGGTGGAGTAAGGATGGAGGTCTTTGTTTTCAGCTTTCTTCACAAGCTGGTTTGCAGGAGGCTTTGACATTTCCTTTACTATACTTTTTCTGTTTGTCATCTGAGAACAGAAATAAATGGTGTTTAGTCAAAATTTGAGGTTTGTGTCATTTAAAAATCACTTCTATCGTCAAGACACTTGGTCTTCTCTAGAATCTGTGTCCAATTTTGCTTTATTTTGAGAAATTGTAGCTTCATGTATGACAAGTTTAAGGTGCAATTTTTTGGACAAATACTCGAGTAGAGACTTGTGCGCTCATAATAGCAAAGAGCGTAAACTAGGCTTTTATAGGACTCAAAGACGTACATGAAAGCTCCTGAAAATGCAGGGTTTCTTCTAAGAAAAGCTATTTTGTAATGCTGCAGATAACTGAGGTTTATTTTGCCTTGTATTTTAAAAGACTGCCGAAGATGTAGATAGGTGTTTGGGGGTGAGAAGGGAAAATCAAGAGTGACTGGCAAGCTCATTTTTCTCTACATGCAACTTCGGCGTTCTGTGTTATAGATGAAACGTCTTTCTTGCAGAAGGATTTGGGAGCTGAGCGGTGCCTAGCTCTCTCACAGCTGGCGTGAGTTTTCCCACCCAAAGGAAGGGGAAGTTTAAGGTCCACGCTTTTGCCAACTGCAGTAATCTGCCAAGTTTCAAAAGGCCTTATCAAGTGCTGGTGATGTGAAGCATGTGGATAATCTTCTGGGCTTCCAGGGGCTTAACGCACAGCTGCCCTACCTTGCTGAGGGATGTGATTGTAAATTATTGCACAGCCCTCTGTGGACATTCATATTTGTGGTTTAACTTAAGAATGAGAACAAGTTTAAGCTAAACCACAGCGAGCCACTCTTAAGCCAAGTAAATCTCCGCAGAGTGTTTTGCAGTAGATTAACCAAAGGAACACCTCTGGGGCTTGTCTCTAGGCACGGCTGCACTAAAGCTCAAAGACCAGTATGTCCTCTTCCGTGCTGAAGTGATTTCTCCTGGTCCAGCTCTGTAAATTGTTCCCCATACCAGCTGTCTGCCAGGACTGGGTTGCGCTTTGTTCGGTTTTAATGTGACGCTTGACAAACTTTTAATCCCAATTGTAAATAACGAAAGCAGCCTTAAATCAGTGGCCTTTTGGGAAGGCAACAGGCAGCTTCTTTCTCTCCCTCCGGCTTGTCCCAGGGTCCTTCCCTCTGCCTGCACCTCTGCTCTCAGCTCTTCCCCCTTCTCCTGGGCTCCCACACCCTCCCCATCTCCCTTGCTTGCTGCTGGCTTTGGCAGCTCTGATGCAGCCCAAGTCAAGGGAGCGTGGCAGGGCTTACCTTGCCCGTGGGTGCTCCTTGCCAAGGAGGAACTGCTGCTCTCCTAGTTCAGTTGATGCTCTTTGGCGTTTTTTTTCCTTCCCCTGCATACATCAGTTCACATAAATTTGGGGTTTAGATGGAACACGTATTAAAAGAATGCCTCATTAAATATTTGGGAAGTCTATATATTGCACCAACTTGAAAATATTTTGGTTAAACAGGGGAAAAGCAGTATCCCTGACAGTAGTGAACACAAATGTTCAAGTAGTGCTCTGCTGTCAGTTTTCATTATGCATCTCATCAGACCTTGATTATTGCCGTCACAGGTCTCTGTGGCGAGCGTCTGAGCCCCCACTTCCCTTCTGGAGGGCTTATAAAGAGAGAGCTGTCTGGGACCGCCATCTCTTGTTATGACTTGGATACGATCCTTTATTCCGTCTCTGTGCAGTTTTGCCTTGCATCGTTACCTAGTTAAGGATTGCCCCTGTTTCAAATAAACACTGCTTGGTTTACCGCACTTTGAGCTGCTGTATTGAAATCTTTACTGAAGACTTCTATTATTTAAATTGCTCGGGGTAAGGAGTCATCTCACTTTTCAGGCCTGTCTCTCTTGGGCCACCTGTTTACTCCAGCCTTTTTTCCTTGAAGGAGGACTGAATTCTTCAGATGTGATGATCTGTTGAGAAATCGGCAGCGATTGTTGCCTATTAGCTCTAAAAAACCCCCAACCAAACAAAAAAGAAACCATGTACTAATATACTCTTGAATCTTTTCTGTTGAGGCTCGTGGCAACGGCTGTTTTTGGAGTAGTGATGTATCCAGCAGGTTGAAAAGATGTCCCCAGCGTGAGCTTGGTGTCATCTAAAAGGTCATATTTGAACCAGCTCTGCTCTCAGGGACCCTGGGAGAAGGGGATGCTGTCTCCCACCATGTTGCTTGAAGCACCAGGAGCAGCAGCTCTGCCCACAACCTGGAGAGTGCGGATTGTGTTGCAGGACAGGAGCTGAACAGCTCCCGTCACTTGTCACCTGCCCCTGCCAGCTTGAGCAGGATGAGACCCGAGCCTTTGCTGATCCTCCAGGCACAACTAGGGCAGGAGAGGTTCCTTCCCCGCGATGCCCTGCGAAACGGCGCTGTTGTGTTGAAAGCTGTGTTGAAAATGCTGGGCTAATATTTTTGTGTATAAACAGTCAATCTTGGAATAGTTAAAATGGAAGCTGAAGTGTCTGCTGCAGATGTTTCTAGCCTTCGTGCCCTGCTGCAATAGTATTCTGGGCAGTTGTGTTTTTTGTCACATAAGATGTTTATGTAAATGAGTCTTACAAAGTTTGTCCTTGGGGGAAATGTATCTGACAAAGTGTTTTTTTTGCTTTTGATTGTAGCTTTCATCATGGGGGACATGAAAACCCCAGACTTTGATGACCTGTTGGCTGCTTTTGACATCCCCGATCCAACTAGCCTTGATGCCAAGGAGACCATCCCGTCAACTGGGGAGGAGAACGAGAATCACCTGAAGTCATCGGGAATCTGCATAGATGAAAATGTGTCCTTGTCCCACTCTTTGCCTCCCTCTGATGCTCCTGTTGTGAGTGTGATAGTGAAGAACACGAGTCGCCAGGAGTCCTTCGAAGCGGAAAAGGAGGGGAATCACCTCGGGACTGGTCTGCTACACAACGGGTTTCGTGGGTCCGATTTGCCATCGGAGGCTCACGCTTTAGTGCATAATTATGGCAAGTTTGAGTCAACTTTTATTAATGGTGACAGCTCAAGAAGTTACTCTGATAAACTGGACCAGTCCAAGTCGGAGCCTTTGCCAACATTTAGTCAGTTTAGCCCGATTTCCAGCCCTGAACCAGAGGACGCGTTCAAAGAGAACAGTATTGGGGATAAACCCAAACATGCCCAAACGCCGTATTTTCCACCGCCTTCAATGTATATACCAACAGGAGCTTCAGTACTGGATCACCTTAGGAAGGTACCAGAGCCCGAATTAAGCATGTTTGATCAATACTGTAAAAAGGAACAAAAGATGGAAATCCACTGCCAGCCGGAGAATAGGCTGGAAATGAGCAGGAGAGAACAAGACAAAGCAGTGGAGAGGTTTGTGGAGTCAAGCAAGGACTTGGTAGATACCAATAGCTTTCTTGGAGAAGGCTTGGTGTTTGCAGACCTCCCTCACAATAATTCAGGAGAAGGTAAGGCGTCTGTGCCTGAGCTGAACATGTCTTCGTCAGTACCGCCTCGCCAGAGGTTAAAGCCAACTCATTCGAAGTTGTCATCCTGCGTGGCAGCATTAGTAGCTCTTCAGGCCAAAAAGGTTGCGTGTATTCCAAAAGGCGATCAGCCAAACCTTACCAAGGAACCTGGTCCTTTTAAAGACGGGACGAAGGGAAGTCCAAAAATGCCCAAGTCGCCAAAGAGTCCCCGGAGCCCCTTAGAGGTGGTGAGGAAGGCCAGCAAGCAGCCTGAGAGTCCTCGAAGTGTGTGCAGCGACAGCAGTGGGAAAGGCTCTCCTTCCATGGCAGCCGGCTCTCCGCCAGCTATTCCCAAAGTTAGAATAAAGACTATCAAGACATCCTCTGGTGAAATTAAAAGAACTGTAACTAGAATTTTGCCAGAAAGTGATGAGTTGGGCAAATCTTCAGAAGAGTCACCTATGGAAACCTCATCTGCTGAAGAGTTTATCAAATCTTTCCCATCCCCTGACACTAGCGCAATTATGGAAAGTGAGGCTAGCAAGAATTCAGCCAAAAATGGGGCTGCTGTGGCTATCCAGCTATCAAACGTGGGAAGTCCTTGCGGAGACAGTATGAAAGCAGATATTGCCGCAAGCAGCACGTGTACCGTGTCCTTGTCTCCGCTGCCAAACTGCGGCAGCGGTGCCATAAAAGTAGGTGTTAAGAGGCAACATCAGGGTATTGTGGTGCAGCCGTCCAATGTGACCACCTCCAGCCTTCTTCCCAAAGCCGTGCACTTGGCGAATCTCAACTTAGTCCCACATAGTGTTGCTGCTTCTGTTACAGCGAAGTCATCCGCACAGAGGCGGAATCAGCCTCAGGTGACACAGATGTCTGTGCCGCTGGTGCACCAAGTCAAGAAAGCCGCTCCCGTCGTCGTGGAGGCGTTTAATAAAGTACTACACAGTGCCAATCCTGTGCCAATATATACTCCAAACCTTAGCCCTCCACCTGACACCAGTATTAATTTACCTGCCTCTGGGTATTGTTGCCTGGAATGTGGGGACTCATTTGCCTTAGAGAAAAGCCTGACTCAACACTATAGTAGACGCAGCGTTCATATTGAAGTCATGTGCACTCAGTGTTCAACCATGCTCCTTTTTTTTAATAAGTGTAGCTTGCTTAAACATGCAAGAGATCATAAGAGCAAAGGATTTATCATGCAGTGTTCTCAGCTGCTAATGAAACCAATTTCCGTAGACCAAATGTTTTCACCTTCTCCGACAAGCTCTTCGGCCTCTCTGGCTCCTCAGACTTTGCACTCGCCCTCTCCTTCGCGGAAGCCCAGTGCTGCTCCAGGAGGTGGGGTAGGAATTTCTGCGAACACTCAGCCAGCCTTGCCTCTCTATACGGACCCATTGAGACTAATCCGTCATGGACTTAAGTGTTTAGAGTGTAACAAGCAGGCGCAGGATTACGTTGCTTTAGCAGCTCATTACCAGAGAACCTCAGAAGATAATGAGAGACTGGTAAGTCATCATTTTAATGTTATTAGTTAAATCTCTCCGAGTTTAAAGAGATTGTCCTCGAGGGGGGGGAAAAATAGGCATTGGTAGTGGCAAATGAGTCACTTTGCCTAAAAAGGTGCTTGTGGGGAGGATTTGGGATACGCATGAGCCCAGACGTGTGCGCGTGAAGAGCCGTTTTGTGTTGCTTGCTTGCCCTCTTTTCACCCTTTGCCAGCAAAAAGAGGGTAGTGAGGAGACTATGGAGGTTCTTGAGCATCAAAGGAAGGTGTTGGAGACCAAAGATCGCTTGGATGAGGCATGCAAGAGCGCTGTAGGGGAGGACCAGCGGAGCATTACCTGAAACAAGTTTTTGCACTCTAAATGCGGCTAGAGGAGATCTGACACAATTTAATTTTGCCTTTCCTAAAACTTGTGCCAAAATCTTCCCTGTAACGCTTTGAACGTCGGGTGCTGTTTGTATTGCTACCGTGGTAATGTGCGTATTGGGACAGGCCTGGCTGAGAGGCGAGCCGTGCGGTGCGTGGGATGGAAGGCTGTTTTTGTCTATTTTGGCCCTTTGGGTGGAAGAGGGACGAGTTGGTGCCATGTTTCCCTAGGAGGGCTCAAGAGCCTTGTTAGTGGCTTCCTGCCTTGCTCCAGTGCTGCCCTGCTCGGGTCTCCGCTACCTTCGCTGACCTCCCTCATAGGTGCAGCTGGGGGGTCTGAGACTCCTGCTTAGGTTTCTGCTGATGAAGAGGAGGAGATGCTCTTCGTCATGTACCAAGACCGTGTGCTTTGCTTATGGTTTTTATTTTGGAAGGTAAGGTTAATCCTGTTTAAGTATAAACCAACCTGAAGTTGAGCAGGAGGAGGAAGCCTTTCTCCTTATCTCTTTAGATGAGGTGAAAGCTTTCCACGTCCCTCTGGCTGCCAGCAGAGCTGGCAGGCTCCCAGTGCTGTCCCCTCCACAAGCTCCGCAAACCAGGACTCCATGCCAACAGCAGGCATTTGGGGAGATGACCGCCAGTCTCTGCTGTGGCCATCATAGTACCTGCATGCTCCAGAGCCTCCTGTTGCTTCTCAAATGGCTTGCGGGAGTATTGAGGTTGCTGCGGTCCCTTTCAGATACTTCGTTATCTTTCTCTTAAATTCATCAGCAGTGGGGAAAAAAAATAGATTATGGCTGGATGGTTTTTATGTTGTGAAGAATGATGAGGCCAGAAGGGATCTGCACGGCCACGTAATCAGGTTTCTTGCCCAAGGCAGACCAGCAAGCACCGTGCTCTGTCAACACTGTAACTTATTTTTCAAATATAATGCGTTTTTGGGAAATGTCAGCAGTCTGGAATTAAAACCTTCAGGTGAAGGGATACAGTGAGTGCTCCAAAGTGAGCTAAAATGTTAATTGGTCACATTAAAAATGTATCTCCTATTTTTGTTGTGGGATTATCAATTCAAGAGCTCCTTAAAGAGAGAAGGCATGTCTGATAGTAAGTATTTTTAGCTTGTAATCAAATAAATTATTCTGTAACTTAACCAACAGTTTAAGCTTCTTGCTTCAAGCTAGGTCTGCTAGATGTCCGATTATTTTTGTAGTATTTTTTCTGGAATAGAAGTGCTAAAAAACTGGAAGAAGAGTGATGTTAGGGCTTGTTAAAACCATCTCCTCCATGTTTGATCTTCCCATGCTTATACTCAATGGGATGCATGCATTGCTCTGTGAGTCTTTTTTTTTCTGCTGTATCTGCTGTCCTCCAGACTGCCCGGTGGTGCTCCATGCTGTTCCTGAAACATCTGTTCCAGCAAAGCTATTACATTTATAAAGGAAATAAGAGTTTGTGCCCATATGCCTGTAATTGTGTGCCTCCAGATTTAGCAGTAGCTAATGGAAACCATCCCCCTGCCTCCTAGCAGTACCTGGGGTATTTGGTGCCATGGGCTGAGAGGTAAGAGCATGGGTGAGCTTCAGTGGTCTCACAGGGGTCCCTGCATAGGTGGGTACCACGCTCAGCTTCTCTGGGGGGTCTGAGGGAGAAGGTGTGGATAGCCTTGACATCACGTGTCTCACTTGGGTAGCACACTGTGTAGCTACCATCAGTAACGAGGTGTAAGAAGCTGATGGTTTTGCCTATCAGGGGTGTTAATGAACGTTAAGCAAGTCTGATAGTAAACGTGGCGTGAGAAGGACGTAGGTAAGGCTCTTGGAGCGTGTACCATAAGTTCCTTAAATAGGAAAACGTGAACCGACCAAACCCATTCTGAGAAGGTGCTGAGGATATCCCTGACTCTGCATTAATGAAGCTGATTGCTTGGGCTGCTGTTTCTTTTTTGGTCAGAATAAAAGAGGAATGTTGGTAGGAGCTGGAGAAGAGCCAGTGACTGATTTCACAAAGACTTTCTTACATGGTAGAAGGAGTTGAAAACTCTGGTTTCCGTCTCCAGCGTTGTGCCAGGTCACTTGTTTTTTGGGGCAGTGGTAGAAATTGCGTTGGTGAGAAAGGCATCAATGTAAGACCTGCATTCAACATAACAACTCTTAGTGTCCCCATAGTGGATCAAAACCACTATGTCCACGTGGCAGAAGCTGTTCATTTATATACTGGTATGTCTAATCAAAAAATAGTTGTGTACCCATGCTCGATGCGGAGCACGCTGCCGTTGCAGGACAGTCTGCCAGGATGCAGGGGTGGTGGTAACAGTTGTGGGCAAGCTCAGACGTGAACTGCATCCCCCAGATCTCAAGAGACTAATTATCTAGTATTTATCATAATGTTGCGTATTTGAGCAAAAATCGGTGTGTATTTCTTCTTCCATTCCTGGTGTTTTTTCTCACTGTATTGAAACATTGGTTTGGAAGCAACAGTATGGGGTGTGGGGGAGAGATTGTCATCATTTCTTAAAGCTAACAAAAGAAATTGCACTCTAGTATTTTGGAAATTTCTTTTATTTTTTTTAATTTCATACTCAAGCCCAGAATTCGGACACAAACTTTGCCATGCCTCCTTGAGAAAGTATGGAGTATTTTGATGTTTTCTCCGTAAAGCTATGGCTTGACTTAAGCCTTCTAAAGAGCTTATAGAAGTTGGGAGACCCCTGACTATGGAAAATAAGCTAGGTGGATTTTTGATCAATGTTCTTAGAAGCTCTCCTGCTAAATGACATCAAATCTGCATTATTAACCGTGATGTGCACATCTAATGTGACCAAAACTTGAGAAACTGAGCAGACTTTGAAGTGCTCAGTTGTAATGCTTTTAACTCATAAACCTCTTTAGACCTGATATGGAGTGGGTATGTCACCTTGTTAAGAAGGAAGGGTTGATCCAACAGGGTAGATGAAGAAAAGAAATAACAGGAAAAAGGCTCATTTTTCAGTATGGTGTTTTCAGTTATCTAGAAGCTGAAGGTTGAGCAGGCTGTGGTGAGAGGCAGGAATGATTGGATTGGGGAGGAGGAACAGCCTAAGCTGTCTCTGCTCCACCAGAGAACTTACCCTGTGTCGATACTTAAGACTTCTCACTTTAATTGGAATTTCTTCCCGTGACTTTGTGGACTGCTTCGACATCTTCACCTTTCCCATAGCTGTTGAAGAGGTGATTGTTGGGTTTTCTGTTTGTTTGTTCCGGTTGTTGACTTGGGAAATACTTGGTCTTACATTTGTGAATGGCCTTGGGTAGAGCCCATATTAATAGGACAGATAACGGGTAAATGAGTTTCCTAGGTGTGGCGAAAATGAGGATGACATGGCTGGGTCATGGTTGTTTTGGAGGAAGGAAGAAAGATATGGATGTGGTCTGGACAGCCGGGAAAAGAGGAGATTTGGAGAGGAAGCAAGGGGCAGGATGCTGTGGTTGAGAAGGTGGAGTGGAAAGACCCTCAGAAAAAATTATTGAGAGCTTGACCTTATTGTTACATTTTAGACTTGTGGCAGCTGCATGATTGCAGTCGTTCAAAGTACAGCAGGGAAGTCCTACCTGCCGTGTTTTTATGTAGAATATGCGTAAGGTGAGGGCAGTTCATCTCAGCCAAATGCCGCAAATCTCTGTGGCTCACAGAGAGGGTACGGGCTTTGCAAGTGGTGACCTAATCCACTTCAGAAATAGAAATAAATAAATAGATTTACTGGATGTATGTTTTGAGTGGATCGTCACAACGGATCACAGTTACTTTGCTCCTTTTTTTTTTAAGAGACTAATGAGGCCAGTTTTACAATTTTTGCAACCTTGTGAATCAAGTCGCTTGATGGGATCTGTTTGCTGCTTTGCAGTCGCAGAACTGCAAGAAGAAAGCCGTATGTGAATTTGAGTATCTGATGGGTTGGATTTTGTTCAGAGGAGAAGCTGTGCTACATGTAGGCATTATGCTTGTCCAGATGTTCAGAAGGTGGTAGCAGATGTTCCATGTAACTTCAGGTGTGTTTGGTCTGACTACAGCAGTGTTATGTTCTAGAGCAAGATTTTTTTTTGGGGGGGGGGGAGAGGGAGGAGGGGGATAATTAAATTGATGTAGTTTATGCCAAATTAATCTGATATACATCTTGTAGAATTTATTTTTGGAGCAGGGAAATGAGTAGATCCTAATCTCCTTGGTGGTCAGTGAGATGGTTGTTGGAGTGCCATGTGGGGAACGGCTGTGCTGAAGAAGTTGAATTATGAGGTTGGAGCAGAAGCAGGTAAAAGGGAGGCAACTGGCAGCTGGGGACGGGCTGCTTGTAAGACCTCCTGAGGCTTTGGGGTGCCTCTGCAGTTAATGTTTATATTAAGGACCTTGGAGGACGAACAGGTAGATCTGGGGAGACCTTATTGTGGCCTTTCAGTACTTAAAGGGGACTTGTAAGAAAGATGGGGACAAATTTTTGGCAGGGCCTGTTGCGAGAGGATGAGGGGTAATGGCTTTAAACTAAAAGAGGGAAGGTTTAGGCTAGATAGAAGGAAGACATTTTTTTATGCTGAGGGTGGTAAGCCCCTGGCCCAGGTTGCCCAGAGAGGTGGTAGATGCCCCATCCCTGGAACTGTTCAAGGTCAGGTTGGACGGGGCTCTGAGCAACCTGGTCTAGTTGGAGATGTCCACGAGGATGGACTAGATGGCCTTTAAAGGTCCCTTCCAACCCCAAACATTCTATGATTCCATAGAATTTGTTGAACAAACAGAGTAGGAAATCGTGGAAAATTGTGAATATTTTACAGGAGGACCTAGGTGATCTTGAAGATGAAGTAGGAATGGGATGAAGCAACTGAAAAAGCAGGATGTATGTGTTTGGTCACAAGAGGACTGTGGATGACCAAGATGACACGGTTGTGTAGGGGATTTATGTTAACCTGCAGTACCAGTCAGGGTTGCATTAATACTCCCTGTCAGAAATAACCCAGCTGGAGAAGAGTGTGTTGTTTCGTTTATCAGGGATAAACTGGAATGAGTGAGGGAAGAATGACCAGAGAAATGGAAAGATGATCTCTTTGAGGAGAAATTAAAAAACCTTTATGAGTTTAGCTTGGCAAAGGCCTGGTAAATGACGGTGGGTCTCCTTCAGTACTGAAGCAGACGCAGTATTACGGTGAGGGTTGTGGCACTTTTTTTTCCACCAGAAACTAAATCTGCAAGAAAAGAAGTGCTTCCCATACTTGCAGGGATTGCCCTGGGTAGTTCCTCAGCATCAGATGGTTTTTTGTAGCCTGAATTTTCAGGGCTGGGCTCAAATTACAGGGGATGAGCAAAACCCATGCAGCTCCTGGTGCCTTCCTTCTGGATGTGCTTGTCCTTAAAGAATGAGAGTGGATACAAAGGACACTCTGTTTATAGAAAAGAGCTTTTCAAATTTAGGGGCAACAATGATGCAAGGACACACTGAAATAGATTTACATGGGAAATTAGAGGACAGTCTGTAATCACCAGAGGAGTGAATTCTGGAAGGGGTTTGCAGCAGAAGTAATGAACAAAAGACACAAACGGGTTTTGAGATGGAGCTTATTTGTTTTTTTGGCAAGGACAGACCAGTGCACAATAACATGTGCAAGAATTCAAAGTACTTCCTGCCCCTCTTGGGCATAATTGTCCATCCACTGGTAACCAGAGATGTTTGATACTTTTTTTTGTTTGTTTGTTTGTTTTGGTCTTTTTTGACTTGACCACCCAAAATCCACGGAGGTAGCTAGGAACTTGAATAAAGTACAAAATGTAAACTGAGGACCGCTGAATTTTCTTGCACCTTTGTGCTTTTGTTCTCCCCCCTCTTTTTCTTCTTTTGTCACCGTTTATTTGTCCAATAAGAATTTTTCAATGAGTCGTGACGTATCCTGTTTACGCACCACCTACACTGGGTTATTTAAAAGCAATTTTATTGCTGCCTTTTCTTTTTCTTCTTCCTTCCCCCTCTTAAATCAATGCTTTATGATTTATTGGCTAAAACTTGCCAGAAGCTAGTAGGACCACATGCTGCACTGGTAATTTCCCAGCAGAAAAATAGCAAGGAAGAAAGACAGCAGCCATATCTTTGCTATTTTTCTCTTCCCCCGCCCTCCCCCCCTCTTTTTTTTTTTTTCCCCACCCCTGCATGTTCGTGTTTTAATTTAGAAAACAAGAGGATTGAAAATCAACAAAAATTCCCTTGGCCCCATAAAGCGCAGTTTTCTCCCTCTTCCAAACCAAGGGTGATTAATGCAGTCCTTAGGTACTAGCGAGGACAGACTTTGTTTTATATGGAAATTTTCCCTCTGGATTTTGTAGAAGCAAAGGGATGTAGGATGTTGTGATGAAAGCATGTTGAGGGAATGGAGCTCCGGGCAGGGATCGCTGGGAGCGCAGACAAAGAGATGAGTGAGTGGCCGGGTAGGAGCGAGAGCCTGCACCCCGAGGGCAAAACAGCCTGGGGAGGAGGAGGAGGAGAGGCTAGGGAGGAAGAAAAGCTAGGGTGTGGCTCCATGGTCTGCTTCAGTCAGTGTGTGATCCGCTGCCACACAAGGCGAGAATCCTGCCCTCTCCTCCTTCCCACCCACACTTGCTCACCTGGCCTTGATGGTCCTGCAGCCCCCAGGGGACCTAGACCAGTTTGGGGTGAGGAGGAGAACGAGCATGGGTGCAAACTGGGGGCCAAGACATGGCTGAGAGAAAGAAGGAAAGGACAACTGGAGAAAAAGGCAGAGTCTGTCTCAGGTAGGATGGAAACTGAGGCTCAAGCTGATGTCTTCTGGCACAGAGGAAGGCTCCCGCCACCCTGTTCTTCTTCCATGTGGGCACCAATGATGCTGCTGGGGCAACCTGGAGAACATCAAAAGTGACTGCAGAGCTCTGGGGGCGATGGGCATGAGAGCCCAGGTGGTGGTCTGCTCAATCCTCCTGGTGTGGGGAAAGGGTGCGAGGAGGAGGTGGCCCTCTGAAGTGTCTGATGCTAGTGCACGTGGCATGGGAATAAACACAAGGAACTGGAGATCTATGTGCAGTTGCAGGGCTCTGATCTTGTTGGCATCACAGAGAGGTGGTGGGACAGCTCACGTGCCTGAGGTGTTGTGATGTGTGTCCACAGGCTCCTTAGGAAGGACAGGCCAGGAAGACAAGGAGGGGGAGTTGTCCTTGATGTGAGGCAGCAGCTGGATGCCTGGAGCTCTGCCTGGGGATGGGTGAGCAGCCACCTATGGGTGGGGATTAAAGAGCAGACCAGTGTGGGTGACGTTGTAGTGGGTGTCTGCTATAGGCCACCTGACCAGGAGGAACAAGTGGATGAGGCTGCCTACAGACAGCTGGAAGCAGCCTCACGTTCACAGACCTTGGTCCTCACAGGGAACTTCAGCCACCCTGATATGTGCTGGTAGGACAACTCATCAGGGCATAAACAGTCCAGAAGGTTCCTGGACGGCATTGATAACAAATTCCTGGCCCATGTGATAGGGGAGCCAACAAGGAGAGGTGCTCTGCCAGACCTCATATTCACCAACAAGGAAGAGCTTTTAGGGATGTGAAGGTCAAAGGCAGCCTTGGCTGCAGTGACCACGAGGTGGTGGAGTTCAGGGTCCTGAGGACAATAATCAAGATCACAACCCTGGACTTCAGGAGAGTGGACTTTGGCCTCTTTAGGGATCTGCTTGAAGCAGTGCCATGGGATAAGGCCCTGAAGGGAAGAGAAGTCCAAGAAAGGAGGTTGATGCTAAAGGGCCCCCTCCTTCAGGCTCAAGAGCAGTCCATCCCAACAAACAGCAAGTCATACAAAAATGCCATGATGTCTACATGGATGGACAAGGAGCTCTTGGCAAATCTCAAACTTAAAAGGGAGTGTGCAGAAGGTGGAAACAGGGACAAGTAACCTGGGAGGAATATGGAGGCACTATCCGAGTACGCAGGGATGATGTAGGAAAGACAAAGACTACCTGGAATTGAATCTGGTGGAGGATGTCAGAGGCATCTTGGAGCTGGCTCTGTCTGACATGGGGACAGCTTCTGGTGTCTTCTCCCAGAGGCCACCCCTGCAGACCCCCACTACCAAAACCTTGCCACGTAAAGCCAATACAGTGGGTCAGATGAAAATATATGGAAACTGAAATTCTTGAAATTACAGCTGAGGTCATAATGAGAGAAGAGGTACAGACAGAGAAAATTCAGAGTTAAGCTTACTTGATGCAACATTGTCTGAGATCTGTGATGCTAGTGTTTTTTTCCATTGCAATTCCATTTTTTTTCCTAGAACTGTCAAGTTTCTGGGTCTGCACTGACACTTTAACCAGAGAGTTTTCCCTGTATGCAAAAATGTATTTTGTGTTTATTGAACATCTTAAAATAGGCAACTAGAACCAAGGAAGTAAAAATACCTTTGCTGGGCTTGAGTATGGCAGTGTAAGGTAAAACTTCTACGTTAGGACTGGACTTGGCACCTATTCTGTCACTGAAACTTGAACACACTGTTTTTAGGGTATCCGTTAGGTTCTAGATTTTTCTTCTTCAAATCAATAATCTTGAGTTTCTGGTGTAGGGTTTTTTCTCATCTGTAAACTGAACATGCTAATGCAACGGTGCCTATTCATTTGCAGAGAGGCTGGGGAGCAGTAGAGTTTAGTTATTGCAATGACGGCAAAAGAAATTCTCTGCTCGCCGCTTCTCCTCGCACTGGTAAAATTTTGTGGAGCAGCATTCTAACCTGGATGTTTGAAACAAACCAAGTCAAAAACAATCCTCCAGGCACCTGGATGTTGGCGGCGGTGTGTCCCCGGGGACGGTGGCGGAGGCGGGGAAGGGGCGCAGAGGGCTGCGGAGGTGAAGGTGTTGAGACCAGCAGAGCTGCCGCAACCAGCACATCACGCCGCTGCAGCTGGAGCACCACGCGGAAGGGTGCAGGTCGCTGGCATTTATCCCAGGGAGGCAGCAAGTGAAAGCTGATGTGAAGTTAAAGGTTAACTTTAAGTAGTAATTCGCCACTAATTTTTTTTTTTTTTTAAGAGCGAAAGCATCCTGCTAATCTCTAACTGCCTGCCATCCGTTGGCTGCAGAAGTATCAGCCGCCCCTGCGGCTCTGCCTAAAGCAGAAAAATCACAGCTCGCAAAAGGCTGGATTTGGGAAGAAGTGGGGCTTTGGGGCACCACTGGCGGGGAAATTTTTGGTTTGAATATGTAAAAGACAAGCGCTCTTTAAAACATTTGCATTCTGAAAATATGATTTCTGTTCCCCTCTAACTGTTTCACTCTGAGTCCTTAGTAATTTATTTTTTGTTTAATTTAGAGGTCGTTAGGCTTATGAATCTTTTCCTCTTTCATAGCCCTGATCCCATGCCTTAGGGTTGGTGCAGCCCCATGTTTTTAGCAGAAGCTACATGATGATCGTATCAAGGAGGACCCTCGTAGTCTGGGGGGAATCTCCTCAGTAGATGTGAACTTCATCAACGTCACTGAACGCTCTATAACGACAAAGGGACTCTAAAACCAACGTGAAGTTTCTTTGCTCATGCTGAAGCCAGTTCCCTTTCCGCTTGCGCATCGGGAGGAAGGGAAAGCGAAGAGTTTTGTGCCCCGAGTTCGTCTTTCAGTGGTGCATTGCTGGGGATCCTGCCCTCGCTGCTCGCCGGCTTTGCCTGGGTGAGGAGTTTTGGGGCAAGGGCTGCATGCGAGAAGGTGGGAGCTCGCTCTGACTCTGATCCCAGGCGCTTTGCACCGCCGGCAGCTGGAAGAAAACACGCTCGTGAACGGATCAAATTTGAGGCCGAGTTGTGTAGTCAACCCTTGCAATGAAGCAGAAAGGTTTAACGGTGCCGCCTCTATGCCGACCCTTTCCAGAGCAAGACTGCGTGTTAACTATAAATTTCTTGATTTTCAAACACCTCTGTGGCCACAGGCTTGGGTTTAATAGACGAACTTTTTTGAAGCGGTATGTTTTTTCAGCCTTCACTCTACTTCAGTGAGTATTTTAAATTTTTTTTCCCCCCTTCTGAAGAAGCTAATAAGTAAAAATGGGGATAAAATCAAGTATTCTGAAGCGGCTGAGCTTCTGAGCATTTTTGTGTGTGTGAATGTGACTTCTGGAAGAAAAGCCCAAATGAAATGTGGCAGGCAAGCTGGAATTAAAGAAAACTTGTAATAAATAACTCTTGATTGAAGTGTAGGTTATGGGAGTATATGAAAAACACAGACATTACACAACTCAAAATCATATCCTGGTAACATGCTTTAGAAATAACTGACTAATGAACGTCTCAAATTGCTGCCAGACTTCTTTGAAAAGTCATGGAAAACTAGGAGAGAGATAAAAATGTGACATCTGGAACCAAGTTACAATTCCTCATACGAAGCAGAAGAGTTGCAAAAGAAGAAGCCACTCCGTCTCCAAGCTGAAGGAGCCCACGTGGGGCTGCCCCTTTGCTCCTGACAAATACAGCAGCTCCGGGTGGAAAATGGACGAGCGGCGGCTCCTGTAATACCCCTGGGCAGGATTTCTGGCCTTGCATCTTCTCTGGGTGTTAAGGAAAGGATGAGCAGGAGCATAAAGATGCCGGTTATAATTTCCACCCCCACCCCGGCTCCCTCTGCTCAACGTTTTTGAGCTCTGCTGTATTCCTTGGTCGATTCAATGGAAAAATATAACCTGCCATTTTATTACTGGTGGCTTGGTCCTGTGTGGTCGTCTTGCAGTTCCGTGTGGTCAGCCCATATCTGTAAGATGCTGAGTTACTGGGTTAGAATCATCAATCTGTGTCGATTCACTGCTCACTTCCTTTTCTTTGAGACTATTTTGAAGAGCCCAAATCCTAGCAGAACTTCCTGGGGACCTTCCTCTGTCAAAGAACTGACTGTTTATTCCTTTCTTCTAACCACTCATTTATCCACGCAAAGGTATCCATACCTTCCTTTCTTATGCTGCGGCAGCTTAGCTTCCTTAAAATCCTTTAGTGAAGGGTGTTGCAAAACTATTTTGGAAGTCCGGGTGGCATCTGCAGGTGGTCTCCTCCTTACCCACGTGGTTGTTGGCTCCTCTGGAGAGCTCAGATGGGTTTGAAAAGCAGGAAGGGAGAAGCTGCCTTGACTTTTCCCGAGTACAGAAGTAACGCTGCTTAAAGACGATGGTTTGCCTTGTTCTTACTGATTTGTCCTTGTGACTCATCGTTCTTCATTTTGTCTGTTTACTCCCTAACTTCTCGTCTCTTCCACGAGACGATCTGAACTCGAAGGCTTGGGCTGGTTTTTTTTGTCCCCCCCCCCTGCAGACCATGGTGTCAGCTGTGGGAATCCTTCCAGCTTCTTCCCTGGCGTCTGCAGATGCAATAAATTCATTTAGCCTTATCCTCGCCGAGTCTTGCTTTTCATTCCCATATCGTGCGTACGCACTCACTGGCAGGCTTCCTGCTCTTGTGGAGCCTGAAGAAGATAACCGCTAGTTTTGATGCCTCTTGTTAGCCTTCCCCTAAACTTCTTTTGCCCTGCGTTAGCATAGTTTTGATCCTCGCTGAGTAACGAGGGAGGTGGGGGGAGCTCACTGCTCCTCTGCCGTAGCTTGCGCATCCCCAGGCAGCTGGGCATGGAACCCATGAAATATCGGGCAATTTGGGCGTTATCTTAGCTCCAGCCCAAGCACACACAGCAGTAAAAATTCAGGTTTTTAACGTGTGCTGGTTGCCAGGGGGCCTTTGGGGGCAGTGGGAGGAAGAGGTGAGCCCCAGACTGTCTCTTTGCTGCCTTAGAATCGAAACTAAATCAGCTTTGACAAGGCAGGATCTGGGGAGAAAAATGTTTCTCACTAGGCTGCAAGGGCAAAGGTGCTTTCAGCTTGTGGTTGTGCTGAGTCTGCTTTAAACACTCAGGAGTCCTGTTTTAACACTGCCAAAAAAGTTAAATTTACCACTGCATATTAAAACCTGGTTAGAAAAAAATGCCATAAAAGAGAATAAAACTGCCCTGCACATTAATTTCTTCTTGTAGCTCTTATTTGAAGATTTGTCAATGCTTTGGAGAACTTACAGTCCTGCTCAGTTCCTTGCAGAGGGAGCATTCCTATTTCTCATTTTCCCATTCCCATTTACATTTCATGGCTCAGTGCACTGCTGTTCTTTGCTGAAATTAGGGGGGCTTCTCCAGCATTTGGGGAAGAGCTGAAATACTCTTGAGTTTGTATGAATTGCATTTGGATGCACGTGTGGCTCCTACAATACAGCCTCTTCCACCCATTTCTCTCTTTCCTGGGGAAACCTTTTCTCCTCTAAATTTAGAGTTGCAACGCGTCTCAAATCATGTGTCTGAGGCTTTTGATGTGTTTGGCAATTTTTGCAGTTTCCTCCTTCAAGAGCCTAATTTTTCATTCCCCCCCACCCCAAACCTTTTCAGATTTGTCATAGCTTTGCATTTTACTATAAATGATGTTTTCTATTACCTGCAGTGGCTTTGACAGTTCCTTGATGGATGTTACGGAGTGGAGCATCACAGAGATGCTGCATGAAACAGCAAGAGTATAGAAAATGAAGTTGGCCCTTGATTTTATTTTATTTTTTTTGTCAGATTTAGGGGCTTCTGTCCCTGGTTTCTACCCTGGTTGCCAGCACTGAGGTCTGCAGGACTTTGGTCCATCTGTGTGGGCACGCGCTCTGTTAAAAGCTGTGTTTGACCATGTAGGCGTACCCTCTGGTACAACTTCTCACCGCGTCTGATCTATTGAGCCCCCTGACCTCCTTTAACTGTAGCGGAATAAATGATGTAGTTAAATTACCTGATTTGACAATCCATAATTAATTGCTTGCTAGTTTATTCTTAAGCTAGTTAGGAGCAGAGGAGTAATTTTGCATGGGTTTATTAACGACAGAAGAGTTTCAGCTCCTAGAGGGCTCAGGGCTGGAGGGCTAGTGTCTACTCCAGCTCTGCTCCTGCTTAGGCACCAGGTAACGTGCATCCTGCGGAGGATGGGTCCTCCTGGGCTCCGGAGGAATGCCGACGAGTCGAGACACCTGTGAAGGGGAGCAGAGGTTTGACAGCTGTTCAAACTGGGACCATACATCTGCATAAAAAACTTCACATACCGAGTAAATGACGCTGCTCCTGCAAAGCGGTGTCGGTAGTAAGTGTGGCTCTTCTCAGGGGAGGGGAAAAAAATCGGATTTCATAAAGGGTGCAGAAATAGGAAGAGAAAGAGTCTTTGCACCATTTCTAGTTATCAAGAAGTTTCTATAAGGGTGTCAGCACACGTGGTTTGTGGGCTTTGAAAGTTTGGATTTCGTGTGGTCCAAAGAAGTTTTGCAAGAGAGAGGAGTGTGGGTTTGGTGGGGTAGGCTGCTCCGGGTCAGGGCTGCACTGCCTTCAGCAGTAAGGGTTTCCAGTCGGAGCGTAATGGAGTTTTCCTGCATTTTTGGGGTGATTTTGGTGCAGGGTGGAGGCTTGTTGAGGAAAGTGCTTTCCTTCTCAGGTGCCTTAATATTGAAATAAAAGCAGTGACCAAGCAGAACATCTTCAGAGCTAAGAGGAGAAAGATTTTGTTTTCCTTTTTTAGGGGAAAACAAGGAAATAAACCATGGAGGACGTGGTTTAAGAATGGATACTGTCATGGGGAATGGGTAGTTGTGGAAGTCGTTAGGGCAGTTGTGGGAAAAGATGGTAAGGAGGCTCGTAGAGCTCATGGTAATACTAGAGGAATGTGCTGGAGCTTCCTCGAAACATGAAAGTTTTCTAGGGTGAATTAGCGGGGGGGAAAGGAAAATAGAGAATAACTAACTGTTGTAACCTTTCTTCCGCCAGACGTGCCAGGTGTGCCAGATGATGCTGCCCAACCAGTGCAGTTACTGCGCTCACCAGAGGATCCACGCTCACAAGTCTCCATACTGCTGCCCGGAGTGCGGAGCCGTCTGCCGCTCAGCCTATTTCCAAACGCACGTCAAGGAGAACTGCCTGCATTACTCCCGCAAAGTCGGATTCAGGTTTGTGCAGCTCCAGAGGGTCCGAGCTGAGATGGCGAGAGGGAAGGGGAAACTTGGATTCAGATCGTTGGAAACGTGTCTTCCTTACAGCAGAAACGAAAGAGGATGTAGCCCGGGCCTGGCGTGGTTTTCTGCATGACAAAACACATTTGAAATGGGGAGTTACTGAATGGATTTAAGAGGAGGTTTCTGAGAGCAGAAATTATTTTTATGCATCTTTGAGCCAAAAAGATGCTTGTGTTGACTGCAAGTTGCAGACGGGCATCTCAGGATTGATATTTACGGCAAAAAGATTGCAGATCTTAATCTTCCAGATCTCTTTAAGGTTTGAACTTATATTTATGTCGGTTATAATGGACTGAGGGATGTGTGCCTTCACAGAAGGGCATAGATTATTTTCTTGCACGCCCCTACAAGTCTCCAAACACTTCTCATGAACTGAGACAGATGGAGGAAGGCTCCCAAGGTTTTGGATACGGTGGTGTGTATGTGCGTACGTTGTCTTTTCTCCAACCAAATTGAGTGCTTTAATTAAAGACATTACTTTTCCCTACAAGCCTTTCCTCCTTGGCGTGTTTACATCACCTCAGCTGCAGCACAGAGCTTAAGACGCAGATGATTTGCTTGGGAGATGAGCGGGGACTAGGTCAGCTTTTAAGATTCCTTAAAGTTCTGGGTTTTCTCCAATTGCCATTAAATACTTTGAAATTTAAAATGAATAGAGCAATTTCTGCCCTTGGAGCTGTTCTTTTAAGATGTCTGCAAATTGAGAAAGCCTCACTGTTCTGAGATCACACTTAGGTTTTCAAGGGCTTTTTCTTTCAACCGTGAAGACAAGAGACACATAACAAACCAATTCTGAATTTAATTATATTCAGATAAGGCTTTTTTATGTGGGATCTGATTTGAGGGGCAGAGCCCACAACAAAGAATTGATTCGATTGCATATTAAATGGCTGTGGTAGTTGGGCTGATTGAAAATGAGTTAATCTGAGAGAAGGAGGAAAGCTGGGAGGAAAAAACCCACTTTTCCCTGAGATGGAAAAATGGGGATGGAGTAGATGGTGTAAAACTAGCCACGGGTTTGGTGCAGTTCTTTGGACTTCGCTGGCACCTGAGAATCCCAAGTGCAGGCGCAGTTTCATCGCGCGGAGCTGCTTGTGCAGCATCCCCATCCCGTCGATGCCTCCATCGATAACATGTCACGGGGTTACGCTGGCCGGAGCCGTGTTACAGAGGAAGCTCAGCCTTTTAGCGGTGATCCAGCGCAAGTCCTGTCTCCTCTGTTTCCAATGGATGGGCTCACAGTGTGCAGCAGAGCTGGGTCCTCACTCTTAAGTGTATGACCTGGCATTTTTAAAAAAACATTATTCATTCCAGATGTATTACAGTAATATCTTTATGATGCCTTAATCCTTGTCAGCAATGAGAGCTTCCATCAGTCTACAGATGTCGTCAGCAAATACCTGCTTTCTGTGCCAGGGACATTAATGAAGATCTAAACGAAGACAGAGCTCAGGAAGGATACTTAGGGATTTTTTAGCTTTACCCAGCTTCTCTAGAAGCTAAATTTCTTGAAATTCTCCTCTAATTCTCATCTGCTGGAGCTCATACATGAAAACTGAGTCCACCAGACAGGTGAACTTCTGGCTGTGCCATCCTTGTTATCCAGCCTGTCTCTGCAGCGGGGTTCATGTCATTGTCTCGTTGAAAACAAAAGAAATAAGTTTTTGTTGCAGAGCCCTATCCAGATAATCCGTGGCATCTGCCCTGTGGTCACGTAGCGACTTTACTTCTTTCCTTTCACTTTTATTACTCGCAGGTGAAAAGCCAAGGAGTTTTTTTAAATCCTTCCTGAGATCAGCTCGACTTTTGCTGCTTCTTACTATATCCCTGTTTTTCTAGAATTTCTGATGCAGAAGTTTGGTTTTGCTTTTGTGATCAGTCCTTATTCTGTCTCCTTTTCCGCTAATATCCCGATGCATTCAACCGAGTTTGGAGTAAGATTGGTTTATTTGGGTTTCAGTCTTGGCTAGTGATTACACTGAAAATGAGGAAGGTCTCCTGCAGTCTAAAATTGGAATCAGCCAGCCTGTCCTAAGTGCTCCTTTCCGCTTGGCTCCGAGTGTCACCTCCCCACCTTTTCCAAGCACGTTCCAGCTGTCCCCGCTGATGTGGGACCCGTTTTCCTGCTCGGTGCCATCTGGAGAGTGAGGCAAAGGGAATGTTCAGAGGGTTAAGACAACATCTTGGAGCTTTATCTTCTCTCACAGGGTACTTTCCAAGACTTTTACGCCACCCCTCCTTGCCCTGAGGCTATCTGAGAGTCTTCTCTTGCAAATTATTCCCCCGTGCTGGGGAGATGATAGCAGAATTTGCAATTTGCAGAAATTACACGGCAAGCCTCTGACATCCTCCATCCACTTTGTTCTGCTAATTAGTTTACTTTATCAAACTTGGTCCTTCTGGCACTGGGATTCTTGATTACAAAGTGGCTGTTGTTTAAACTTCCATTTACTGTAAATTAAATTAACTTGTGATCGTTTGACCCTGAGTTAGTGCTTATTTCATCCCTAATTCTGTATGAAGTACTTACCGAAACCAAACATAATGCAGAACCATCTCTCATTAGTGTGAGTGTTTGTGGAAGAAGCCCATCAGATATTCCTGGATGTACCAGCCAGACCTTACTGTCAGGATTAACGTTTGTTCTTCCATTTATACTTGGGGAATTTATTTTTCCATAACAACATGGTACCTGGTGTTACTATACTAGAAAGTCTCTCTCTTCCCATCTCACCTGAAGGAGGATGAGGCTTGAAGGCAGAGCTACCCGAGCAGAATGTTTTCATGCTTCCCCAAAGATGCCACCAGCTGTTGTCACCGCTTCACCTCTCTAAATTTCAGAAAACAGCATTTCTGTGTGTATTTTGGGGAGAGAGGGTTTGTCTCCTTCAGGCTGGCTTCTGCCTAACAATCTTTTGAAGTGTAACTTCAAAGCGCGGGCTTGCTTCCTAACCGCTGTCGGGAGGCTTGTTTGGAGGGAAGGATAATCTAGCGGATTGTTTGTTTTTGATAGGGGCTTGGAGCTCTTCCAGTTGCTCGATAGCTGGGGTCCATCTGCGGTGGCAGCGTCCGTAACACAAACCCTACTAGCGCTGCGGGCAAACGGCAGGCCTCAGAAAGAAGGAAAAAGATATTTTTAAGGCGGCTTAACTCCAGGCTCACCGGAGGAAGTTATCCCTTCTGTGTCTCTTGCATCCTGCTGACACAAGCGTTGACCCCCCGGTTTGCCCAGCTGAGCTCCCACTCTGTAACGGTCCATACATGCAGCGCTGGCTGCAGCGGAGATCCTCCATTAGTCATTTTGATTGAATCTTCTTAGGAGGGGCTCTTCTGGTCCCAGATCAGCGTGGGTGCTCCTGCGGGGATGGCAGAACCCCACGGCTGGTGTGGCCGAGGCAGGCGAGTGCAGGTGTCTGCATCCTCACCTGCCCTGGTAGCGTTGGTGTGTGGCTCCCCTTGGAGCACGGCAGGTGGCGGGGGCTTGGGAGGGTCATTAAAGGTGACTACAGTAAGGCTGCTGGTTGTTGCCATCCTGGGGGAGCCCTGGGCAAGGCCTGTCGCAGGTGTGCACTGGAAGGAGAGCAGACTGGGACCGCTGGGGAGACCCTGGCTCTCCTCCTGCCCTGAGTCTGTGTTCAGTTGCTGAGAAGAATCCTTTGGCTCCATGTGTAACCCCCGGTTCTTCCTCTCTCTCTTCCCGGAGCTTTCCCCCAGCTCCCAGACAAGCACTTTCCAGGCAACACCTGTGTCTTAATGATTTTAATGAGTGTAATCAGTTCCTTGGGTGCTTCTGTTGCTGTTTTCAGTATCTTTGCTGTTGCAGTCATTATTTTCTAGTGCGTGGTGGGGAGCATGAGAAGCAATTGTACAGGGTTACTGAAGATTTCCTAGCTGAATATTGTTTTTCTCTTTATTTTGTACTGGGGACTTAACTGGCATTTCAGCTGCTTATTGCTACCTGGAGATCCCATCAGATGCTTTTACTTTAGTTCTTCACTGGCACCTATGGCGGAATTGGCTTTCACAGATACAGGGCTGGCATTTTGCTGAACCACCTTTATTCTTTCTGGGTTGTTTTAGTCTTTGAAGGCTTCTTTTATAGATCTTGTTTGCTTGTCGCTAACATCTAGTTGGGAGGTCTGCCCAGCTTGTGAGTTTCTGCATCATATCCCTCCTTGGCTCCTCCACGTTGCTGTTCAAGAGACTAAAGGAGGACTCACCGTAGGCTGGTGCTTGCCTCCACCTGCTCCACTTTGTGTGTGTGTTGGGAGCAACACTGTGGCTGTAACTCAGCTCTTTCTTGGTGCATCCCCCAGGTGCATCCATTGTGGAGTTGTCTTCATGACCCTCGCCATGCTGAAAGTGCACATCCACGAGAAACACTGCGAAGTCTTCCACAAGTGTTCTTTTTGCCCGATGGCCTTCAAGTCGGCCGACAGCACCACGGCTCACATGACCAGCCAGCACCCCGCAGAGCCTCACAAGACTACTCAGTAAGTGGTTTGGGTTTATCTTTTCTTCTTTGATGGGTAGCTCCAGGATTCCCGCTTTCCCTGCCAGTTGTTTTCTGGTTTTGGTTTCTGTCCTCACATGAGAAGATTTGTTGTTTTGTCTGCCAGCGGGCGTCCGTTCCTAGCCACAGCGTGCTCTCCTTGGAATGAACGTGGTCTCCTGGGTAGGAGGAGAAGAGTTTGGGCAGGGAAGACCTGAACATCCATAAAAGATTCTTAATGGTCACCCCTTTGTCCAGCAGGACCCACAGTGGCACCTCTTGGTAGATGGCTCCAGGGCAACTGCTGCATCTGGCACTCGAAAGGAGGAGGAGAGTTGCGCCATGCAGCATTGCCCCCCAGAATCACTAGAGAGAAACCTGGATTTTCCACTTGGTAGCTTTCTTCTCCGAGCCTTGAGCTACTGCCGAACATGTGTGCTTTAAGGGAGGAACTATGGAAAGGTGGGACCGAAAGTCACGTGTAGCTGGTACACTGTGAGTTTGCTCCCATCTGTCTGCACTTACTGACACACACGCACACACACACACGTAGGTAGTTATGCATATGTACAGAAGTAAACTTATTTTTAGAAAGCTGTGGTATGTGCCTGAGGCATTTTGTTGTTCTTCCCAGTTGAGTTAATGGTTCAGTTGTCCACGTGGGTGTGTGTTGACAATACATTGAGAGCACAGCCTTCCCCAGGAGCCCGTCCCCTTCTGCAGTTGCTGAGGTAACTTTTTCCACTGTCTTCTTAAGATAACTAATGAAAAGAGACTGAGTTTACTTTTTTTTAATTGTTCCAGGGTGATCTACAAATGCTCTTGCGAGACTGTCTTCAACAAGAAGAAGCTGCTCCAAGAGCACTTCCAGCAGAACACCAACAAGTTGTTAGTGGGAGTGTTTAAGTGCCCGCAGTGTCAGCTGGTGTATATGCAGAAGCAGCAGTTAATGCAGCACGTTAAGGTAGGTAGCTCCTGCCGCTTACTGACACGAGGTCCTATATTTCGAGTTCACAGAGAGTTTACGTCAACTGCGTGAGGAAATTGGTTGAAGAAGTGGAAGGTTCTTGAGCAACGCAGTAGCAGAAAAGTAGAGTACAATGATTTACAGTATTATCTGGCAGCATCAGCGCTCTGTTATACATATGAAGAGGCAGTTATCGTCCTTTTTGGTGGCGGTTTCTAGCGGGATGCGTGTGAGGACTTGCAGATCTGATTATCCCATGAGAGTTTTGTGTTAATTTGTAATAATGCAGGCAGTTACTCTCATCTATATATAATTTTACCTTACAACAAAGGCTTGTTTTCTGTGGGTAAATATTTTTGATTTTCAACTGTTCTATATTAAACCCAAGGAAGTGATTAAACCAGGGCATGAGCTTTATCTTTGGTTGGGAGACAGGGAGAAGTATTCTCTGCCCACAGTGTTACTCAATTTGTATAATGAAAGCTGAATCTCCTTCTTTTGGGTGGTCACCTGGAGGGCTTTGGCCTTTTGAGCTGTGGCAGAGAGAGGCTGCGTGGCGTTTAACGCCCCGCTTCCCTGGCCGCTCCGCTCGCCTGCAGAGCCGCACCAGAGTGCAGAGGCAGAAGTGACTGCCCTGAAGGTACCAGCCTTCAGGAGGTGGGACCCCCCCACCTTGTGTGCGCCCCCGCTGGCACCACTCTGACTGCTCCAGAAGGTGGTCTGAAATGGATAGTTGCGCGCAACCCCAAAACTCGGTGGAAATGGTGGTCTGGAGAGTGCTTCGAACCTGCCCTCCTTCAGTAACGGCTCACATTGCAGTAAGTGCTGCAATCATCTCACTACCATTCATCGCTCTGTTATACATATGAAAAGCTGGTTATTGTCCTTTTGGTGGTGGTTTCTAGCGGGATGCGTGTGAGGACTTGCGGATCTGATTATGCCGTGAGCGTGTGAGCACGGCATTTTCCTGTTGTCTTAGTCAGTGTGTTTCTATGTATGGTGTCTAACAACACTGCTGTGGAAATCCTCTCAGAACATTTCTTGATGGTGTGCTGAAGAAAGAGCTTGCGAAGTCTTATTTCCCTTTGATTAGAAAAAAAAAAGTGTCATAATTTTTTCAATCAGTGACTTTATTTTGTTTATATTTACACTTAAAAAGCAAGAAGATTTGTCAGCTCACTCCTAAAAGCAAAACCCATTCAAAATGACTTCTTTGCTCTCTTCCCCTGTGCCTTTAACTTGCAAATCTGGAAATGCTTTGCATGCAGTAATGAATTAAAATTTGAAGCCCTCCTGTGAAGTTGATGATTGCTAATCTTCCTGCATTATAGCTAACGAAATAGAGTTGAGATTAAGGCTGGGTCCTTCACAGAGGCATTCGGCCCCATGCTAAAAGCAGAGCTTGAGCCGAGGTACACAACTTTCGGCTCCTTCGCAAACCCCAGGGACCTGCCTGGAGCAGTTTGTGCGCCAGCGCCCCGACATCCCCACTACAGAACTTCTGCCTTTTAACCATGGGCTGTATTTGGCTGTTGTGTTAAAGGGTAAAGGAATTTGGCAGAAAATAAACCCCCTTGCGTTCCAGCTTGTCCTCAGGGATCAGAGGGGCTGGGGGTGGCTGGGCTTAGGTTCCGAGTGATGCCCAACTTGGCGCTATATAGGTCCAGTCGCATTCAATGTATTGAACTACCATGATTACAGACGCACAATAGCGCGATGCTTTCTCAGTCTAGTCGCGTTCAATGACCTAGCATGGCCAGATTTGAGGAGTTTGATCGCATTCAATGAGAAGTCTCACGGCTAGATGAATGAATAGTGCAGGTTATTGAGGCAACAGAATTGCAGATTCTTTTGGATTGCTGGTGATAGTACCCTGTCAGCAAGGCAGGTGCCCCTAATACAGCAGCATGAAACAACTTGAGTAACATAGTAGCATGAAAGAACTCTATACAGAGATTTCTAAGTTTCCTGAGGAAGCACTGGGTACAGCTGAGTGTTGGGATCTCACCCAAAAGGCGTCCCCACGGCGGGGAAGAGAGGCTCAGCCTGTTGACCGATCCCACAAGTCAGGCATGGTTTGTGATGGTGTCTTCCTGACTTGTCTGTGATGGTATCTTCCCTAACAGCTCTCCATTCTTAAGCCATTTTGTACTATTTTTTACCTTTCAGGTGGAGCTTGAGTGACTCTAGTCATACATACCTTCCTTACGATTAGTGTAAAATCTCCTCCTTTGCGTTTAAAGGTATAGGCTAGCAGAAATTCTGAGTGCAGACTAAGGGAGGGGCGAGCGCACCTTGGAGGCAGGTAGCTTTGAGGATGGAGGAGTGTTTTGGTATTACAATGACATTATAATGAGCAAAGTTCAACCTAAGGACTTGATTTTTACAAAAAATAAGAAACTGTTGGCGCAGGGTAACAACCATGCAGCTTATCAGTGTTCATAGTACTGTAAGTTCCCATTCCCTGCGCAGAGTTTGGCTACACTATCTTCACCCTGCCCCACTCTCCGTGCTGTTTTTTTCCCACCTTATAGTCCGCTAACTGTAAGATTGCAGGTTATGCGGCCTGGGGAACTACGGTGGAACACATTCCCTGCATATCAGCTGCGTTCCACCCTGGAAGTTTCTTCAGCGCTGCTCCTTTTCTTAAAACGTGAATATAACTTTAGTTTCTAAGTCGCCTCCAGTAATTATCCCACATTGGCCATCGGCAGGTCTTTGAGTTGGTAGTGGAAGGAAGCATTTTAGCTGTGGCAGGGTAGTAATGGCACTAACCCATCTCCTCTCCTGTCACATCCCTCTCCTTTTTGCAATACCGAGTTTATAGGAGGTGCCGTGTAATTTGCTTCTCCATGCAAAATAAAGAAACCGTGCGCCTTCTCATCTTTCCTGGCTTTCTGTTGTGAAAGCGTAAGAGTAGGAGTTAGAAAGTCTGGTTCCTGTTATTGATTCTGCAGAGAAGTCACTTCATTTTTCTGTGCTCCTTTATTTTCCCCCTCCAGTGGTGTAATAACAGGAGGAATGGAGTGATGGGTACTCGTGTATCTGCTCATAAAACACTTTTGATGTTTCCAGATGGGGAGAAAGGTGACCCATGTGTATTACCCTAAATACTGTCAGTGCGGCGGAGCAGCTGTCGCTGCCCGGCCGTTACGTGAGGGAGCTCCTGTGGACATCAGCGGGATCAGGTTCCGAGCTCACAGGCTGCTCAGATGAGACCTCGCGTTCTGAAGTTTGTTTGGTGTCTAACCCACAGAAAGACTTCCAAAGGCCTGGGGCCTTTGTGTGTTGAAACTTTACCCGTTATTAATTACTGTGCACAATTAAACCTCTAAATTACCCTTTTGTGTGGATGAACTGTTGTTGTTCCTAGGGGAGTTTCTTGAGGTTTCTTTGGTATGTTGCTATTTTATTTGCTTTTGCTTTCCCACAGCTCTTCGTTTCTGCATTATTTTCCTTATGTTCAATTTTCTTTGTTAAAATAACTTTTGGGGGGACTTTGGATTTTGGCCTATTGAACAACCAGAGAGCCTGGGGACATATTCCTTATAAGGCTGGTTTCTGGCTTTATGCTTGCTTTTATTTGCCAAGGGCAAAGTTTTGAACACTGTAAATGTAAATAGCAATAGGCATCGTGGAATTGAGGAAAGTAGGGTTGGAGAAAATGAGAGGTTGTCTTTTCCTGTCCCTTGAACGAGGATGAAGCACCTTTGGAGCCCCCAAGATAACAGCAAACATTTCATTCAGAGCTTACCAAAGCAGTGTGTTTTTAGAGTTTAGGCTCTTGAAATAAGGACAATTAACATTTCTCTTCCATTACATCTTCCCTGTTTAACCAGAGTTCTCAGAGCTCATCCACAATGTTAAATAGGCAGCACCAAGGAGCTGCTGTTGTCATGCAGGAAACGTAAATAGACGCTTCATGTTTCTTGGGAAAATCTTGTGCTGGGGAAAACGCTAGAGCTGGCTTCAAGGGGAAATGGGAAGATCTGCAGGAGCAAGACACCAGCATACTGTTTTGGGGGCGCAGAAGCTTAATTCATTTATTTAAATAATAAATGTTACTTCTTTATAAATAAAGGTGTATAATGTGAATGACACATACATTTTACATGTGATTCCATTATTGTTGTTACCCAGGGTGTTCATGGAGTCCCCCAAAATCCTGAGGAGCTCTCAAACTTCCGACAGAAGTCTGAGAAGGCATCAAGGCACCAGGTTCATAACCCACCAAAGGAGCTGTCGGTAGCCAATGGGACTTCCCACTCCCCTCTCCTGAGGAAGGACATGCGGGTGGAAGGACACAATCCTGAATCCAAGTCCAGACTGAGAAGAACTGGTTGGACTTGCAAGGAATGTTCACAGTGGATCCCCGATCGGGAAACCTATGTGTCCCACATGAAGAGAAATCATGGAAGGGTAAGGACTCAGATGACACGCTTGAACTAGGTAACGTGGAATTTTTAGCAAAAGAGTCTGATAGTCAATATTTGGGGCAAAAAGAAACTGAGAATCTGTTTGCCAGCTCACTGAGGAGTAAGCTCAGGGCCAGAAGAAGAGAAGTGATGTAGCCTGTTGTAAGCACACTTTCTGTCCTTGATCGTATGCTCTACAACCCGCATACCTCCTGCCCTTTGCTGTTCCTTCTGCCACTGCATCTAATGTCAGGCTTCCTCTTTAGCTCGTCTGGGTAAGTGGAGGGAAAGTTGTGTCTTCTCCCGTTGCTGGTTCAGCAGTCTGATCCGAACTATCTACACACAAAGTGACAGAAGGATGTACAGTTCCTCTACGTGATACCTTGTTTGGTAGATATCCCCACATCTGACTGGGGGAGAGGAACAGACTCATGCAGTGCGCAGAGCTATCGTTATAAGAACTGTAAATCTCAGTTTTGTTGGTCTCATCCAGCTCAAGCCTTGTGTTGCCTTGACCTACTTCTGTCAAGCTAATCCTTGCTCGCTGGCAGAACGTAGGCAAAGATGTTGTGTGCAGCCAGATTTCTTAGTACTTTGGCATCAGGACTTCTCGCTTGATACACTAAACCACCCTCCCCGAGTCCCATGGTCAGAGGCTGTGGAAATCTGGATCATCATCTTTGATTCCTTCTGGCTTGACTTGGGGAGTGCTGGATTGTCCCACTTGATAAGTATCAGGAGAAGGAGATGGGGGCAGGGTGAGAAGGCTGCATTTTCCCATTTGAATTCTGTAGAAGTAGGAAATTTGCCAAATATTTAATTTCAATACATATATATTCATTAAAATCTAAGAAGATTTAAATGGAATGCATGCGGGTTATACAAAGGAGGGTAGGAAAAGGAGGATGCTAGTTACAGGGCAGAGTTGCATAGGGGGACGTGGATATGATAAATGGATAACAGGCGGGACTATGTGATGCTCTTTAACATCTTGCCCTTTTATTGTGCTGAATTATGAGGAGAGAGGAGGTTAAGTGGACTTGTACTTCACACTGGGGTCCTGTGTGGGACTGGGATCCCTGAAGGGACCTTCCACTGAATTAATTCTGCAGAGGGTCTTGTAGGGAAATGACCCCCCAGGAGAAGCAGCTAGTGCAATTCCTATTAAAAATAAAAAAAAAATCAAGCATGTGCTTTAACTAGTCCTTGTTTTTACAAGACCAGTGTTGGTCTTATAAAACTGTTGGGCTGAGTATAACTGGGACCCCAACACCTTAGTGATCTTTATCAGTGGAAGAGGGATTTTTTGCACCTGAGAGGTAAGGACCAGATGAAGAGCATGGGAGTGTTAGAATCCAGTCAGCGCCTTCCATCGCCCTGTTACTAAAAGGTATTTCTGTTCTTCTGTTAGTCTATGAAGAGATATCCCTGTCGACAGTGTGAACGCTCATTTAATGCCTCCAACAGTCTGCGCAGACACATCCGCAATAATCACGACACAGCAAAGAAAGTTTATACTTGCTGGTACGTACTGAACGCCACTTTTCAAATTTGTTTTCAACGACAGGCTAATCCTTCAAGTTTGGAAGCCCTTTGTAATAGATCACGTCTGCTCCTATCTGCTCCAGGCTATAAGTTACTGAGGGAGAGTGAGAAGAAGAATATATTAAACGTGAGAGACTTGCTGTCTAAAATAAGTCCTTGCTTTTGACTGCACAGTGCCCTTTGGAAACTTAGGGTAAGGTTTGATTTGAGATCTGCAGGTGCAAAATGAGGATTATATTGCGCACCCTTGTGGAACAGCCAATCAAGTGTTGGGCCAATACACCAACACCACGGTTGGTGTAGTCTTGCATCACTCTTGTGCCCTCCCCATGAAAGCAGGGTACAAAAGGGGTGTGAAATCCTAACGAACCAGGGCACTAGATCCCGACGCCACTTTACACAGGCAGAAGTGACTGCACAACCTGCAGGGTAATGGAGAAGTAAGCCTGCTGGATTTGCTTGGGAAGATGCACCTTAAAGTTGGAAAATGGATTTGGAGACATCAGATGAGCTATGTAAATCAGCAGTGAAAAAAAGTCGTTGCTGGTGAATGTATTTTAACTGTGAATAGTCTCAGCTCAGGACAAAGCCCAGTGCTTACAAAACTGCCACATTCTCATCTACTGTTGCACAATAAGTCGTACGCCGAGCGACTGTGCAGACTGGCTTTCTGTCTCATTCCGAGACATCCTTCCGAAACAGAATTAAAGCACATTTGTATTGGAAGGGAAGTTCCAGTGTTGTAGGTTGGGTTTGGTTTTCTTTTTTTTTTGTTTAACTAAAATTTTGGTTTAATGCAAGTGTTTCTGAAGAGTGTGCTGTCCCTTTACTGCACTTAAGTTACTAAAAGCCTGTCTTGGAAGAGTACATTCCGCGTGCACTTTATTTCTTTAGACTGCCAAGTGAGCCACAATAGCTTTTAGGAAATGGATAAAGTATTGGCATCACCGCTGGGCCCTGATAGGAATGCATTCCTGAGGCATTTTTCAGCCATGACTTCTAAACTTTCCATTTCTTGTAACTGTGCTGACTCGGAACCTCTGGAGGAGATGAAATGTTGATTCCCAGTATGTTTCATTCTGCTTTAAGTTTGTGGGTCATGGTCTTTGGAGTTACGTGCACCTGATTTGTATAAATCTCTTCTCTCTGGATCAGTTGTTGAAAACTGAAAACTCTGAAAAAGTGGACTGTGTCAGAATCAAAGTGAACGTAAGGCCTAGCTGGGAAGAAGGATTTGTATAGAAATACCTCACCGTGCTGGCTTATTGTGTGCATTAGCTTATACAGGCCCTGGAGTGCACTTTTTCTGTAACTTTTCAGAATGACTCACGGTTGTGGATCCACAGCTTCACCCAAGGCTCCATGGTCAGGCCGTATTCACAGCAAAGAAGACCCAGCTACAGATTCAAGTGAACTGTGGTTGTGTTTAATTCTCAAGCTTCAGTTGCTCCTTCTCAAAATCTGTTGATGAAGTCTTAATCGGACATTCGTTGTCTCTCTTTAATCATTGTAGCGGCAGACTTACTGAAAACACTCTTTAAATGAAACCTCTTCCTTGAAACACTTGTCCCAGCATCTTTGTTTGCATCCAAGGTCTTCTGTCCCATCTCCTCTTTGATCTCTTTTAGTTTGTCCAGACTGCTGTTCTAAAAATCATCTCTCTGCCACTTGCAAATCCTTCCATCTCTTTGAATTCCTCCTCAGCTCCTTTCTGTGCTCTGTAAGGCATCACATCACCGCTGCTCCTTTTCTTTTCCCTTGGGTGCTGGTGTCAGGCAGTTTGTATCGGTCTCCCCTGTTTTCCCTTCGGGGGCTTTGGTGCCTTAACTTCCTCTAACCCTCTGCTCCTGGATTGCCCCGTGAAGCACGAGTAAAATTTGTCATTGATCCAATAATTGAGTATTTTTGTGACTCCAGCATGCTGCCTTGTAGGTGACCTCCCTCTGGCTTCTAACATTTCAAACTGTGGTTTCCCCTTCTCCCCCTGCCCTGCTTAGGTCTCTGCCTTCTGATAAATTCATAGGGAGAAACCAGTGATGGAGGACTTGCTTGAATACTCTCCTGCCACTAGAGTAATTCAGGTTAGAAAAGCATCTTTCTCTCCTCATGTGAAAAAAAAAATCTAAATCAGGACAAATTGCAAAATATTGTGATGTTTTGTGTATTTTCTTTCATAATTCACTTGGTTATTGTTATGGGAACTTGCTCTTATTTTCCAAGTCTTAAGTACAAACTGTCTGGAACGCTTGATTTTCAACATGTTTATTTTTTATAAATACCACTTAATAACCTCTCATCTTTCCTCCATGAGGGAGAAAAAAACCCATCCTTATTAAATATTGATTTATCATCTAAGCAGTTCCTGTTAAAAACCAGAAGTACTCAATGAGCACATCTGCATTTTCACATCATTACTGACTGTTGTTTAATTTCCATCTAGTTACTGGAAGATCAGTAGGAATCTTCTTCTCTCATTTTAAAAGATGGCTTTGTTGCCCAGGGACACTTCATCTCCTCTTTGTTGCTTTTCATCCCTACATTTCGACTGCAATTTGTGCATTTCAGAGAAGCGGGGCTGTTACTTGCCTCATTACCGTGGTCGACGTGTAGCCAATGGACCTTCCCTGTGTCACACTGGCTGACAGCAGCAGAGTACAAAGTTAATCGTGGGTTTCCCCAATTGCTAAGAGACCTCTGTGTACTTCACCGTGCTGCAGGGGGGTGGTTTGTGTGTCTGCAAGTCCTGGCACTTACTTCCAGTAGACCTCGGTCATCCGGGAGTGAAGGCTAACAGATAGCACACCCCCTTCACATCTCCTTTTGAAACGTCAGCCATGGTCTCTGGTAGCTCTTCTATCCTACAAAGATTTAATATGCATAGTTGTGCATGAATGATGCATTTGTGAGTGCTTCTGCCTAGGTTATTGTCATCAAAGTTGGAAGTTCAGCATTTTTGTAAGAATTTTAAAGTCTGTTATGATCTTGTCTTGGTAGGACAAGGGGAAACAGCCTCAAGTTGCACCAGGGGAGGTTTAGGATGGGTATTAGGGGAAATTTCTTCACCAAAAGGGTTATCAAACTTTGGAACAGGCTGCCCAGGGAAGTGGTGGAATCACCATCCCTGGAGACATTTAAAAGCCGGGCAGACGTGGTGCTGACTGACATGGGTTAGTGGTGGCTTTGGCAGTGTTGGGTTGATGGTTGGACTCTATGATCTTAAAGGACCCTTCCAACCTTGACAATTCTATGATTCTGTGATACACGTGGTCTTGTGGGTGGGATGCTGGGTGCTTGGGAGCGCTAGGTGCAGAACCCCCTTCTGCTGCAGGCCTCCTCGGTGTTAGCGAGTCATGAGCAGGGCCCTCTGTGTGTAGGTGTCTCATCTGAGAGTCGTTTTTCCCCCATGCATTTTCCATCTTGATTATTTATCTTGTGCTTGTGTAGCATCTATCACAGTGGGCCTAATCTCCGCCAGTCCCTGTATTTATTTAGTACTGTAAATAAGACGTGCCCTACTTTCATTCTCATTCATGCTTACTGTGGTAAACTAAACTATTCTAGATTTCTCTCGGGGGTAATGCTCTATTATTAAAGTGATGATTTGCTGCATATTTTGGTAATCTAATAGTGCATTACTCACCAGCGTGTCTCCAATGGTACCCATTGGTTTGGCACATAACGAAGAGCTGTTTGGATGGAAACGAGCAGCTGGGCATTTCCTCTAATAAATTTTCTTCCTTTTTGTATTTCTAAGGTACTGCACAGATGAAAATCAGACATTTCCTCAGCCGTTCATGCTGGAGAATCACATCAGCCTCATGCATGGCATCAAAAACCCAGACTTATCCCAGATGGCCAAAGCAAAAGCTCCAGAGAGAGACACAGCAGAAGTAACTGACATATTTTCATTGAAAAATAAATGTACCTGGCGAGTAGCCGTTCACTTGGGGTGTTATGTCAAGCCCTCTCGTCCACACGGCAGATTTCCTTCCCCTCCTCTCAGCTCCAGCCAGTTTGCTCCTCTCTGGCGGTGTCGGGATCAGAACCAAAAGTGCAGCCAAGCTGCAACAGCACCAGGGCAACGTGTCTTGCATTTTTCAAGATATTTTTGAACGTGTGACCCTGTGTTTTCCTCGCCTTTTTTCACTCTACTTTGTAACCAGGTCTAATTTAGGTTTGTTATTACCTTGTTTTCCCCTGCCACTCTGTTCATGAGCCTGGTACATTTTTCCTCTCCCTCCCTTGTTTTTTCTTCTAGTTACAAAAGATTTTTTTTCTGTTTTAAAATACTTATTAGATCCATTACCTATAAGAACTGCATTCCGCCTAAGTAGGATTGTGTAATGTTTTACAGCAAATGCAACCGTTCAACTAACTTTATTTCGGGTTGGTTTGGAATGGAGGCTTGGCTGATTGGGTTTCTTTGCTCCGTGTACTTTAAAAATAGACATACGTTTTTGGTATCACTGCAATTTATCGTTCGTCTATATCCTAGCATTGAGGGATCGCAGCCAAGACTGACTCCCCCTATGTATTTACGTGGTAAGGAAACCTGGGGTAACTCAAGAATTCCCTTCCCTGAGCTGGTGGCTGCTTCCCGCACGCAGAGCCGACATACCGGGGCACCCGGCTAAATGGGGGCAGATGTGGCTTCACATGGCTCCAGCTGGGTCTGCAAATACAAGCCTATAAGCTGTATGCTAAACAAAGACCACTCAATGCTGCTGGATAAGGAGATAACAAAATCACGTGAAGGGACATAGGCAAGCGAGCCATCCCCACAGGAGGAGAAGCACGCTGCGGGATTATAAGACAGAAGGGATGAGTTAAAGAGAGATGCCATGAAGAAAAAGCCTGAGTGGAGGTCAAAACGTTCAGAGTTAAATCCAAGAAGCGTTGCCTGGGATAATGACCGTCCCCGTGTCCCTGAGCTGTACCTGCTCTGGAGGCTCCTCCCTCCCACACCAAGTTCACATTCTCTTTCCCCATCACGTTTCTGCCCAGCCAACCCCTCCCAGGTCTCCCATCTCATGCCGCAGGATGGCGGTTGAGATCCTGCATGTTGGGGCGAGGTGTCTGGGTCCTGGTAGGAGAGGCAATGCAAGAGGAGTCCCTAGGCATGGCTTCCTTTAGTTTGTATCAAATACCAATGTGTATTCACCCTCAGGTGCCTTCAGATACGCGTGTGGAATTTAGCACTTAACTCTTCCATGGTCTCGAACAATAAAGTAACTTTTTAATCTTGTTTCTTTTTTTAAGGCAAGATCTCCAAAGAGGATGGCAACAGATGAGCTGGGTCAGGCAGAGACCGCTGCGGGTTCAGACGCGCCGCCAGCCAAAAAACTGAAAGCGCACTGGAAATGCGCTAAATGCGGATTCGCGACAGACATCAGTACTGAGTTTCAGGAACACATACCTCGGCACAAGACAGACAGCTCCACCTACCAGTGCTTGTTCTGCGGCTTGTGCTACACCTCTCACATCTCTCTCAACAGACACCTCTTCATTGTTCATAAAGTAAAAGATGATGATGAGGAGGAGGAGGAAGAGGAGGAGGAAGAGGAGGAGGAGGAGGAAGATGAAAGGCAGAAGTTACAAAGGGAGATGAGTGAGAACGGACATGAGGGGTATAATGGCGAGATGAACACTACAGCGGAAGAAGAAAACCTGAAATGCAAAGAGTGCAAAAGTGACTCAGCTCTTTGTGAACACAGTCAGACGTGTGGCGTGGAGGGTCCTAATAGCACCTCGCAGAACAATCACTCAAAGTCTCTTAAGACTTAAAAACAAAAAACCCCTTTTGGTTGGTCAGGGTGTTTTTGTTGGGAGGTTTTTACTCAAAATACGGGGTGGGGATGGGGTGAATCTTTGAAATATTCTGTTGATTTCTTGGGATGGACATTGCTTTCCGTTAACTTCTATTTGTAAGGGAAATTTAAAAAAAGAAAAAAACCCTGACATTGCATCCTGAGCACTAACTCTCTGCCAGCCCAGAGAGGTGAAAAGGGAAAGCAGGGCGAGAATCCTCGCTGAAGCTTGTCCAACTCCTGAGGATCAAGGAGCACTTTCTGCAGCTGCAGTTTCCATAAGATGAGCTCTCTTCCTTCAAGTGTGCACTGCCTCAGTCTCTGCCCGGAGCCCCAGGCTTGCCTTCCCTATCTCGCTTTCTTTCTCCTTCTATTTATGGCTTCTTTTTTCTCTTCCCATCCTGCCTTTGTTTTACTCATTTTAACTCATAACGCCGTCTCAGCAAAACACGCTTGTCAGGACCGTGCTGGCCGATCTGGGATCTTCTGTGTTACACGGGACAGGTTCAAGCTGTAAGTTGTGCTGAGTTTTCTTTAACTGCCCGAATAACAACCTTGTTTTCCAAAAGGCAATTTAATGAAATTTCTTGGACCTGAATCATCCCGAAAGAGAGTTCTGTAGCCCCTGCCGTCTCGGGTGAGCGCAGCTCAAGGCCATGTGTTGCGTTAAGGGGGGCCTGCTGCCCCTCAGGGACCTGGTGGCTGCCTGTCCGTGGAGCTGCGCTGCTGGAAGCCGTCCCAGGGTGGGTGCAGCCGGGCCTGGTGCTTGGTGGCTCATCTTGGCAGGGAGTTCGGGCAGAGCTGTGTTGGCACCATCCCCAGATGGGGAAACCGTCCCAGTGCTCCCGAGGGGCTGGTGCTGAGGTGCTGCGGCAGAGGCGGGTGTGCGGAGGCAGTGGCGTTCCTTGGTGCGTCTGGGCCGGCGTCCCTCGCTCTCCTCCCACAGCCGCTCGGCCTCACCTGGGGAGATGCTTCTTTCCATGCAGTCATATTGACTCCCTCTTCCCTCACTCGTTCCCCCGTCACACATGCGCTTCGTGTAATATAATTATCTTCTATACCATTATTTTTTTTTATTATTATTATTATTATTATGTTGAGCCAGAACCCTGCTCGTTATTGTTTACTATGACGATGTTTAAATAATTTAAGAACTATTTATCTTATTGCATTCGGATCGCTCACCTTCTCGTCTCGACGTGTTTTGATACGACCCGTTTGGACTCTATTTCTGGCGGGGCGTGCGTTGGCCCGGGGGCGCGTGCCCGGGCGGCCTGCCTGGAGTGAAGGATAGCGGGGGGCGCTCCCGAGCCACCACCCCTCTATTTAACCCGCAGCGGCGTTCGTGCCTTGCTATGATGTTTACTTCAAAGTATCGCAAATAAACGCATCCACGGGGGCCTGCCTGGGCGTCGTTCCTTCCTCCGGCCACCATGGCCGCGCGCCCCCCCCCCCCCCCCCCGCAAGGGGCGTGGCCGGAAGCGGCGGGGCGGCGGGCGGAAGCGGGGCCGGAAGCGGAAGCGGGGCCGGGCGGGCGGTGGTGCCGCCGCCGTCGGTGCCGGCGATGCTGTCGCTGGATTTTCTGGACGATGTGCGGCGCATGAACAAGCGGCAGGTGCCGAGCCGGGGCGGGGCAGTGGAGGGGGGTCGAGGCGGGCGGGGGGGGTCGGTCGGGCGGGGTCTGCCCTGCGCGGCCTCGGGCGGCGGGGCCTGACCGATTCCTCCCCCCCCCCCCCCCCCCCCCAAGCTGTACTACCAGGTGCTGAACTTCGGCATGATCGTCTCCTCCGCCCTCATGATCTGGAAGGGGCTGATGGTGGTGACGGGCAGCGAGAGCCCCATCGTGGTAGTGCTGAGGTAAATTCCGCCGCGGGGGGGAAGGTGAGGGGGGAGAACCCCGCCGGGCCCGGGGAACCGGTCGGGCCCGCCACGGCGGGGCTGCGGCCGCCGGTGGAGGTTTGCCAGGGGGACGGGGCAGCGGGAGGCTCCCGCCGCGTCCCCGGGCGCCGAGAGGCTCCCGTAGAACTGCTGCTGTCCTGTAGCGCGGAGGAACAATGGGGGAAGAGGAAGGAGGTAAGTGGGGCTGACAGCCCCACGAAAAACGGCGTCTCGCTCTTCGGCCTGTCTCAGCCTGTGCGTTGGAGAGGTCCTGAGGAAGGGCTTCAAAGAAACATGGCGAGAGTGCAACCCAGGTGCTTCTGGATCATACCAAACCCCCTGGAGACACTCAGGGGTGCGGGTGAAAGACTTGAAAAGGGAAGGCCTTGAAGCAGGGGGTGATGGACCCGTTGCTCGCGCACATCGTCCCAGTGTAGAAGCAATGTCTGTGGCAGAGCTCCTCTTCTCAGCCAGGCTAATGGCACTTCCTGTAGTGGAAGCCGTGGCAGCGGAACATGGCGGTGCGCTGGCACCTCCTGCCCTGCCTGTCCGCGTGTCTCATTGCTGCTACGAGAACAGTGAAGTCTGTGGCGAGTGTCAGTTAGCAAAAAGGAAGTGGAAGTCTTTGAGATGCCGGCAAATGAACTCGTATAGCAAAAAGGAGTTCCTGGACTTTTTTTAAATGGGAAGTGGCTTACTGAAGGGCCCAGTGAGCATTATTATGTGTATGTTGCATCCTTAAAAGTATCCGCTAACTCTTTTGTCACAGCTGCTTGTTTTTTTCCGGGCCTTCTAGTGACCTGTGACATGGCCAGAAAAAGGAGAGATGCAGCTGTACCCTTTTATACGCATGGCTGAAAGTAAGGGATGTCACTCTGTAGCTGGATAGGATTTAGGTGTTGCCTCTTGCTCTTGTGCAAGTGCTGTGCAGTGGTTGTCACCAGCATTACTCCCACGTCCTGGTGCCTGGGACAAATTCCTGTGGCCAGAGTTCTTGGGCAGCCATCATATGCTGGCACTGTCAGATGCCGCCTAGATATTGCATGAGGCTGTTCTGTGGCCACGGTGGCCTTTCTGTGTGTTTCTGCATCAGCGTTCATTACCGCATGCCATTTAACAGAACTCCCACAAAATAAAACCAAGTGGCATTGCCATTCCCTCCTGACAGATCTGTGAAGTCCAGGGGAGATGTTTCATGCTGTTCCTCCCAGTGAGTAAGACAGGGGCCATTAGGTCACATCCCTTCTTCAGCGATGTGATCTTCTATTCTGAATAGCAGCTTCTGCACTGTCTCGAGATAAAACACAAATATATGCGGTACTTAAAGTTCATCATTTTGTTTTGCACTGCATTATTTATCCGGAATTAAGAAGGTTAAGTATTTTGTAACAATTGCCATTTACAAGAGAGGAGAAAAATAACTTGAGTAGCGGTGCCTGAAATGAGATCGTTAAGCAAAGTGATGAATCACAATAACAAATTTTTAGCACGCCCGTCTGTCTGTTCCAGATGGGAATGCAAGAGCCTGTATGCTTTCGGTGCTTTGTTCGTGAGGATGATCTATCTACCTGTGAAAAATAAAAACAAATGACATAAAGCTTCTCACCACTGCCATGCTGCCAGTGTAGCCCTTCCAATGGAGAGCTCAGAAGTCGAGAAGATACTGCTTGTCGTGAGCCTTGTTGTTGTTAAGAAAGCAGGTGGCTTTCCCTGTCTGGTGTGCTTTTAACACCCGCTGCTGACGCTGTGCTTTTCCCAACAAATCTGAAGTGCCGGTCGTGTGGTGATGGAATGCAGTAGAGGTTAGACATGCCCGGTCTCCAAGTCCACGTGGATTTTTTAGGAGCTTTTCCTTGAGGTTATTGTCAGATTTTTCTTAAAGGACTATAAACTCTGAAACCTGCTTCCGAGTGTTTAAATATTGTTCAATTGCCCCTCTTCTCTTTTTCAGTGGAAGCATGGAGCCTGCGTTTCACAGAGGAGATCTCCTGTTCCTCACGAACCGAATTGAAGATCCAATCAGAGTGGGAGAAATCGTGGTCTTTAGGATAGAAGGAAGGGAGATTCCTATAGTCCATCGCGTCCTGAAAATTCATGAGAAGTATGTCGAGAATTTGGGGGATTGTACTGCAGCTGTTTAGCTAAATTTTTTCTCATCTCCCTGGGTAAATGAGTGGGTGGGACACCAGCAACAGATATCCAGGTGCTGTAGGAAGAGGTAACAAAGGCCCTTTCAGACAGATGAAATCTGCCCTTTTTGGTTTACTGGTAAAGGTCATCCAGCAGATTTCACAAGCTGGGGAGTCTGCTGTTGTCCTGGACTCCCCATGTCACTTAATGTCTCCTGTGCTGTCATTTTCATCCCAAGCTGCTACGTAATGGTGCTGCGTCGTCTCCTGTAGGTGTGGCTGTATTTGCCTGTGTGAAGTGACTCTCGTTTGTAGAGGCACAATTATGGAAGAAGGGTTTTTTGTATGTAGCGTGCATTATTTTAAAGCTCGTCTTTGTGCTCCTGGTTCCTGCTCTCGTGCAGAGGCAGGACTTTTCTTCTCTGTAGGAAGTGTTGCGGTGTTACACACGGAGTCTCTGTATGCACTGCACTCTCCATGTACTGTTCATTCTGGAAACGTTTAGCAGGCTGCATGTCTGAAGGAATAAAGCCTGGTCACTCTGATCTGATTGCTGATCAGGGTTTAGTTTTCCAAGCAAGGCTTCCTCTGCAGCCGTGAGCTTTCCAATTTTGCTGGTCGGGGAAGGTGGAAATGTGGCTGCTCCAGGCCAGTCAGCAGGGATACGAGTCATCCTCGTGAGGCATTTGAGTGAAACTAAATCTTGAACTGAATCCCTGGTTCTCCAAGCCAGCTCTGAGAGGACAAGGTTTGGATGGGGTCCCAGCATCTGTTTCTGCTGAGTAAATGCCTGCTGCAATATGAATGAACTGGAGCTCAACCAGGGCTCAGAGACCGGTTCCAAGGTTAAGTCAGTCACTTGAGTCATATGGAAAGGTGGCACTTGAGGATTGCTCTGGTCAAGTGAGGTCGATGGGGTAGAGGTGGTCCCTTCCCCCAGGCATTTGTAGCAGCCACAGGTGTTGGGACATCCAGACCATTTGTCTGGCCCATCATGAAGGTCGACCAGCTTTGTGCACATAAGTAGTCCAGCTGAAATCCTGGCTATGAGAGAGTGGCACCTCTCCCAGTAGACAGAGGAGATTCTTTGCTGTTCTGATTTGTTCCATATCAAAAACATTTGACAATGTCCATTTTCAAAGTAGTGTTCTTTGATACCACTAGTTTAAAAATTAGGTCAGTATCTTTGGTGAATTTGCTGTCTAACATCGCACGTGCGCTTTTTGTGATGTCTTGGGAACTCTTTTAAGTGAAATGCTAGTTACTTTCTCTCGTGTTGCATGCTAAAGGCTCAGCTGGGCTCCGGTGCTGCTGCTTGGGCTGACTAGGCAAGAAAGATCAGGGCTTCGCTCTGAGCCAGTCTACGGGCAGGAGAAGCAGAAATGTGCCTTCTGTGCAGCAGTTCATCTCCAGATATTCCCCACCCTTCTTTTTTTAGCCTGGCTCTATCTCAGCACTTTTTTTTTTTTTACTGTAACAGAACCATAGTGCCAATCCTAGATTCTGTGAAGTAAAGCCATTCTCCAGTATTTTAGGTTTCATTTCAATAAAACAACCAGACACAAACTTGATCTTTATGTTAGGAAAGATAAAACTGAAAAATACATACTGTGACCTGAAGCTGGGCGCTGAAGGCAGGACTCTGAGGTATCAGTTGCTTCTCTCACTAATTGAAGAATATTTTTCTGGTGACAGTTTGGAATTCAAGAGTGTCCTCTGAACGACCAGAGTTTCCCATTTCTTCCTGTAGTTATGGACTGAGTGAAAACTATGAAAAGTCTCTGTGAAAGCTGACAGGAGTCTCAAAGTGAAGGAAAAAAGAAACCCTGTTCTCTGTGCTTCTGTGGCAACTCAGGCTCTGGTTCACATTGGTATTGTTTCAGCAGGAGAATGTTTTTTTACTTCCTAGCCTTTGCTTCTTTCTTCAGAGTGGAATTGAGTTCATTCTTTATCACTAAACACAGAGTTTGTGGTCAGAATTTACTTAGTGGTTTTGGTGCAGGACAGCCAGACCAGATTGCATTCACCTGCGACAGCAGAGCAACTGTGCTGCGGGCTTCTCCTGCTGGCTCATGACAGAGCATTGAATCTGCTCAATAAGGTGGTGCGCTCCCGCACCGTCGGTCTTCAGAGATGAAACTACATTATCTACACCTTTGGGTATCTTCATCTTTTTCCAGACAATCTGTAAGCTCTTAGAATGTCTGCCGTTCCGGCACTGTGAGCCAAATGTGCTTTGAAGAAAGATCCGTTCTTTTTTTTCTCCTGTTTTTTTTTTTTCCTTGCAAGCCAAGTAACACACGTTGGCATTCAGGCATGATGAAAACAGCATGAGCTCTGAGGATCTTCGGCATGCTTTACCGAGTTGTGTTTGATCTGTCATTTCTGTGAGCAAGCCGACAGAATCAAGCTACAAGAACGCTCCTGCTCAGCATCTGCCTTGAGATGCCACAGGGAGAGTGACTGGCCAATCCCGAGTAGTGGCACAAAGCGCTGCTGCTAAGCAGGCATTGCTGGCTGTCCAGCGAGCTGAATGGAAATGACTGGGGAAGGGTGCGTAACATGGTACGCGTAAAGCTAGGGCAGAGCAGCAGCTGTTTCCAGGTCAAAGCAAAGATTCAGATGCTCCAGGATCGTGTTTATGACCAGCCCCAGGGCAAATTAAAGACTAGAGAGAGTATGTAGCGATAATTTCTGCAAAATTAGGATTTCAGGCACAAAGTGACCGTTCATAGTATTAATAGCCCCCTTTTCTTTTTCACATGGAGAACCCAGTCGCTTTTTGAACTGATACAATATTTTGGCATCTGAAATATCCTTCCAGAGAGACATGATTTGGTTTGCAGTGTGTGAGTTAAGCATAGCACCTTCTCTGGCTTGTTTTAACCTGTTTTTAACCTGAAACCTCTGAATTTCGTTTGATGCCCTCTGGGTCTTGTATCGGAAGTGGCAGTGAAAAACTGATTGTTGCTGTCTGTGTCATTTGTGTTGGACTACCGTCATATCTCCCATCAGTTCTGTCTTTTCCAGGCTGAAGAGTCCTGGTCTGTTGTTTCTTGTATGGAAGTGGTGCCAGACCTTGTTATCCATTTCTGAACCTTTGCCAGTTCTTCTCTCCATTTCAAAAAAGGATGTAGGGGGTTCAGAACTGCACAGAGCATTCAAGATGTAGGCACATCGTGAGTTCATGCAGTATCATAATGGTATTGTTTGTTTTGTTCTGTCCCCCTTTCCTAATAATTTCTAAGTTTCAGCTTGCTTCTGACCACTACTGAGTAGAACCGTATGCTTTAACCCCAAAGTCCCATTTTGGGTGGTAGTACCCAGAACCCCACATTTTTATATGAAGCAAGACAAGCATCAACATGAAAGAGGTCAAAAGCAAAGAGGCGATAGCTGCACTCTCGCTAGAAGTAGCTCATTCTACTGGTTCTGTTCTTAAACTCTGCCAGAAAGCTTGGCTGGGGCCAGAATTCATTCTTTCATTGGCTGGATTTTTTTTGTTGTTGTTTTTTTGTTTTTTTTTTTCAAGCTGTCTGCTTTCCACCGCATTTGACATAGTTTCCCTTTTTCAGCCTGTTCGAATGTTTAGGACCTGATTGCTTCTCATACCTTTGTGTTAGTCTCTACGCGCTTGCTCTAGAACAGCTTTTATGAAGTTCTTTTTCTCTGACTTACCCGGCTGTCTTGTCTTTGCTAGGCAAAACGGTGACATCAAATTTTTGACAAAGGGAGACAATAACGCCGTTGATGACAGAGGGCTGTACAAACGAGGCCAGCACTGGTTGGAGAAAAAGGACGTAGTGGGACGAGCGAGAGGGTAAGTGAAGTTGAAAAAGATGTGGCTTTTTACACTGCCCTCCCCCAGTGCCATCTGTTAATCCCCCTTCTCCTCCTGAACTCTCCCTGCCGGGTGTTTGTGACCTGCCTGAAAGCGTTTGAAAAAGGTACTGTGGAGAGTTAAAAAACAAAGGTCGCTCAGCTCTTAGCTTGGCTTAAGCGAAGGGATCCAGCCGTGAGCTGCATCCTGAGGTTTTGCTGCTGGATGGACACCGAGGCAAAGGCAGTGCACACTCAGGCGTGAGCAGAATTGCCATCGAAATGATTCGGCGAGGCACAGTCTTTGCAAGCAAGCAAGATCTGAAGAAGGCAGAGGCTAAAACACCTTCTGGCCTGCTTTTACTCAGCCCCCACTGCCACGGCTTCCCTGTTGACCGTCACCCTGAGCATGCTTGAGTGGCTCCTCCTTTGTACAAGTACCAGGGCAGGGCTCCTCCCGTGCGCACCCCTCGGTACTGTTTGTTTTAATAAAACCTTTATTCTTCTAGATTTGTGCCCTATATTGGAATAGTGACTATCTTAATGAATGATTATCCAAAATTTAAGGTAAGAGCTCTTTCATTTTCTGCCTGCTTCTCCCACCCCAGCTAAAATGACTTCATGAGAACTTTATACGTGCAGGCGGAACCGTTTGCCCTGTACGTTCGCTGCTGTTACTGCATCTTTAGATGTGAATGTGCACTCCTGTGTCCTCTCTTCTTTTTCTTCCAGTATGCAGTCCTCTTTTTACTGGGTTTATTTGTGCTGGTCCATCGAGAGTAGCCTCTTGCACTGAAGTACGAGGTGAAGGTGCCATGGATTTTTTTAGATGAACGTTTTAAGTAGATGATGGTCCAATGTGCCAGGAGGAAGAAGAAAACATGCATTTCAAAGCTTCTTGCCAGTTTGGGTTTGTTTTGTTTTTTACTGCGTAAGGGTGAATGTTTGTCACGGTATTTCCAATGGTTTGTCACATTTTAGCATTTTTAGTGAGTTTTTATATTAAAAATTTAAGCCAAACTGTTCAGTGTTTCTACTTTGAAGCTGAGCTTCCTCTCGAAGTGCCTAAAGGACTGTTTCCTCTAAGTCTGTGCCTCCGCTGGGCAAGCGTGACCTCTCCCTGTGCTGACTGAACTGTCAAACGGTGAGCTGTGGAGGTGATGTTTTTTCCAATTCGGAACTGGAATAAAGATTTTGCATCTCGCCCGGTATGAGCCCTGCCACGTTCTTCGTTACTGCCTGGCTGAGTGCAGCCTCATTGCCCTGGGGTGTCCCTGGGCTTTGCCGTTGCAGACTGACTCCTAGAGCCCAGCAAGTGAACTGGTCTTCTCTTACAGAACGACTGCAGCTGCCCTTCTCGTTTCCTTTTGGAGAGTAAGCAGTCCTGAGCTGTAGATCCATTCACCGTTTCTGTAAATCATGCTGAAATAATCTTAAAGACTGCAGGGTGTTCTGGGCAGAGGATTACTTCGTGCATAAGCTGTCAGTGCAGGACTAGGTAACAGAAGAATTGAGAAGGGAAATAGCCATAGCTGTTTGGCAGGGATGAGTTGTTAGGATGCAATAGTAAAATTTAGTTTTGGAAATGTATTTTAGGTCTCTAGTGATCCCTGCAGCTGGTCACATCTTACAGCTCACCTGAAAGCTGCGGAAAGGCTGAGCCCCCACTGCCCTGAGGTCTGAAAGAAGAAACCACTTGTCACCATGTGCAATAGCCTTTTTTCTAGGCTTCTCATTCAGGATAGTGATCCCGCTTGTGGAGGTGTGTCACAGGAGAGCCCAAGGAAGAGGAACAGGGCAGAGGCTCTGCAGCTATTGGCATCTATATAAATTTGTGCCACCTGCACTGAGTGAGTGATGATTATAAATCGCCTCCGTGGTGTCTGTACTGACTCACGAAACCGTTTTACCTCCCCTTCGCTAGGGCGGATCTTCACAAGAGTGGGCAGCGGGAGCACGCTGCCGTGGCTACCTCTGGCCGAGGCTGCCTGACCCCTCTCCTGCAGTTTGCTACCGGTTGTCTTGCTGGGACAGCTTCCCCCTGCCCGTGGGAGCCTGTCTCCTCCCGCGCTCTGCTTTTCCCCGGTTAACACCTCTCCTCTCGGTCTCGCAAAATCTACAGACGGTTCAAAGCTTCGGGCTGTTACTGCAGCTGCGTTTCACCGCCTCCTGTGTTCCCTCTTCATGCCTGCTCCGAGCTTGCATGGCAGCAGGGATGGTTAAAGCTGAGCGCTGCTGCCACACACACATCCTGCGTCGGGAAGGGCAAGGAAAAAACCCAACGGGGTGCGCGTGGTCTGTTATCGGTCTCTTGCGTCTGTGCCTCATTAGGCTTGTCGGGCCTGTCCCGTCTCTGGAGGTGAACTGTGCCACCAGTTGTGTCCCGGGGACAGTTTTGTTCCCTGCTCAGCAGGTGGGCTGGCCTGTGGTACCCCAGCACGAGTAGAGCCCATTGGTTTAACTGGGTGGTTTGTTCCCTGGGTAGGATGAAGCAAAAAAATCATCTGTTTGGGACACTGCAAAGAGGTTACGAACAGGGCCAGCCCCCAGTGCTGAGCCTTGTACCTGTTGCTCTTGGAGTAATCGTAATTAGTGAAAAAAATAGCAATAAAATCTGTATCTCCCGCTCCCAGTGCTGTAAGCCCTTGAGGAGAGAATTTGGATACAGAGTTTCTCCAAAGCATTTGAGTCACAAAGGGGATGTTTTGTCAAAAGCCAAACCTGGGCGGCAGCGAGGGAAAACAAACTCTCTCTTTGAGAGCTGCCATCAGCCTGGAGCACCTTCCTGGGGACGTGGAGCGGCGATTCTGCCTTTGCGGGGAGCACGGAGGCCGAGTCTCCGCTCCCTGCTCCGCCTTTAGCTTAAACTGGTTTTGTGCTTAAATTGGTTTTTAACTTGGGCTCACATAAAGGAGTGAGCTGAGCTCTTCCAAAATCTGCTAATCAACACCTCACCGTGAAATCTCGCCCAAAGTGCTGCTGTTGCTATTCTCCCCGCCCTCTCGCATTCGCACCTTTTGCAAAAATCCAAGCGCGCGGAAGCCCTTGTGTTACTGTCGCTGAGTCAAATTAACAGAAAGGCTAAAACACAAAGGATTTAGGATTGTAGAGGATGCAAGGATTAGCTCGTCAAGAGCACCTGCTGAAACCCCAGTTCTGAAGGAAAAGAAATGGTCCTTTTGAGACGCTGGGAAATCACAAGGCAGGGCTCCTGCGAGGCAGCGTGTCCCCGCCGGTGGCTGGCAGCAGGTGTCAGCAGCCGGTGCCGCTGGGCACACACGCTCCTCGCCAACCTGGGTGCAAACCCGCGCTCGGGGCCTTGCAGGAAGGTTGTGCCTTTCCCAGCCTTGCTCTCGCGTGACGGCATGCCAAGTAACGGAGCAGGAAGCGCTGAAAAGCTGCAGGGTGGCCGGGGTAGAGGGTGGGATGAAGCCTGCGGCAGCACGGCCACAGCGGGTTGCTCTCCTCTGGCTTTGCGGATGCTTTCAGAACAGAAACAATTGCCCCAAATCGGGGGCCACAGTGTGAGATTTGGGAATCTCTCTCGGTGGCCCGTGTTCTGCCTATTTTCAGCTCCGTGTAGCTGAGAACGTGGCTCGGTGTTACCTGCAGCCGCGAAACAAGGTGTTGGCTCTAATTAGAGTGAGGCTAAATATGCAGTTAATCCACTCACAGCTCAAACGCCCACCGGCCCCCCGTGCCGCCTCCCACATCCCCGCAACGCCGTTCCTGCCGCAGCGGGAAGAGGGGGACGGGGACGGGCTGGCGTGGGCTGGGAGCTGAGGACACGGGGGCAGGATGACAGGGAGTTGTTGCTGGCTCCGTCCCTGCCAGACTCGCTCTGCTTTGCTGAGTGAAAAAGCTACGGAGCGTGCAGGATCTCTGGTGCGGCCGGGCGCTAGTGCTGAAATGTTTGGCGAGCGCTGCCGTGCTCCCGCAGAGCTGGGGGTTTCGCCGTTCGAATTTGATGTGGTTTTTTTTTGTTTTTTCCCCTCAGTTCTCTTCTTTTTGTCAAAGGCGAAGCTGTCTGGCCGGCTCCAGCAAAGCCTTTGAGACTTACGGCTTAGGAAAGACGGAGATCTTTGTGTCACAACAGGAATGGGATTTGTTTGTAAAGCATGTGGGTGTTGAAAGGTCTGGTTTATAAAGGAAAAAAAAAAATAAAATCTGCCAGGGCTAAGATTGCTTCTGTCTCTGTTGTGGTTACAGCCAAACAGAGCAGGTTTTCTGGTAAGCAATTTCATCGCTTAATTACTGTTCAGTCACATCCGCAGTTCAGGGCACAGATTCCTTCATGGGCAGGAGCTGTTTCACAGAGCAAAGTGGTGCTGGGCTGCTGCTGACCACGGCTGGAATTTTGTTGGGTGACTCTCGTTTTTCACGGCAAAGCTAAATGCGTCAGCAGGAGCAGGATGGGTGGGAGGTGAGCTGTGAGGAGTAATGCGCTGAAAAGTTGAAGCTCCTTGAGACAGAGGCTGTCTTTGTATGTTAACGATGCTTCAACGCCCGGCTGTCGGTTAAATAAGCATTACACCGCTTCATCCCGATCTGTCGCTGCTTATTGCTTAGCGGGGGTTTCTAGGGCTTGGGCTTGCAAGATGATGGGTTGTGGGCTTTCTTTAATGAGACCAGGTGATCTCCTGGTGGTTTTCCCACCCTTAAAATCGGAACAGGTCAACCTTATTTTTTCCGAGGAGAATCTGCAAGGTGAAGTCTCGTCCGTGTGTGGTTGTGAGACCGGTTCCTGCTGAAGAAATGCATGAACGCAAACGCGGTGTGCGGCTCCCAGAGTGGGATAAGCTCCTTGGCCAAGAGACAGAGAGGAGAGGTGGCTTCGGCAGAGCGCGTCGCTTGGGAACGGCTCCTGTGCTGGAGCAGGGGGAATGCAAAGCTGCTGTTTACGTGTCCCAGGCTGAAGACCCGCACTGCCTCAGTGACTCAGTGGCTGAATCAGATGAGGAGTGTCCTGGTGCCAGGCTCAGACTGCAAGGTGTGCCTGGCGATGCCAGAAAGGCAGAGCCTTCGCCGTTCCCCTCGGTGCCAGCAGCTCCTGGTGGTGGTTGACACGTAGCAGATGACTGATCTGACTGTCTCAGCGCTGGCTGCTGGGAACAGAGAAATAGCACCTATGGTGCATTTTGAGCCAATTTAAGAGCTTCCTGCCCCTTTACCTTCTCCCCTCCCTTGCGATACTTCCATCCCTTCATCACCTGCACCCCGGTGCTCCGGCTTGCTCGCCCCTCAGGAAGCAGCAGGTCTCAGCAGGGGAAGCTCCACCGGCCTGACCCGTGCTGGAGTCAGCAGGTGGGAAAGGGGCACGGTGGCTTTCCTGGTGGATCTGCCTTGGTGGATCTCCTTAGCCATAACCAGGTGGATTCCCTGTGGGTTGGCAGTCTGCCCAGCCACGAGGAGCCCCTCTTCCTAGTAGCGGCATTTCTGCTGCTTGAGTGCTCGTCCCTGTTTACCCCTCGATTTCCATAAAGAAGCACCAGCTCCTTCACATGCAGTCCTGCTGCCCC